>NW_027413126.1:327500-655000 GCF_048544455.1 Silene latifolia
CCACGATCACCCAAATCATATTGTTACCTTTCTGAGTTCGAGGCAACCCAACAATGAAATCCATGGAAATGCTTTCCCACTTCCACTCTGGCACATCTAGTGGTTGAACCTTCCCTTGCGGTCTCTTATGTTCACCCTTCACTCTCTGGCATGTCAAGCATCGAGCTACGAACTCAGCAACTTCCCTCTTCATATTCGGCCACCAAAAGGTCTTCTTGAGGTCCTTGTATAACTTATCTCCCCCAGGATGAACCGAGTATGGCGTGGCATGTGCCTCAGTAAGAATCTTCCTCTTCAGCTCATCATTATCCGGAACACACCACCGTCCCCCAAACCTCAGACTACCATCAGCATGGATAACAAACCTGGAATCAACCCCAGCTTCTGCCTGTTCTACTGTGCTGCGCCACTTCTGAATTCTAGCATCGGTTTTCTGTAGCTCTCTGATCTCCTCATATAACTCCGGCTCAACGGTCAAGTCCCCAAGAGTCTCTCCTTGCCGGATTACGTGGATTCCCATACCCATGACTCATTATGCATCCTCACTCTAGATCTAGCACTGCTCAAAGCATGGATGGATTTCCTGCTCAAGGCATCGGCTACGACATTCGCTTTCCCCTCATGATAAAGTATCTCCATGTCATAGTCGCCAATCAATTCGATCCATCTCCTCTGTCTCATGTTCAACTCCTTCTGTGTGTAAATGTACTTTAAGCTCTTGTGATCGGAAAACACTTTGAAGGTAGCCCCATAAAGATAGTGTCGCCAAAGTTTGAGCGCAAACACCAGCCCCCCAACTCTAGATCATGAGTAGGGTAATTCTCCTCATAGGTCTTCAACTGTCGAGAAGCGTAAGCGATTACCTTCCCGTTTTGCATCAATACGCACCCCAGACCCTTCTTGGAAGCATCAGTATACACCTCGAAATTATCATTCCCATCTGGTAGTGCAAGGATAGGAGCTGTAGTGAGTCGTTCCTTGAGGGTTAGAAACGCCTCCTCACAACTCTCATCCCAAACAAACCTGTTCTCCTTCCGCATTAAGGACGTCAATGGCTTGGCGATCTTTGAGAAGTCCTTGACAAACCTTCGGTAATAACCTGCTAGCCCCAAGAAGCTTCGGATTTCACCCACATTCTTAGGACTCTGCCATCTCGTCACTGCCTCAATCTTACTAGGATCAACCGACACCCCTTCCTTGGAAATCACATGGCCCAGAAAAGCCACTTTCTTCAACCAGAACTCGCACTTGCTCAGCTTGGCATATAACTGGTTCTCCTCCAAGGTTTTCAAGACTAACCTCAAATGTTCCTCATGTTCCTCCTCATTCTTGGAGTATACCAGGATATCATCGATGAACACAACCACGAACTTGTCCAGGTAAGGACTGAACACTCGATTCATCAAGTCCATAAACATGCTTTGGCGCATTAGTCAACCCGAATGGCATGACCACGAACTCATAGTGCCCATATCTTGTTTCAAAGCGGTCTTAGGTATATCCTCGTTCTTAATTCTCAATCGGTGATAACTCGACCTCAAATCGATCTTAGAGAAAACTCCGGCTCCACTCAATTGATCGAACAAATCATCGATCCTTGGCAAAGGATAACGGTTCTTGATGGTCACATTGTTCAACTCACGGTAATCCACGCAAAGTCTCAAGCTTCCATCTTTCTTCTTGACAAACAACACTGGTGCTCCCAAGGTGAAACACTAGGCCGTATGTAACCTTTCTCTCGCTAGCTCATCCAACTGCTTCTTCAATTCCTCCATCTCTTTCGGCCCCATACGGTAAGGTGGTTTAGAAATCGGCCCTGTTTCTCGCTTCAGATCAATGGAAAAGTCCACTTCTCTTTTCGGTGGTAACCCTGGAATGTCCTCCGGAAATACATTCTCGAACTCCCTCACCACTGGAATCTCAGACACCTTAGGGGTCTCCGACTCACTATCCCACATCTGGCACAAGATTAATCGATCCCCTTTTCTCGGACTCGACTTTAGGGTGTTACAGATATGAATTTGACTCTTGGCTTGACCACATACCCCTTATAAGACACTCTAGTTCCCTTAGGTCCCCTCAAAGAGATTTTCTTCTGATAGCAGTCGATAAAAGCCTTGTACTTCCCTAACCAGTCCATCCCCAAAATCACCTCAAAACCCCCCAAGGGAAACTCTATAAGGTCACAGTGAAACACAACCTCTCCGATCTGAATTGGTACCCCAGTGTAGACTCTATCACAAGACACCGACTCCCCCGAAGGTACCACTACCGAATCAACAATCCTATCATATGACTTAAGGTTTAAGACTCGGCATGTTCGCAGATATAAAAGAATGTGTAGCTCGGAATCAAACAACACAAAGGTGGGTTTAGAGTTAACAGGAAATGTACCAGTCACCACATGAGAGTCATTCTTAGTTGCCTCCTTGCCCATGGCGAAGAGCTTGCCACTGGACTTAGCCCCACTCTGACTTGAAGAAGCTGCTCCAAATTGTTTGTTCCCTTCATTTGCGTCTTCGAAAGTTGGTGCTCCCACTCTGTTGGCTCACGATTACGGTTCTGGTAGTTGTTGTAGCTTCCTTGGTAGCGTTACTAGCTCCGGACCTCGCACCTCCCCCATAGCCGGACATAGGTGTGCGATAATCGCTATACCGGACCCACCGAACGAGAACCACCGAACCCGGACATAGGTGCCCTGTATCCACCGGACCGATTCGCCCCGGATGATCGGCATTCAAACCTCTTGTGTCCTGTCTTTCCACAGCCAAAACAAGTAAGCCCCGCAGAACTACCTCCCCCCGGTGCCCCCGAAGCCGCCTCCACTCGAGCTCTCATACCCCCGGGGCACCGTTAGTGGAGTACCCACCATATCTGCCCGAACTCGCTTCTTTGCCCCAGATTATCGCTTGTGGTCTCCGGCTTCCTTTTCTCGGCCTTGCCTTTCTTATCGGCCTTGATGCATTCCGAGAGTCTTTCAGCGACACCAGCCCTCAAGTAAATGTCCTTAATCGTAGTGGGTGGAGCCATTTGTGAGCCTCTTCTTGATGTCCATAGTGAGCCCCCGCTCAAACCTCATAGCCAAGATAGCTTCATTTCGCCCAAAGTCATCGGTGTATGAGGATAAGCGCACGAAATTTCCGATGATAAGTCTCCTTGTCATATCTTTGTCATCTTGAAGGTGTCGAACTCCTCCCGTAGTTTGGCTTTTTGGAACTCGGGCATAAACTCATTCTTCAAAAGCTCTTGGAATTCCAACCAAGATACATGTCCCGTCTCCAGATCCCTAGCAACCTCTCGTATCTCCACCTTGTTCCTGGTCCACCAGTCACCGGCTGTGGCCCTAAGATAGTGGGCAGCTTGATCCACCTGCAGCTCTTCCGGACATGCTAACAGTTCAAACAGATTGGTGAATTCTCTACACCATTCCCCCAGCAACTGTGGTTCCCCCTCTCCAGTGAATATTGTGGGGTTATGCCTTGCCACAATGGTACTCATCTTTCCCGGATCTAATCGTTTGGCCTTTAGGGCCTCATTCTCAGCTCGGAGCCTATCCAACTCCGCTTGAATGTCATTAGCAGCGGTATCCCTTCTCGGAGGCATGTCTATAAAAAGAATTAGGTGAGTTAGTGATGTTCCCTGCAACACTAGAATTACTTAGTCAATCCTAATCTTCCCCTACCCTACATATCTAGCTAACATGGTTCAGGGATCACATAACCGCATATCACTAGACATAACATCCATCTTAAAATCTTAAGCATCATATATACATGTAAATATCTTACTTCATTATTATGCCAATTCTTGCCTCCGAATCACAATTAAACACATGTATACTTATACTAACAGTATATCACTTTGCCTAATTCTCACATCATGGAATAGTTTTCCATGTTCAATATCACACAACTTCCCTACTCTACCCTTTTCTCTCGTATGATCTCAAGGTACCCGGGTCAAACTGAGAGGGCCAATGGTTCGGTGTGAGGGGGCCCCTTACTCATCCCTTACCTTTAGTGTGCTCCTAACAGTTCTATCCCGGGGTTCATTTTATTTGACTCTTCCTAAATTCATTGGATTCATTGGTTTAGGCACGAGGATCGTTCGCTCTGATACCACTTTGTAACACCCCCATTTATTTAAGGGCCTGAACTAGGACTCCTCAGATAAATGATGGTGTTACCATCTCGGAAATCCGAGGCAGTAGATAACAAAGGAAAGAAACACAGTACTTTATTATAATGTTTATAGTGACATTACAACTGAAATTAAAACAAAGTCTCCAAATACGACCAAAAGATAAGTCTGATAAAACTACTAAAAGGACTAAGGTGGGCTAGGCACTAAGTCAGTCATCCAAGCTCTCTTCCCGGCCAGCTCCCATCGGTCTCGAATACTGTCAATCGCTCCCCAATAATTGGATCATCACAGGCGTACACGAATACACGGGGTCGACCACGGTTGAGTAGGTAATACAATAATGAGTAACATAAAACACATACTCCTCCATCACCAACACCGTCATCACAACTCACAACCTGGACAACCCAGCCATACCGATCCCCGGTAGACTATAAATATCGACCGTAGCCGATCCGCCACTCGCATTTGAGGACACCAGGGCAAGTCCTGCAGAACCCGCCTGGGCCTTATCACAATGTCATCATCACCACCTCCACCAACTCCAATGTAATAATATAATAAAACAGTTCAACAATAGTACTTAACGAAATGAAATCAGGCAATCATATTACAACATGTAAATCACCGATTTAGTCAATCCAGTCACATAGTAATATATCAAGTCCAGTGTATTCCCCTACCTCAAATAGCGGTGATAAGCTAAGCTGCAGATCGAAGTATTCCACCGAAACTCGCCACCTAAACATATATATATATAACATAATTAATTCTCTTACTAATCCCGTTCCCATAATCAAAAGTTACTATAAGTAGAAACTTTCCCAATTTAGAAATTACTAAAAATATAAGTTACTCAAAATAGAAAGTTTCCTAAAATGGGAAGTTTCCCAAAGTAGCAATTACCAAAAATAGCAAGTTACTAAAAATAGTAACTTCCCGAAATAAAATCCCGACTCAAAAGCTTAATTACATTATTCCGTCACCGCTACTTAAAATTAACTTAATAATCAAAACTAATATTGTAAATATTAGAAGTATACACATTCCCGACTAATTAAAATAAAACCCGTAACAAAACTAATTAAAAAACAACGCACAACTCGACACACGCACACCCCCCTTTTCAACCCGTCACAAACCGCCCCTCAACCACCACTCCTCACCGCCGACCACCAGGCCTGACACCAGGTCTGGCCTGGTCACCTCCCACCACCACCAACGTGGTCGACCCACGCCGGCGGTCAGAGCCACCACCACCAAAACCCCCTGCCTGCGTTCCTGCCGCCACAAATGACACCAACAGCCCCCTTTCCCAACTCGCCTACCACCACGACACTCCCCTGCCACCTTACCAACCACCACCACTGACACCACCGTCGCACGGCGACTCTGACACACGTGGCACCACCGATTCGACCTCCCCCGAGTCCACGGTGGTGCCACCCCTTTTCCCTATGTCTGAAACGCAAACAAAAACCCCCAACCAACCCCGACACCTAAACACCACCACTGCAACCACCACCAGCAACGACCACCCCTCTAACCACCACCACCCGACTCGACTCCACACCAACAACACATCCCACAACCCCACGACAGCCACAACAGTCCCTAACAGACGCATAACACAATTCAAAACAGCGGGACAGAAATGAAAACGGGAAACCTTACCTATGACGGCCGTCGACCTGTGCTTTTCCGGCCAGTACAACCACCCTCGACCACTAGCAAAGGCTCCCCTAGACTCACGGCAGACCCTATTCCCTCCACACTCACCGGCGTGCGTTCGTTGGCTGCGGTTGTTGCTTGAGGCGTGAAAGAAAAAGGGTTGATGATGGTGAAGTGTAGAAAATGACGGTATGAAGGGGTTGGGTTTTAATGTTAGATTAGGGTTTCATTTTAGGGTTTTGGTAGGGTAAAAGGTAAATGGGTAAGTGGGTAGTAAGTGGGTAAATGGGCTATAACAGCTTGACCCAAAATGTCACTCAACTATAAACCCGACTCATCTTACGATATGATACGATATGAATTAATCAATTACTTTTACGCTACCATTAAATAATAAAACTCGCCCAAACGATAATAAAATACGGGGTATTACAGAGATGTAGGAGTCCGATTTGTTGGGACGACAATGCTGAGGCAGTGGTTCTAGGACCAGAGATGGTACATGAGATGGTTGAACAGATAAAGATGATCAGGGAACGGATGAGAGCAGCTCAGGATAGGCAAAAGAGTTATGCAGATCTACATCGCCGGGATATAGAGTTTCAAGTTGGGGACAAGGTTCTTCTGAAAGTGTCTCCTATGCGTGGGGTTATGAGATTTGGGAAGAAAGGCAAGCTGAGTCAGAAGTTCATCGGACCTTATGAGATCTTAGAGCGAGTTGGGGAGGTTGCTTATCGTCTGGCTCTACCGGTTGCGTTAGAGAGAGTGCATAATGTGTTTCATGTATCGCAGCTGCGGAAGTATGTGAGTGACCCATCACATGTGTTAGAGGCAAAGAGCTTAGAGCTAGATGAGTCTTTATCATATCTTGAGGTACATAAGCAGATTCTTGATCGGAAGGTTAGGAAGACTAGGAGTGGTGAGACAGTTTTGCTTAAGATCCTTTGGTCTAACCACGAGACTGAGGAAGCTACATGGGAAGCAGAGGATGCCATGAGAGAGCGCTACCCGGTCATCCCCCAACTACCACTACCACTCACACGGCCACGCCCATAGGAAGCCCCAGCACTGAATCCTGACCCAGAAGAAAACCCCTTAGCTTGATTGTGGTTGCCTTTCTTGTGACTAGATTGGCCTCCACCCTCACTCTCAGCCTTTCTTTTCTCACTCACTCTCTCCTGAGCTATCTCAACCAGCCTCTCAGCTCTCCCAGTCCTCTCATAAGCTTCCTTAACATCGGTAAGGACTCCCACGGGTAACTTATCCATAATCTTGGGTGTCAACCCTCTCTCAAACCTCAGCGCCAGGTTCTCCTCACTCAAACCCATATCCTCAGCATACCTAGACTTCTCATTAAACTGCTTGTAATACTCAAGAATCGACATATCGGATGTCATCTTAAATCCATCAAACTCCTCTCTCGACTTACTCCTCACATGTTCGGTACAAACTCCTTCCTCATAGCCCTCCGAAACTCTTCCCAAGGTATAGCAGGTAAGCCCTGGTTCACATACATCTCCCTAGCACCCACCTTCACCGTATCCCACCACTTGCCAGCTGCGTCCCTCAGGAAGAACGCAGCTTTTTCTACTCTCATCTCATCAGGACAATGAACCAGGTCCAGAATATTCTCCATCTCACGATGCCAGTTGTCAAGAAGGTTTGGTTCCTCGGTTCTCATGTACTCTTTGGGGTTAAACCTCGCTATATAGAGACTGATCTTAGAGTGATCAACCTCCTTATCCTTATTCACTTCTTTAAAGCCTCAGTGAGAGCATCTTGGTGCTCCAACATCTTAAAAACATCATCTATGTTCATGGTCTCAGCTCTCGCATAGTACGCGTTTCTCTTGGGCGGCATCTTGAAACTATATAAGGAAGGGTAGACATAAACATACGCACTAGAACCTCAAAACACGAAAACAGGCTGCCCAGAACACACTCGATCGAGTGCCCAAACCTACTCGATCGAGTAAGAGGCTACTCGATCGAGTGCCTAACATACTCGATCGAGTGCCTCGACTCCAGAACCCAAACAGACCTTCTGACCTCTAACATACTCGACCGAGTAGCCCGGCGACTCGATCGAGTGACCCCCTACTCGATCGAGTGCCCGAGGTACTCGATCGAGTGCCCCAAAAACACGATTCTGGATTCAAAATCGTCAAATACCCACGCGATCGAGTTAAACCCACTCGACCGAGTATCTCACCTACTCGATCGAGTACCCCCTACTCGATCGAGTCATGCTGACTCGCATAAACTACCCGCATGTTATCTCACATCTCCCAACATACTAAGCAACATTATAAACTCAACATGTGATATAGCTAAGCATGCAATTCTACCAAGCTTTTCATAAAATCAACGAACAGTTATATCATATGATCAAATGCCACATAGTAAACATCCAACACGCTTCTTATTCCAACACAGTTCTATATGTCTCATCAATCTTTCATTCATATTCTCAACCTTCTACTCCAAGCATTCAACAATTACGACATACTTCATCACATCCACACACAAGCTGACAAACAACACATATGACTTGACATACATCCCCCCCATGTGACCGGTTCAAAATTGTAGGGCGATTTCGCGACTTTAGGACATCTCCCAAGCCTTTGCATTAGCTCCTACAACCTTTACCCCGGGTTCATTTTAATTGACTCCCTATATTCATTGGATTCATTGGTTACAGGTTTCAGGATTGTCGCTCTGATACCATTTTGTAACACCCCCATACTCCAAGTGCCTTACCAGGACCACCCAGGTATAAGGATGTTACCATCTCGGTTACCCGAGGCAATGATAATCAAATAAATAATAAAGAAACAACGTTTAAATAGAAATACTTTAATGAACGGTTACAATCTCAAAACCAAAAGCAAAAATACGAATACATGTTCTCAAACTGACTGTCTACTAATTTAACTGAAATGTTTATGAAAACTACTAAGCTACAGCGGAAGACTTCTATCATCAGACTGTGACACATCCCAGCTATCCCAGTACTCAACTCATACCTGCTCAATATCTGCTCACCATCCCCGAATGGATCACCGCAGGTTTTAAAACAATAAACGGGGTCAGTACTATTTACATAATTTACATAACCAACAATACAGTAACCAATACAGCTCAAAGAATCATACACAATCATCCCCTCCACTCCATCTCCGTCACCGACCGTCCCTTTGGACCAGACCGCCGCGATGAGGGACCATGGCCGTACCCACCAAATTCCCGCTCATCATACCGAGCGATAACCCTGTCCCATTAATGTGCACATCCCCTTCCGTGGCGGGTTCCACGAAGGGCGAAACGAGGGCGCGAAGCCACTCCCGCAAGTAACTCCACTCAGCCGAGAACGCATCTCGAGAACCAGAGACAAACAATCACAATCACAATCACAATACAATATCACAACCGTTTGAATCAATCAACAACACTAACTACAACACAATCACCACACATTATGTAAGTAATAATGAGTAGGGAAACCCTACCTGGAAAGCACAACTATCAGACGATCTCAACAGCTGTATCAAAAAGCCTCTTCTACAAATCCTCCTCCTATCAACATACACATAATTACTACCAATCATACAAACAACAAAACCCCCAAATCCCCCAAACTAGGGTTTAACCAACTTTAAAGAAACATCATAAAAATGGTATATAGGTCTTACCCTCGACGCAAGGATCACTACGGTATAAAGGAAAGTGAAATCCGACCTTCCAAGCTCCGGGATTTGCCAACAATGCGATTAAAGCTAATGACGTAGTTTTCTTTCTCTTCTCACAGTGATTAGGTTTTGAAAAGTGATTTAGGAACAATGACGGAAGTATTATATACTCTAATCGCATTATTAACAAAACCCGAGAAAACAGCCCCCGTAAACCGGCTACTCGATCGAGTAGCTAAGGTACTCGATCGAGTGCCCCCTTACTCGATCGAGTACCCATGTTACTCGATCGAGTACCCAACAGGTCAGAAACTATTTTAATTCGCAACACGCCCTTACTCGACAGAATAAGGCCTACTCGATAGAGTACCCCGAGACTCATAAATACGTAGTATTACAGTCTTCCCTCCTTAAAAAGAACTTCGTCCCCAAAGTTCAAACCACAACAAAACAAAGACACACACTACGCATTCCCGACTCAACAACCAAAACAAAACTCAACATAAAACATGTTGCCAACCCAAACACAACCCGACTCAACGACAATAACCATGCCGACACAACATAAAAAGGGTATAAAACTCATAAAAACTCTTTCCGGTCATCTCCTACCCCCCTAAAAGAAACAAGGTTACGTCCCCGTAACCATCAAATGATTCACACAACTAGTAAAAGGGACTAATTGACAAGGACAAATGATTCACACAATAATTTACAAAGACTAATGAACTAGGACTAATTCACACAACGAGCCGCAGACTAATGAACAAGAACAAATGGTTCACACAACAAGTCACAAGGACCATAATAACAAGGACAAATGATTCACACAGTGAGTCACATGGACTAATTAACAAGGACAAATGATTTACACAACAAGATACAATGACTAATGAACTAGGGAAAATGATTCACACAACTAGTCACAATGACTAATGAACAAGAACAAATGGTTCACACAAGGAGTCACAAGGACTAATGAACAAGGACAAATGATTCACACAACGAGTCACAATGACAAATGAACAAGGAGAAATGGTCAACACAACGAGCCACAAGGACTAATTAACAAGGACAAATGATTCACATAACGAGTCACAATGACTAACGAACTAGAGCAAGTGATTCACACAACGAGTCACAATGACTAACGAACTAGAGCAAGTGATTCACACAACGAGTCACAATGACTAATGAACAAGGACCAATGGTTTTCACAACGAGTCACAATGACTAATTAACAAGGACAAATGATTAACACAACGAGTCACAAGGACTAATTAACAAGGACAAATGATTCACACAACAATTTACAAATGTAACACCCGCGAATTTTCCATTTTGACATTTATAATTTAATTAACCATTCTATGGTCTTATTTATATTTTAAATTATTTAATTTCATTAATTTCATTATTAAACATGATTTTTATAAATATTATATTTTTAAAGCTTAAGTTATACAAAATAAATATTTTGGTCGGATAATAATGATAATAATTATAATATTCTCCGTCTTGAGTTGTAGTGGGCTTGAGACGTAAATTCATGTGTATATCGACTCAATTTTGCTTATTGGGCCTAGTATGACCAATGGACTCACCTACTACTCCTTCCTCCTCATCAAAATAATGAGGGAAACCCTAACCCCTCCTCCTTCCTCACAATTTCAGCAACACCACCACAAACACAAACACCATTTTCATACTCTCCTCTTACAAATCTTCAAAACACCATAACTTGCTCAATTATTATCCGAATCAAGTGATTTTCGCGTCTATCTCTTCCTCTCATCGCCCTCCATCTTTCTAGGTAAGAAAGGCACCGACTTTCCTCCTTATATAGGGCTGTCGAGCCGTTTTATACATGGTACCCTTTTTCTAATTTTGATTCTTAGTCTTATTTTGTGTTTTCTTATGTTTAGGAGAAGTTTTAGTTGACCCGGAAGTGGATTCTTGAAAGGTAGACGAGTCTTTTGTGGATTTAAGTGCAAAAAGGTAACGGTGATGGGTTACTCGACATTATGTCAATTTGGGTGTTCATACATGTTATAGTTTGTTCACATGTGTGTTAAAGTTAGATTCTTTACATGTTTTTTACTTGTTTGTTGTTGATTGAGTTTTGTGTGGAATCTCTCTTGGTGGTTTGAAGAATTTTCTAGTATTTTGTATACATGGATGAATTAGTAAAGAAACCGTCTTATTCATGCTTAATAATTGTGTTTAATTATGTCACGAATTTGTTAGTTTGGAATTGTTTGAATTTGAATCGAACCTTGTGTTTTAATCCCTCTTTTATGCTTTGATTTCACCCTTAATAATTGTATAAAGTTGCTTGGGTAATATATGGTGGAATTAGGATTGTAATGGCATGATAAAAAAATGATTTGGGGATGAAGGTGAAATTGTTGTGTCGTGCAAATCAAAGACCACCACAGCGCAGTGCGTTTTTGACTGGACGAGTTTTTTCGTAAAATGGCCATTCTTCGTTACTTGTTTGTTTGAGGCTTATGACCTACCGTTAGAACCGTAAGAGGATAAGCTATCACCTCCAACTGGTTTCACCTCATTATCATGTATAGAACTCAAGTTATGACCGTTTGAAGTTGACCCTTGTTGTAGTCGAGTACTAAACTTGTTGTTATAGATTGGGTTTTGAGTTTCTTGTTGGGTATGCATCTTAACCTTGGTTCTAATGCTTGTGTATGATGTGTTGAGACTCTTTTATCATGGGAGTACTTGATATTTGTTATACTCTTGTACTTATGCATGCTTCACATGAATTGTTTACGTTATGTTTATATAATCATTGTTACTCGTATTTGTGACCGGAGTGTGACGGTTTACATTGTGTGACTACTCGACATTCCTTATTTATTTGCCCTCGGACATTGGGTCACGATTAGGTGCCATTGTTTCCGAGTTGGGCTATCTTCCTTCCGCCTCTTCGGACTTTGGGGTACGGCTAGGTACCATGGTTCCGATTTGGGGTTACTCGACCTTGGGGCACGGCTAGGTGTCATGGATCGAGTTTTGGATACGATTTGGGATTGTATGTCGAATCGGGTGTCGTCCATCCCGAGAGTGGCGATTTAGACTAGGACCGTATTATGAGCGTCGTCCTACCAGGAGGTTGGAGTCTAGGGGTTTGTCTTGTTTTGAGTCAGTCCTTTGTAAATGTCTTGCTTGTTACGGTCATTGGCGTGTTCTTATATACGAGAGTGCACGTCTTCTATGATTGTTTGTGAGAGTCTTGGTCCTATCGGATACTAGTGGTGAGATGCAAGCCCCTAGTTGCGATATGATCGTCGGGATTGATGTTCCCATCCGTTCTTATGGTGAGATGTAAGCCATAAGTATGAATGTGACATTAGTAGCCACGTCCCGTGCTATGGTTGTTAAGAGGTTTTCAAGTAATGGCTATTGGTTTCCATCCATGTATTTTCCATTCAATTGATCCGTTGTTTACCTTCTTCATATGATTCGATGCCTAATCTCATATCCATGTTTTGGTTACCTTGAATGCATGTTTAATATAATGTACCATGCCTATCTCATTAAGAATGTAATGTGCCTATCTCATTAAGAATGCAATGTGCCTATCTCATTATGATTATCGTTTATACTCCCTTGTTCATATTATTCAAGTATGATGAATGATCAATATGTTTAATTAAGTTCTTGCTTATGTGCATTTTGACATATTGTGGCTGGGAGAACCCTGAGTTACTCCCCACTGACTGTGGCGTTCATGTTTACATGAATGACAGGTTTGTGATGCAGATTATGCGGAAGACGTGTGAGCTAGCGAGAACGTTGAACCTTGGACCTTAGTTATAGTTTGCTTAGACTCACCTATCGTTAGACTTGTGTTTATTCGTGGGATATCTTTTCCCCAACGCACTTCGTTTTTAATTGTAAAACTTATTCATCTTACTTTTCATTTTCGTTTGATCACTTATGGTGGATTTCACACTTTAAACTTTAAAGGTTTTAAAAATCCCTTATTTTCCGCTTAGATTTAATAGTTCTTTTGATGCCTCATCGAGGGGTGTCACAGTTGGTATCAGAGCATATGTTGCTCCCGACGCACACACGTGTACCCCGAATTTAACCTTGAACTTGACGAGAACGAACCGTTGAAGAGTTCGAAGTGAGTGAACTACCCGAGTTCACGGGAGGCACGAACCCAAAGGACTACCTCGAATGGGAACGGAAAATCGAACGAATGTTTGATTTGGAAGTTCTGGATGATGCGAAACGCTGTAAGTACGCTACTCAAAGACTTAGTGGAGGGGCTTCACTATGGTACGAGAGTTTGAAAGCAAGGCGTGCTCGTGCTGGGAAAAGGAAATTATCTTCTTGGGATTCTCTTAAACGCAAGTTGCGTAAGAAATATGTTCCAGCAACTTATACGCTTACGACTTATCGTAAGATCGCCAATCTCAAACAATGGAGCACGACGAATAGTGTTGGCGAACCCAAGTCGGCTGCCACCTCAAGTTCCAAGGCAAGAACGCCCGATTCCAAGGAAACAAGTCTCTCCAAAGTACGATGTTTAAAGTGTCCGGGGTGTGGGCACTATCAAAGTGCGTGCCCAAATGAACGATTGAACACCTTGAGAGACACTGTTGCTTATCAGGATGAGTTGTTTGATGAGGAGGAACGAATGAGTGATGTGTTCAATCTCGAAGAAGGAGAAAAGGACGAGATTATTACAATAGAGCCATTGAGTGATGATGATCAACTTAAAGATGTGATTGAAGAGGACTTATTTTCTTTTGAGGATGAACCTCATACAAAAGGTACTTCTTTATTTGATCCAAATCAACCAATTGTTTTTGATGAAGAATTGGAAGGAGTTTATGATGAAACTCACATCGAAGAAAGTGATCATACAAGTTATGACGATGCAACTCAAGACAATCCTAGTCTTGTGCCAATCTCAGATGAGGAAATCAAGAATGTTTTCTCCAAGGAACTACCCGCTGGTTTACAACCTATTCGAGGGATTGAACACCAAATCGATCTCCTACCCAGAGCTCCCTTACCAAACAAAGCCGCCTATCAATGCAATCCAATGGAGACAAAGGAATTGCAAATCGAGGAATTGATGGAACGAGGTTATGTGCGCGAGAGCATAAGTCCATGTCTTTGTCCCTACTCTATTTGCTCCAAAGAAGGATGGGACGTGGCGAGTGTGCGCTGATAGTCGAGCCAAGAACAACATAACTATCAAGTATCATTTTCCTATTCCAAGGCTTGGCGACATGCTTGATGAGTTGCATGGATCCAAAACCTTTTCCAAGATCGACGTGAGGAGTGGTTATCACCAAATGCGAATGAGAGAAAAGAATAAGTGGAAAACCGTGTTCAAAACTAGACATGGGTTATACGAGTGGATCGACATGCCATTCGGATTAACCAATGCTCCGAGTGCTATTATGCGACTCATGAACAAGGTACTCAAACCTTTCTTGAGCAGATTTGTTGTCGTCTACTTGGATGACATTTTGATCTTCGGCCGGAGCAAGGATGATCATTTCAAACGCTTTCGCGAGGTGTTCAATACGCCCCAAGTGCAGCAACTCTATGATAAAAGGGAGGAGTGTTCATTCTTGGTCGAGAGCGTCATGAACGAGGTACTCAAACCATTCTTGGGAAAATTTGTGGTTGTTTATTTAGATGATATCTTGGTTTACAATCAAAGCAAAGGAGATCGCTTCAAACACCTTCGCAAAGTGTTCGAAACTCTCTGAGGACAAAAGCTATATGGAAAGAAGGAGAAATGTTCATTCTTGGTCGAGAGTGTCATATTTCTCGACTATATGGTATCTAAAGTCAGGATTTCGGAGGAACAAATCAAAATTGAAGCAACCAAGTCATGGCCTAATCCTAAGACCATCACGGAGGTCCAAACATTTCAGAGACTCACCTTATTCTATCGGAGGTTCATTCGGGACTTTAGTACCATTACTAGTCCTATCGCCGAGGGTACGAAGAAGGGAACCTTCGTATGGACCACAGCCGCTCAAAAGGAGTTCGAAACCATTATTCAGAAACTTTGCGAGACACCGTTATTAGCACTCCCGGATTTCACTCAACCATTTGAGGTGCAATGTGACGCAAGTAGTGTTGGAATTGGAGCCGTATTAATACAAGGAAAGCGACCCATCGCTTATTTCTCCGAGAAATTAAATGGTCCTAGATTCAACTACTCTACGTGCGACGAAGAGTTCTATGCGATTGTGAGAACTCTTAATCATTGGAGTCGTTATCCCCGTCCGAATTACTTCATACTACCTTTGGATCGTGAATCGTTGAAGTACATTAACAGGAAACAGAAGTTGAATCCGAAACATGCCAAATGGGTGGGCCACGTTAGTTTTGATTCGCAAGTGAAAGAACCATATCAATCACCAATTGATAAATACATTGACGAGAAACTACATGGTGGGAACTCTAATTTCTTATTAAAGTCAATTTTCATGGAAGCTCATAATGATCTTGTTGTTTCGTGCAACCAATATTTGGATATTGGTAGAATTGTGCATGAAAGGTGGTGGGAAGGGAATCACAAGAAAATAAAGCGCAAGCAAATATGGCACAAAATGGTTTCGAATACTCAATACAAATCTAAATCACTGGAGGTGGATAAACATGAAGACTACATTGAAGATGATGAGCTGAAGAAGAGATCAACGGGGTGCGTAAACTGCTTCATGTGCTTGATCAAGTTGAATCTAACTTCAACTTCAAGACTTGTTTTTGATCCCGGTGGCATCAAGTATTTCAAAGAATCGGGTCGATTCTTCTTAAAGAAGGGAGTGTTGATGCGTATAGAGGGGGGGTAAAAATTCTAATAAATTTTAGCAGGAATCACGAATAAAATCAGCCCAAATTATCCCAAAACAAATGTGACGGATAATCAAGTTACGGGTTGACAAGTTAAAGCAAGTATGCATAAAACATGGATGGGCTCAATTAAAGAAAAGGAAATATGCGCAGTCGAGACTCAAGGCCGTGGGAACGCTGAAACCGTGTGGGAACAAGGGATGTGGCGACATCAAGCAAGGGGAGAGGGAAGTGGCGGCATCCAACAAGGGGAGAAGAATCCTATTCTTAGTTTTTTGCATTTTCAAACTAGGTAGAATAAAAGTTGACAAAATTGTCTAGTTTGTGAGTTCTATGTTCATTCATCCTAGAAACTTACAAACTAGCATTTAATGCTTGCTTGGAGGCCAAGGCTTTTGTCCTATATAAAGGACCTAGCCTCCTCATTTGTAAATCATCCAAGTATTAAGAAAAACCCCTTTTGAGAGAGAAACTTGTTGTTTCAATCTTTTTCAAAGAATCGATGATTTCAAGTCTTGCCTTGAACTAAGGACGTGCTCCGCAGTTTAAGTTGAATTACTTGACACGTTTTCGAGTAATTCCCCATTGTTATCGTTATAGGTCTAACGATAGCAAATATCCCATTGGTTCGATTTCTTCATACGGAATCGAAGCAAATATCCTTTTATAACTGCACAACAAAAACACAAAAGAAAACAAAAAGACTTCCGCTTCGCCCCAAATCGCCTCAAGTGGCACGATCTGGTCGGGTTGCACCTAGTACATTCGGATCTTTCGCCTAACTTGAATTCACAATTAAGTCTTCCGCTTCGTATACGCACCACAAAGGGACTAATTACCAAGGATAAATGATTCACACAACGAGTCACAAGGACTAATAAAATAGGACAAATGATTCACACAACGAGTCACAAGGACTAATGAATTAGGGCAAATGATTCACACAACGAGTCACAATGACTAATGAACAAGGACAAATGGTTTACACAACGAGTCACAAGGAATAATTAACGAGGACAAATGATTCACACAACGAGTCACAATGACTAATGAACTAGAACAAGTGATTCACACAACTAGTCACAATGACTAATGAACAAGGACCAATGGTTCACATAACGAGTCACAATGACTAATTAACAACGACAAATAATTCACACAACGAGTCACAATGACTAATGAATAAGGACAAATGGTTTACACAACGAGTCACAAGGAATAGTTAACAAGGACAAATGATTCACACAACGAGTCACAAGGACTAATTAACAAGGACAAATGATTCATACAATGAGTCACAATGACTAATGAACTAACAAGTGATTCACACAACGAGTCACAATGACTAATGAACAAGGACCAATGGTTCACATAACGAGTCACAATGGCTAATTAACAAGGACAAATGATTCACACTACGAGTCAAAGGGACTAATTAACAAGGACAAATGATTCATACAAGGAATCACAAGGACTAATTAACAAGGACAAATGATTCATACAACGAGTCACAATGACTAATGAACAAGGAAAAATGATTCATACAACGAGTCACAACGACTAATGAACAAAGACAAATGGTTCACACAACGAGTCACAATGACTAAATAACAAGGACAAATGATTTACATAACGAGTCACAATGACTAATAAACAGGAACACGTGATTCACACAACGAGTCACAATAACTAATTAACAAGAACCAATGGTTCACACATCGAGTCACAAGGACTAATTAACAAGGACAAATGATTCACAAAACTAGTAAAAGGGACTAATTGACAAGGACAAATGATTCACACAACAATTTTCAAAGACTAATGATTTAAGACAATTGATTCACACAACGAGTCACAAAGAATAATAAACAAGGACAAATGATTCACACAACAAGTTACACTGACTAATGAACTAGAACAAGTGATTCACACAACGAGTCACAATAACTAATGAACAAGGACCAATGGTTCACACAACGGGTCCCAATGACTAATTAACAAGGACAAATGATTCACACAACGAGTAAAAGGGACTAATTGACAAGGACAAATGATTCACACAACAATTTACAAAGACTACTGAACTAGGACAATTGATTCACACAACGAGTCACAAAGAATAATTAACAAGGACAAATGATTCACACAACAAGTTACACTGACTAATGAACTAGAACAAGTGATTCACACAACGAGTCACAATAACTAATGAACAAGGACCAATGGTTCACACTACGGGTCACAATGACAAATTAACAAGGACAAATGGTCAGCACAACGAGTCAAAGGGACTAATTAACAAGGACAAATGATTCACACAATGAGTCAAAGTGACTAATTAACAACGACAAATGACTCACACAACCAGTCACAAGGACTAATAAAATAGGACAAATGATTCACACAACGAGTCACAAGGACTAATGAACTAGGACAAATGATTCACATAACGAGTCTCAATGACTTATGAACAAGGACAAATGGTTCACACAACGAGTCACAACGACTAATTAACAAGGACAAATGATTCACACAACAAGTCACAAGGACTAATTAACAAGGACAAATGATTCATACAAGGAGTCACAATGATTAACGAACAAGGAAAAATAGTTCACACAACGAGCCACAAGGATTAATTAACAAGGACAAAAGATTCACATAACGAGTCATAATGACTAAATAACTAGAACAAGTGATTCACACAACGAGTCACAATGACTAATGAACAAGGACCAATGGTTCACATAACGACTCACAATGACTAATTAACAAGGACAAATGATTCACACTACGAGTCAAAGGGACTAATTAACAAGGACAAATGATTCATACAACGAGTCACAAGGACTAATTAACAAGGACAAATGATTCATACAACGAGTCACAATGACTAATGAACAAGGAAAAATGATTCATACAACGAGTGACAATGACTAATGAACAAGGACAAATGGTTCACAAAACGAGCCACAAGGACTAATTAACAAAGACAAATGAATCACATAACGAGTCACAATGACTAATTAACTGGAACAAGTGATTCACACAACGAGTCACAATAACTAATGAACAAGGTCCAATGGTTCACACAACGAGTCACAAGGACTAATTAACAAGGACAAAAGATTCACACAATGAGTCAAAGGGACTAATTAACAAGGAAAAATGATTCACACAACGAGTCACAAGGACTAAGGAACTAGGACAAATGATTAACACGACGAGTCACAAGGACTAATTAACAAGGACAAATGATTCACATAACGAGTCACAATGACTAATGAACTAGAACGAGTGATTCACACAACTAGTCACAATGACTAATTAACAAGGACCAATGGTTCACATAACGAGTTACAATGACTAATTAACAAGGACAAATGATTCACACTACCAGTCAAAGGGACTAATTAACAAGGACAAATGATTCATACAACGCGGTACAATGACTAATGAACAAGGAAAAATGATTCATACAACGAGTCACAATGACTAATGAACAAGGACAAATGGTTCACACAACGAGTCACAAGGACTAATTAACAAGGACAAATGATTCACATAACGAGTCACAATGACTAATAAACTGGAACAAGTGATTCACACAACGAGCCTCAATAACTAATTAACAAGGACCAATGGTTCACACAACGAGTCACAAGGACTAATTAACAAGGACAAATGATTCACACAACTAGTAAAAGGGACTAATTGACAAGGACAAATGATTCACACAACAATTTACAAAGACTAATGAACTAGGACAATTGATTCACACAACGAGTCACAAAGAATAATTAACAAGGACAAATGATTCGCACAACAAGTTACACTGACTAATGAACTAGGACTAATTCACACAACGAGTCGCAGACTAATGAACAAGAACAAATGGTTCACACAACGAGTCACAAGGACCATAATAACATGGACAAATGATTCACACAGTGAGTCACATGGGCTAATTAACAAGGACAAATGATTTACACAACAAGATACAATGACTAATGAACTAGCGAAAATGATTCACACAACTAGTCACAATGACTAATGAACAAGAACAAATGGTTCACACAAGGAGTCACAACGACTAATGAACAAAGACAAATGGTTCACACAACGAGTCACAATGACAAATGAACAAGGAGAAATTGTCAACACAACGAGCCACAAGGACTAATTAACAAGGACAAATGATTCACATAACGAGTCACAATGACTAACGAACTAGAGCAAGTGATTCACACAACGAGTCACAATGACTAATGAACAAGGACCAATGGTTCACACAACGAGTCACAATGACTAATTATAAAGGACAAATGGTTAAGACAACGAGTCACAAGGACTAATTAACAAGGACAAATGATTCACACAACAATTAACAAAGACTAATGAACAAGGACAATTGATTCGGATAACGAGTCACAAAGAATAATTTACAAGGACAAATGATTCACACAACAAGTTACACCGACTAATGAACTAGGACTAATTCACACAACGAGTCGCAATGACTAATGAAAAAGAACAAATGGTTCACACAACGAGTCACAAAGACCAATTAACAAGGACAAATGATTCACACAATGAGTCACATGGACTAATTAACAAGGACAAATGACTCACACAACCAGTCACAAGGACTAATAAAATAGGACAAATGATTCACACAACGAGTCACAAGGACTAATGAACTAGGACAAATGATTCACATAACGAGTCTCAATGACTTATGAACAAGGACAAATGGTTCACACAACGAGTCACAACGACTAATTAACAAGGACAAATGATTCACACAACAAGTCACAAGGACTAATTAACAAGGACAAATGATTCATACAAGGAGTCACAATGATTAACGAACAAGGAAAAATAGTTCACACAACGAGCCACAAGGATTAATTAACAAGGACAAAAGATTCACATAACGAGTCATAATGACTAAATAACTAGAACAAGTGATTCACACAACGAGTCACAATGACTAATGAACAAGGACCAATGGTTCACATAACGACTCACAATGACTAATTAACAAGGACAAATGATTCACACAACGAGTCACAATGACTAATGAATAAGGACAAATGGTTTACACAACGAGTCACAAGGAATAGTTAACAAGGACAAATGATTCACACAACGAGTCACAAGGACTAATTAACAAGGACAAATGATTCATACAATGAGTCACAATGACTAATGAACTAACAAGTGATTCACACAACGAGTCACAATGACTAATGAACAAGGACCAATGGTTCACATAACGAGTCACAATGGCTAATTAACAAGGACAAATGATTCACACTACGAGTCAAAGGGACTAATTAACAAGGACAAATGATTCATACAAGGAATCACAAGGACTAATTAACAAGGACAAATGATTCATACAACGAGTCACAATGACTAATGAACAAGGAAAAATGATTCATACAACGAGTCACAACGACTAATGAACAAAGACAAATGGTTCACACAACGAGTCACAATGACTAAATAACAAGGACAAATGATTTACATAACGAGTCACAATGACTAATAAACAGGAACACGTGATTCACACAACGAGTCACAATAACTAATTAACAAGAACCAATGGTTCACACATCGAGTCACAAGGACTAATTAACAAGGACAAATGATTCACAAAACTAGTAAAAGGGACTAATTGACAAGGACAAATGATTCACACAACAATTTTCAAAGACTAATGATTTAAGACAATTGATTCACACAACGAGTCACAAAGAATAATAAACAAGGACAAATGATTCACACAACAAGTTACACTGACTAATGAACTAGAACAAGTGATTCACACAACGAGTCACAATAACTAATGAACAAGGACCAATGGTTCACACAACGGGTCCCAATGACTAATTAACAAGGACAAATGATTCACACAACGAGTAAAAGGGACTAATTGACAAGGACAAATGATTCACACAACAATTTACAAAGACTACTGAACTAGGACAATTGATTCACACAACGAGTCACAAAGAATAATTAACAAGGACAAATGATTCACACAACAAGTTACACTGACTAATGAACTAGAACAAGTGATTCACACAACGAGTCACAATAACTAATGAACAAGGACCAATGGTTCACACTACGGGTCACAATGACAAATTAACAAGGACAAATGGTCAACACAACGAGTCAAAGGGACTAATTAACAAGGACAAATGATTCACACAATGAGTCAAAGTGACTAATTAACAACGACAAATGACTCACACAACCAGTCACAAGGACTAATAAAATAGGACAAATGATTCACACAACGAGTCACAAGGACTAATGAACTAGGACAAATGATTCACATAACGAGTCTCAATGACTTATGAACAAGGACAAATGGTTCACACAACGAGTCACAACGACTAATTAACAAGGACAAATGATTCACACAACAAGTCACAAGGACTAATTAACAAGGACAAATGATTCATACAAGGAGTCACAATGATTAACGAACAAGGAAAAATAGTTCACACAACGAGCCACAAGGATTAATTAACAAGGACAAAAGATTCACATAACGAGTCATAATGACTAAATAACTAGAACAAGTGATTCACACAACGAGTCACAATGACTAATGAACAAGGACCAATGGTTCACATAACGACTCACAATGACTAATTAACAAGGACAAATGATTCACACTACGAGTCAAAGGGACTAATTAACAAGGACAAATGATTCATACAACGAGTCACAAGGACTAATTAACAAGGACAAATGATTCATACAACGAGTCACAATGACTAATGAACAAGGAAAAATGATTCATACAACGAGTGACAATGACTAATGAACAAGGACAAATGGTTCACAAAACGAGCCACAAGGACTAATTAACAAAGACAAATGAATCACATAACGAGTCACAATGACTAATTAACTGGAACAAGTGATTCACACAACGAGTCACAATAACTAATGAACAAGGTCCAATGGTTCACACAACGAGTCACAAGGACTAATTAACAAGGACAAAAGATTCACACAATGAGTCAAAGGGACTAATTAACAAGGAAAAATGATTCACACAACGAGTCACAAGGACTAAGGAACTAGGACAAATGATTAACACGACGAGTCACAAGGACTAATTAACAAGGACAAATGATTCACATAACGAGTCACAATGACTAATGAACTAGAACGAGTGATTCACACAACTAGTCACAATGACTAATTAACAAGGACCAATGGTTCACATAACGAGTTACAATGACTAATTAACAAGGACAAATGATTCACACTACCAGTCAAAGGGACTAATTAACAAGGACAAATGATTCATACAACGCGGTACAATGACTAATGAACAAGGAAAAATGATTCATACAACGAGTCACAATGACTAATGAACAAGGACAAATGGTTCACACAACGAGTCACAAGGACTAATTAACAAGGACAAATGATTCACATAACGAGTCACAATGACTAATAAACTGGAACAAGTGATTCACACAACGAGCCTCAATAACTAATTAACAAGGACCAATGGTTCACACAACGAGTCACAAGGACTAATTAACAAGGACAAATGATTCACACAACTAGTAAAAGGGACTAATTGACAAGGACAAATGATTCACACAACAATTTACAAAGACTAATGAACTAGGACAATTGATTTCACAACGAGTCACAAAGAATAATTAACAAGGACAAATGATTCGCACAACAAGTTACACTGACTAATGAACTAGGACTAATTCACACAACGAGTCGCAGACTAATGAACAAGAACAAATGGTTCACACAACGAGTCACAAGGACCATAATAACATGGACAAATGATTCACACAGTGAGTCACATGGGCTAATTAACAAGGACAAATGATTTACACAACAAGATACAATGACTAATGAACTAGCGAAAATGATTCACACAACTAGTCACAATGACTAATGAACAAGAACAAATGGTTCACACAAGGAGTCACAACGACTAATGAACAAAGACAAATGGTTCACACAACGAGTCACAATGACAAATGAACAAGGAGAAATTGTCAACACAACGAGCCACAAGGACTAATTAACAAGGACAAATGATTCACATAACGAGTCACAATGACTAACGAACTAGAGCAAGTGATTCACACAACGAGTCACAATGACTAATGAACAAGGACCAATGGTTCACACAACGAGTCACAATGACTAATTATAAAGGACAAATGGTTAAGACAACGAGTCACAAGGACTAATTAACAAGGACAAATGATTCACACAACAATTTACAAAGACTAATGAACAAGGACAATTGATTGGACAACGAGTCACAAAGAATAATTTACAAGGACAAATGATTCACACAACAAGTTACACCGACTAATGAACTAGGACTAATTCACACAACGAGTCGCAATGACTAATGAAAAAGAACAAATGGTTCACACAACGAGTCACAAAGACCAATTAACAAGGACAAATGATTCACACAATGAGTCACATGGACTAATTAACAAGGACAAATGACTCACACAACCAGTCACAAGGACTAATAAAATAGGACAAATGATTCACACAACGAGTCACAAGGACTAATGAACTAGGACAAATGATTCACATAACGAGTCTCAATGACTTATGAACAAGGACAAATGGTTCACACAACGAGTCACAACGACTAATTAACAAGGACAAATGATTCACACAACAAGTCACAAGGACTAATTAACAAGGACAAATGATTCATACAAGGAGTCACAATGATTAACGAACAAGGAAAAATAGTTCACACAACGAGCCACAAGGATTAATTAACAAGGACAAAAGATTCACATAACGAGTCATAATGACTAAATAACTAGAACAAGTGATTCACACAACGAGTCACAATGACTAATGAACAAGGACCAATGGTTCACATAACGACTCACAATGACTAATTAACAAGGACAAATGATTCACACTACGAGTCAAAGGGACTAATTAACAAGGACAAATGATTCATACAACGAGTCACAAGGACTAATTAACAAGGACAAATGATTCATACAACGAGTCACAATGACTAATGAACAAGGAAAAATGATTCATACAACGAGTGACAATGACTAATGAACAAGGACAAATGGTTCACAAAACGAGCCACAAGGACTAATTAACAAAGACAAATGAATCACATAACGAGTCACAATGACTAATTAACTGGAACAAGTGATTCACACAACGAGTCACAATAACTAATGAACAAGGTCCAATGGTTCACACAACGAGTCACAAGGACTAATTAACAAGGACAAAAGATTCACACAATGAGTCAAAGGGACTAATTAACAAGGAAAAATGATTCACACAACGAGTCACAAGGACTAAGGAACTAGGACAAATGATTAACACGACGAGTCACAAGGACTAATTAACAAGGACAAATGATTCACATAACGAGTCACAATGACTAATGAACTAGAACGAGTGATTCACACAACTAGTCACAATGACTAATTAACAAGGACCAATGGTTCACATAACGAGTTACAATGACTAATTAACAAGGACAAATGATTCACACTACCAGTCAAAGGGACTAATTAACAAGGACAAATGATTCATACAACGCGGTACAATGACTAATGAACAAGGAAAAATGATTCATACAACGAGTCACAATGACTAATGAACAAGGACAAATGGTTCACACAACGAGTCACAAGGACTAATTAACAAGGACAAATGATTCACATAACGAGTCACAATGACTAATAAACTGGAACAAGTGATTCACACAACGAGCCTCAATAACTAATTAACAAGGACCAATGGTTCACACAACGAGTCACAAGGACTAATTAACAAGGACAAATGATTCACACAACTAGTAAAAGGGACTAATTGACAAGGACAAATGATTCACACAACAATTTACAAAGACTAATGAACTAGGACAATTGATTCACACAACGAGTCACAAAGAATAATTAACAAGGACAAATGATTCGCACAACAAGTTACACTGACTAATGAACTAGGACTAATTCACACAACGAGTCGCAGACTAATGAACAAGAACAAATGGTTCACACAACGAGTCACAAGGACCATAATAACATGGACAAATGATTCACACAGTGAGTCACATGGGCTAATTAACAAGGACAAATGATTTACACAACAAGATACAATGACTAATGAACTAGCGAAAATGATTCACACAACTAGTCACAATGACTAATGAACAAGAACAAATGGTTCACACAAGGAGTCACAACGACTAATGAACAAAGACAAATGGTTCACACAACGAGTCACAATGACAAATGAACAAGGAGAAATTGTCAACACAACGAGCCACAAGGACTAATTAACAAGGACAAATGATTCACATAACGAGTCACAATGACTAACGAACTAGAGCAAGTGATTCACACAACGAGTCACAATGACTAATGAACAAGGACCAATGGTTCACACAACGAGTCACAATGACTAATTATAAAGGACAAATGGTTAAGACAACGAGTCACAAGGACTAATTAACAAGGACAAATGATTCACACAACAATTTACAAAGACTAATGAACAAGGACAATTGATTCAGACAACGAGTCACAAAGAATAATTTACAAGGACAAATGATTCACACAACAAGTTACACTGACTAATGAACTAGGACTAATTCACACAACGAGTCGCAATGACTAATGAAAAAGAACAAATGGTTCACACAACGAGTCACAAAGACCAATTAACAAGGACAAATGATTCACACAATGAGTCACATGGACTAATTAACAAGGACAAATGACTCACACAACCAGTCACAAGGACTAATAAAATAGGACAAATGATTCACACAACGAGTCACAAGGACTAATGAACTAGGACAAATGATTCACATAACGAGTCTCAATGACTTATGAACAAGGACAAATGGTTCACACAACGAGTCACAACGACTAATTAACAAGGACAAATGATTCACACAACAAGTCACAAGGACTAATTAACAAGGACAAATGATTCATACAAGGAGTCACAATGATTAACGAACAAGGAAAAATAGTTCACACAACGAGCCACAAGGATTAATTAACAAGGACAAAAGATTCACATAACGAGTCATAATGACTAAATAACTAGAACAAGTGATTCACACAACGAGTCACAATGACTAATGAACAAGGACCAATGGTTCACATAACGACTCACAATGACTAATTAACAAGGACAAATGATTCACACTACGAGTCAAAGGGACTAATTAACAAGGACAAATGATTCATACAACGAGTCACAAGGACTAATTAACAAGGACAAATGATTCATACAACGAGTCACAATGACTAATGAACAAGGAAAAATGATTCATACAACGAGTGACAATGACTAATGAACAAGGACAAATGGTTCACAAAACGAGCCACAAGGACTAATTAACAAAGACAAATGAATCACATAACGAGTCACAATGACTAATTAAGCGGAACAAGTGATTCACACAACGAGTCACAATAACTAATGAACAAGGTCCAATGGTTCACACAACGAGTCACAAGGACTAATTAACAAGGACAAAAGATTCACACAATGAGTCAAAGGGACTAATTAACAAGGAAAAATGATTCACACAACGAGTCACAAGGACTAAGGAACTAGGACAAATGATTAACACGACGAGTCACAAGGACTAATTAACAAGGACAAATGATTCACATAACGAGTCACAATGACTAATGAACTAGAACGAGTGATTCACACAACTAGTCACAATGACTAATTAACAAGGACCAATGGTTCACATAACGAGTTACAATGACTAATTAACAAGGACAAATGATTCACACTACTACGTCAAAGGGACTAATTAACAAGGACAAATGATTCATACAACGCGGTACAATGACTAATGAACAAGGAAAAATGATTCATACAACGAGTCACAATGACTAATGAACAAGGACAAATGGTTCACACAACGAGTCACAAGGACTAATTAACAAGGACAAATGATTCACATAACGAGTCACAATGACTAATAAATTGGAACAAGTGATTCACACAACGAGCCTCAATAACTAATTAACAAGGACCAATGGTTCACACAACGAGTCACAAGGACTAATTAACAAGGACAAATGATTCACACAACTAGTAAAAGGGACTAATTGACAAGGACAAATGATTCACACAACAATTTACAAAGACTAATGAACTAGGACAATTGATTCACACAACGAGTCACAAAGAATAATTAACAAGGACAAATGATTCGCACAACAAGTTACACTGACTAATGAACTAGGACTAATTCACACAACGAGTCGCAGACTAATGAACAAGAACAAATGGTTCACACAACGAGTCACAAGGACCATAATAACATGGACAAATGATTCACACAGTGAGTCACATGGGCTAATTAACAAGGACAAATGATTTACACAACAAGATACAATGACTAATGAACTAGCGAAAATGATTCACACAACTAGTCACAATGACTAATGAACAAGAACAAATGGTTCACACAAGGAGTCACAACGACTAATGAACAAAGACAAATGGTTCACACAACGAGTCACAATGACAAATGAACAAGGAGAAATTGTCAACACAACGAGCCACAAGGACTAATTAACAAGGACAAATGATTCACATAACGAGTCACAATGACTAACGAACTAGAGCAAGTGATTCACACAACGAGTCACAATGACTAATGAACAAGGACCAATGGTTCACACAACGAGTCACAATGACTAATTATAAAGGACAAATGGTTAAGACAACGAGTCACAAGGACTAATTAACAAGGACAAATGATTCACACAACAATTTACAAAGACTAATGAACAAGGACAATTGATTCAGACAACGAGTCACAAAGAATAATTTACAAGGACAAATGATTCACACAACAAGTTACACTGACTAATGAACTAGGACTAATTCACACAACGAGTCGCAATGACTAATGAAAAAGAACAAATGGTTCACACAACGAGTCACAAAGACCAATTAACAAGGACAAATGATTCACACAATGAGTCACATGGACTAATTAACAAGGACAAATGATTCACACAACCAGTCACAATAACTAATGAACAAGGACAAATGGTCAACACAACGAGTCACAAGGACTAATTAACAAGGACAAATGATTCACATAACGAGTCACAATGACTAATAAACTGGAACAAGTGATTCACACAACGAGTCTCAATAACTAATTAACAAGGACCAATGGTTCACACAATGAGTCACAAGGACTAATTAACAAGGACAAATGATTCACACAACTAGTAAAAGGGACTAATTGACAAGGACAAATGATTCACACAACAATTTACAAAGACTAATGAACTAGGACACTTGATTCACACAACGAGTCACAAAGAATAATTAACAAGGACAAATGATTCACACAACAAGTTACACTGACTAATGAACTAGGACTAATTCACACAACGAGTCGCAATGACTAATGAACAAAAACAAATGGTTCACGCAATGAGTCACAAAGACCAATTAACAAGGACAAATGATTCACACAATGAGTCACATGGACTAATTAACAAGGACAAATGATTCACACAACCAGTCACAATGACTAATGAACAAGGACAAAAGGTCAACACAACGAGCCACAAAGACTAATTAACAAGGACAACTGATTCACATAACGAGTCACAATGACTAATGAACTAGAACAAGTGATTCACACAACGAGTCACAATGACTAATGAACAAGGACCAATGGTTCACACAACGAGTCACAATGACTAATTAACAAGGACAAATGATTCACACAACAAGTAAAAGGGACTAATTGACAAGGACAGATGACTCACACAACAATTTACAAAGACTAATGAACTAGGATAATTGATTCACACAACGAGTCACAAAGAATAATGAACAAGGACAAATGATTCACACAACAAGTTACACTGACTAATGAACTAGAACAAGTGATTCACACAACGAGTCACAATGACTAATGAACAAGGACCAATGGTTCACACAACGAGTCACAAGGACTAATTAACAAGGACAAATGATTCACACAACTAGTAAAAGGGACTAATTGACAAGGACAAATGATTCACACAACAATTTACAAAGACTAATGAAATAGGACAATTGATTCACACAACGAGTCACAAATAATAATTAACAAGGACAAATGATTCACACAACAAGTTACACTGACTAATGAACTAGGACTAATTCACACAACGAGTCGCAGACTAATGAACAAGAACAAATGGTTCACACAACGAGTCACAAGGACCATAATAACAAGGACAAATGAATCACACAATGAGTCACATGGACTAATTAACAAGGACAAATGATTCACACAACAAGATACAATGACTAATGAACTAGGGAAAATGATTCACACATTTAGTCACAATGACTAATGAACAAGAACAAATGGTTCACACAAGGAGTCACAAGGACCAATTATCAAGGACAAATGATTCACACAATGAGTCACATGGACTAATTAACAAGGACAAATGATTCACACAACCAGTCACAATGACTAATGAACAAGGACAAATGGTCAACACAACGAGCCACAAAGACTAATTAACAAGGACAACTGATTCACATAACGAGTCACAATGACTAATGAACTAGAACAAGTGATTCACACAACGAGTCACAATGACTAATGAACAAGGACCAATGTTTAACACAACGAGTCACAAGGACTAATTAACAAGGACAAATGATTTACAAAACGAGTCAAATGGACTAATTAAGAAGGACAAATGATTCACACAACGAGTCAACGGGACTAATTAACAAGGACAAATGATTCACACAACGAGTCACAAGGACTAATTAACAAGGACAAATGATTCTTACAATGAGTCACAATGACTAATAAACAAGGACAAATTGTTCACACAACGAGCCACAAGGACTAATTAACAAGGACAAATGATTCACACAACGAGTAAAAGGGACTAATTGACAAGGACAAATGATTCACACAACAATTTACAAAGACTACTGAACTAGGACAATTGATTCACACAACGAGTCACAAAGAATAATTAACAAGGACAAATGATTCACACAACAAGTTACACTGACTAATGAACTAGAACAAGTGATTCACACAACGAGTCACAATAACTAATGAACAAGGACCAATGGTTCACACTACGGGTCACAATGACAAATTAACAAGGACAAATGGTCAGCACAACGAGTCAAAGGGACTAATTAACAAGGACAAATGATTCACACAATGAGTCAAAGTGACTAATTAACAACGACAAATGACTCACACAACCAGTCACAAGGACTAATAAAATAGGACAAATGATTCACACAACGAGTCACAAGGACTAATGAACTAGGACAAATGATTCACATAACGAGTCTCAATGACTTATGAACAAGGACAAATGGTTCACACAACGAGTCACAACGACTAATTAACAAGGACAAATGATTCACACAACAAGTCACAAGGACTAATTAACAAGGACAAATGATTCATACAAGGAGTCACAATGATTAACGAACAAGGAAAAATAGTTCACACAACGAGCCACAAGGATTAATTAACAAGGACAAAAGATTCACATAACGAGTCATAATGACTAAATAACTAGAACAAGTGATTCACACAACGAGTCACAATGACTAATGAACAAGGACCAATGGTTCACATAACGACTCACAATGACTAATTAACAAGGACAAATGATTCACACTACGAGTCAAAGGGACTAATTAACAAGGACAAATGATTCATACAACGAGTCACAAGGACTAATTAACAAGGACAAATGATTCATACAACGAGTCACAATGACTAATGAACAAGGAAAAATGATTCATACAACGAGTGACAATGACTAATGAACAAGGACAAATGGTTCACAAAACGAGCCACAAGGACTAATTAACAAAGACAAATGAATCACATAACGAGTCACAATGACTAATTAACTGGAACAAGTGATTCACACAACGAGTCACAATAACTAATGAACAAGGTCCAATGGTTCACACAACGAGTCACAAGGACTAATTAACAAGGACAAAAGATTCACACAATGAGTCAAAGGGACTAATTAACAAGGAAAAATGATTCACACAACGAGTCACAAGGACTAAGGAACTAGGACAAATGATTAACACGACGAGTCACAAGGACTAATTAACAAGGACAAATGATTCACATAACGAGTCACAATGACTAATGAACTAGAACGAGTGATTCATACAACTAGTCACAATGACTAATTAACAAGGACCAATGGTTCACATAACGAGTTACAATGACTAATTAACAAGGACAAATGATTCACACTACCAGTCAAAGGGACTAATTAACAAGGACAAATGATTCATACAACGCGGTACAATGACTAATGAACAAGGAAAAATGATTCATACAACGAGTCACAATGACTAATGAACAAGGACAAATGGTTCACACAACGAGTCACAAGGACTAATTAACAAGGACAAATGATTCACGTAACGAGTCACAATGACTAATAAACTGGAACAAGTGATTCACACAACGAGCCTCAATAACTAATTAACAAGGACCAATGGTTCACACAACGAGTCACAAGGACTAATTAACAAGGACAAATGATTCACACAACTAGTAAAAGGGACTAATTGACAAGGACAAATGATTCACACAACAATTTACAAAGACTAATGAACTAGGACAATTGATTCACACAACGAGTCACAAAGAATAATTAACAAGGACAAATGATTCGCACAACAAGTTACACTGACTAATGAACTAGGACTAATTCACACAACGAGTCGCAGACTAATGAACAAGAACAAATGGTTCACACAACGAGTCACAAGGACCATAATAACATGGACAAATGATTCACACAGTGAGTCACATGGGCTAATTAACAAGGACAAATGATTTACACAACAAGATACAATGACTAATGAACTAGCGAAAATGATTCACACAACTAGTCACAATGACTAATGAACAAGAACAAATGGTTCACACAAGGAGTCACAACGACTAATGAACAAAGACAAATGGTTCACACAACGAGTCACAATGACAAATGAACAAGGAGAAATTGTCAACACAACGAGCCACAAGGACTAATTAACAAGGACAAATGATTCACATAACGAGTCACAATGACTAACGAACTAGAGCAAGTGATTCACACAACGAGTCACAATGACTAATGAACAAGGACCAATGGTTCACACAACGAGTCACAATGACTAATTATAAAGGACAAATGGTTAAGACAACGAGTCACAAGGACTAATTAACAAGGACAAATGATTCACACAACAATTTACAAAGACTAATGAACAAGGACAATTGATTCAGACAACGAGTCACAAAGAATAATTTACAAGGACAAATGATTCACACAACAAGTTACACTGACTAATAAACTAGGACTAATTCACACAACGAGTCGCAATGACTAATGAAAAAGAACAAATGGTTCACACAACGAGTCACAAAGACCAATTAACAAGGACAAATGATTCACACAATGAGTCACATGGACTAATTAACAAGGACAAATGATTCACACAACCAGTCACAATAACTAATGAACAAGGACAAATGGTCAACACAACGAGTCACAAGGACTAATTAACAAGGACAAATGATTCACATAACGAGTCACAATGACTAATAAACTGGAACAAGTGATTCACACAACGAGTCTCAATAACTAATTAACAAGGACCAATGGTTCACACAATGAGTCACAAGGACTAATTAACAAGGACAAATGATTCACACAACTAGTAAAAGGGACTAATTGACAAGGACAAATGATTCACACAACAATTTACAAAGACTAATGAACTAGGACACTTGATTCACACAACGAGTCACAAAGAATAATTAACAAGGACAAATGATTCACACAACAAGTTACACTGACTAATGAACTAGGACTAATTCACACAACGAGTCGCAATGACTAATGAACAAAAACAAATGGTTCACGCAACGAGTCACAAAGACCAATTAACAAGGACAAATGATTCACACAATGAGTCACATGGACTAATTAACAAGGACAAATGATTCACACAACCAGTCACAATGACTAATGAACAAGGACAAATGGTCAACACAACGAGCCACAAAGACTAATTAACAAGGACAACTGATTCACATAACGAGTCACAATGACTAATGAACTAGAACAAGTGATTCACACAACGAGTCACAATGACTAATGAACAAGGACCAATGGTTCACACAACGAGTCACAATGACTAATTAACAAGGACAAATGATTCACACAACAAGTAAAAGGGACTAATTGACAAGGACAGATGACTCACACAACAATTTACAAAGACTAATGAACTAGGATAATTGATTCACACAACGAGTCACAAAGAATAATGAACAAGGACAAATGATTCACACAACAAGTTACACTGACTAATGAACTAGAACAAGTGATTCACACAACGAGTCACAATGACTAATGAACAAGGACCAATGGTTCACACAACGAGTCACAAGGACTAATTGACAAGGACAAATGATTCACACAACAATTTACAAAGACTAATGAAATAGGACAATTGATTCACACAACGAGTCACAAATAATAATTAACAAGGACAAATGATTCACACAACAAGTTACACTGACTAATGAACTAGGACTAATTCACACAACGAGTCGCAGACTAATGAACAAGAACAAATGGTTTACACAACGAGTCACAAGGACCATAATAACAAGGACAAATGAATCACACAATGAGTCACATGGACTAATTAACAAGGACAAATGATTCACACAACAAGATACAATAACTAATGAACTAGGGAAAATGATTCACACAACTAGTCACAATGACTAATGAACAAGAACAAATGGTTCACACAAGGAGTCACAAGGACCAATTATCAAGGACAAATGATTCACACAATGAGTCACATGGACTAATTAACAAGGACAAATGATTCACACAACCAGTCACAATGACTAATGAACAAGGATAAATGGTCAACACAACGAGCCACAAAGACTAATTAACAAGGACAACTGATTCACATAACGAGTCACAATGACTAATGAACTAGAACAAGTGATTCACACAACGAGTCACAGTGACTAATGAACAAGGACCAATGGTTAACACAACGAGTCACAAGGACTAATTAACAAGGACAAATGATTTACAAAACGAGTCAAATGGACTAATTAAGAAGGACAAATGATTCACACAACGAGTCAACGGGACTAATTAACAAGGACAAATGATTCACACAACGAGTCACAAGGACTAATTAACAAGGACAAATGATTCTTACAATGAGTCACAATGACTAATAAACAAGGACAAATTGTTCACACAACGAGCCACAAGGACTAATTAACAAGGACAAATGATTCACACAACGAGTCAAAGGGACTAATTTACAAGGACAAATGATTCACACAACGAGTGACAATGACTAATGAACAAGGACAAATGGTTCACTAAACGAGCCACAAGGACTAATTAACAAATACAAATGAATCACATAACGAGTCACAATGACTAATAAACTGGAACAAGTGATTCACACAACGAGTCACAATAACTAATGAACAAGGTCCAATGGTTCACACACGAATCACAAGGACTAATTAACAAGGACAAAAGATTCACACAACGAGTCAAAGGGACTAATTAACAAGGACAAATAATTCACACAACGAGTCACACGGACTAAGGAACTAGGACAAATGATTCACACGACGAGTCACAAGGACTAATTAACAAGGACAAATGATTCACATAACGAGTCACAATGACTAATGAACTAGAACAAGTGATTCATACAACTAGTCACAATGACTAATGAACAAGGACCAATGGTTCACATAACGAGTGTGACACCCTCATTTTTAGCGTAAAATAAACACGTAAAATTTTACGGAAATACTGACAGGATATGTTTGTAATTGGTTCAACCAGATAAAACCTGTAATTTTAAAAACTTTTCTAAACCAACCACAAACACTTCCAAATGAAGAGTGCCAAAACCTGCAAATACTAACACCCTAATTTACATAACATGCTAAAGTCGCAAAATAAAGTGATACAAACCAAAATAAGAGAGGGAGACATATGTCCCTTCAAAATATAAACACAACCAAATGTTTAAAGGTTTACTACAAAATAGCCAAACTAAGTCCAAGGTTCTTTTGCTCACTAGCTCGTCTGTGACCCCATCTAATCATCATCAACCTGTCAATCGCATTTTATACAAACACGAAAGCCACAATTCAGTGGGGAGTAACTTCGAGTCTTCCCAGCCACGAAATGTCATATTTAATGTAACATGTAACGTAACATGTAAACCACATCACAAATAATCTAGATATCAAATATTCTAACAAGTGAACTCTAAACTGACCAAATTAAACTATCATGTGAAACATATAACAAGCAGTAATCCAAATTTTATCAATTGTAACCGGCTTGCATCTCACCTATGACAATTCATAAAATCACCAAACAAGAAAGGACAATATATCAAAGATAGGCATAAGTTCTTAGTACGGTCAATAGTCACTCTGTAACTCGAGTCTATACCACGAGGTAGGGAAGGTAATCGAACCGGTATCATGGCTCAGAGGTTCTATCAAAACATGGCCAAGACACAACACAACCCTAGCCTAAAATCTGCGCAGACCTAGACATGCGGATACACACCACCGCACCCAAGACCCACAATTTTTCTAAAACAAAGTGAGTACCCTAAGGAGTCCACCAAAGGGTTGGCTAATACTTGCCGACCACTTACTATCAAAATAAGTAACGAGGTCATGCCCCAACTTGGATATAAACCCACCAAGTCAGGAACACAGAGGCTATCAAGCAGTGAACATACACTCGTCAAGGACTATAATGGCCTATCTATGATGAAGGCCGAAATACTCACCTAGGACCTAAATAAAACAAATCTAGGTCCCAGCTTGAATACTTTAGCCCACACCACACAAGACAAGTAGGACACCCAATTAACCAAAAGAGAGGCAAAGAGTCCAAACTTGACAATATTAAAGGTTTCAGGGAATCTAGGGCCGTTTCTACAACATAAGAAACCATTCAAATCAACCAACAACATATGTGAAATAAAAACATAATAAATGGCCTAAAACAAGAGTAAGGCCAATTATCCAATTTACACAATAATTTCATCCAACCGAATTTTTACCGCAACCCTTTGACACCGCGACAGTACGGGTTCAATCGTGGTGACCAATCACACAATTGACGACATCGATTGATCAAAGGGACTAAGGCTCGATTTTCGGCATAATCATCCAAACATTACAATTATCGCTATAAAATTCATTTTAAGCCTATTCATTACAATTTCATATTATAACCTATCCTAACATGTGCAAACTACTAATATAAGCATAATTTTACCAACATCATTATATCCACTACTAACATTATTCATTTCATATGATTACCCATTTACTACTTATACTAAATATAACATTAATTAACCCGAAACGACGAACAACGCATGAAAAACCGCGAATCAAGCAACAAAGGCCAACCGGGCCAACCCCAAAGGCAGCCGTGGGCCTGCTGGCTCTACCGGGCCTCTTTGGGCCTTGTGGGCTGCCACCCCAAACCCTCCATTTCTCCATTTTTGTTCAGTTTAACATCGTCTGAAGCATCAATTAGTCATTCCCAATTCATTCCCATACTAATATGTGAACTTAAACATACAAAAGACATGAACTAGACATGAATTTAACCCATATTATCATGTGAAATAAACCACTCAATTAACAATCACAAAATCATACAAAAAGCAAAGAATGTGACATTTAATCGTCGAGTAACTCGAAATATAACCTTAAGCTAGAAAAAGGCAAATAACCCTTGAGAAAACCCTAAAAACAGTAGCTACCCATCATCCTCTACTACATAGGAGTCCCCTATATCATCCTCATAATCTTCACCTATTAAAAACAACAAAAACACAACAATAATCACTAAAACCGAAATTATGCCCCAAAATCATCTTAAATCAACATAATGAAAACTGAAATTAAAACATACTAGGATGTAGATCTTGAAGAGAGGATTCCGAAAATATAAATTTTGCGAAAATCGGACTAGAAACGAAGAAATTATGATGAAATTACGATTGTAAGATTATCTTATTATTTTTTTTTTGTGTGGATTTCGGTCAAGAGGCACAAAAGAAGAACAAAGGAAGTCCTAGGAAGGAATGGGAAGGAGGAAGAGGAGGTGTGCCGAGAAAGGAGAAAGAGGAGCGGGATTTGGCGGAATTTCATTAGTCGGTTTTGGCTCGATTCGACGATAATTAGAACCGTTTGTCAAATACAAATTCCGACAAGGCCAAAGTTCTTAAACACGAGATTACAAGAAGATTTAGTACTCATATGACCCATTTCCAAAACCGTTTACCCAATTTTCACAGAGTTGCCATTTTTCCCGATATGCCCTTATTTCGAAATAAAAGGTTTTTACACGGTTTAAACTATTTTTAAACATTTCGAAACTATCAAAATAAATACTTTACTTCAAAATATAATAGAATTATATTTCTTTGAATTATTTTTACTTCAAATACATTAATATTAATTTCAACTTGACTAATAAATTACTTCCGCAATATCATAACGGTCCGAAATTACGGGGTGTTACAATCACCCCTCCTTTTAAAAAGTTTCGTCCTCGAAACTTAGAGGAGAAATTATAGTAAACAACATCTTAATAATATAGTCATAAGAAAAGTATAGGTATCTTTCCAATGAAACGGTGATACTCTTGTTGATCAGACAAGAACATCCACACTTCATATCAAGATATAAAAACATTTCTACACCAATAAATGAGAAAACCCATTATTGGGACGTCTCCAATAACGAGATTTAACACTCATTAATGTTAAAATCATTAAAAATCATAAAAGTATTTTCAAAAGTCTAGTTCAAAGTTTTATTATCAGGGACAAATCAAAATACGAAATCATTCGCGATAAGTGCGAGAACTAGTTACTAGACATCTCTAATAACGAATCGACAACGAATCAACGCCAAAACAAAATGAAAGCGCAAGGTTAAATGCAATTGTTATAGAAAAATGGTAAATCATTTTTCAAACTTTCCAAAAGTCAAGTTTTCCAAATCTAATACAAAGTTTAACAATGAATTGAAAAGTTAACTCACATTGGTCCGAACTTACACAAAACGAGAAATAGCTTAGGTATCAAATCGAACACTAAAGTTGAAAGAGAGTGAGGAATCATTTTCAAATGTTATAGAAAGAGGTCAATTTGTAGATTTAACTCCCAATTCAAAATATTGAACCAAAAGTTTACTCAAACTAGATAGAATCTATGCAAGATGGAAAACCACTCGGGAACGCGGAGTGCAACTCGCGATAGGGAACTCACAACCAACAGATCAGAAGGAACTGAACTCTTGAAGGTGGAATTTTTGGATGAAGTCAACAAAGATGTCAATGAACAAGACGCTTTACTCAGAAAGTCAAATGAGTTCCAAAAAGGCGAACCCAACGGAACAAGCCAGAATAGCAAGAATGACAATTGTCGGAGATCGGAATTAGGAAGATCGGTACCTCGAGAAAGGTTCACTCAATTTCCAACCACAGAGTCATCCTACTAGGTCCTCCGAACATCAACAGGGCAACAACCAGAGGCCACACTAATCCAAAGAGCCATCAGAACCACTCAACGACAAGTCTACTTATAAGCTAATCTTTGAGACAATCATATCCTCTACAATTATAACTTAACAATTTCCCAATCAAAATGTTTCCACCAATATCCTCCACCGAACAAAATCAAAATCCAAAGTCGAAACTAGTAACAATATTATACCCTTACCAAGATTCAACATTCCCAAACGCATTCCTACTTGAAACCAACCCGCAAGCAACAAGTTGCACTATCCGATCCATAATTAGCACGAACTATAAGATAAATGGGTTCATCACACAAATCATCTGATCAGTTTACTCAAGATTCACTATCCTACTTCCCAACAATATTCCAATTCCAATAGAAAGATTCCTCAAAGAATTAAATATAAGGTCCAAACTTACAATAACATTCCACTAACTTAGCTATCAATCCCCAATACCGTAAAGTAAGGCTCAGATGACAAACGAACAATCCCCGAACGAACAATGCCCAAAACAAATCCAAAATAACCATAAGAATACTCCACCAAGGTAAACTAATCCCATTAGTCTCATCATCAAATCGAAACCAAAGTGAGTCTTATACCACCAAATAACGCGAACCTCAAATCGCAAGGAGACTACAACATTGCCATCATAAGAGTTCCATCAAAAATCTAGCTCTCATATTACATGGTCAAATACAGACACAAACTCCTACACCAATTCCCGACAAAAACCAAAATACAAAAATCCTCAAATCACATCCCACTAACTCTGTAAACATGGTCAACAAGGTACCAACTATACTAAGTAGATAAGGAGTGATAACGGAATAGAGAAACGGTAAAATATTTTCGAAGGGTACATGAGCATGACAAGTTAGGAAACTAGGGAGTCAGACCGTAAAGATAATGGTTGACAGAAATAAGAGGTACTCGAGTTAAGAAGATATCTCGGGCAAGAAGAAGATACGTAAACTTTGGAATGAATACAGGGTTCAACGAACGCTAAAGAGAAGGAGAGGAGAACAGAAGCGGCATAATGAAAGGATTACCGCTTAACCAAGCGCTCCTCAGAGCTTATGATCAAGGACGAAGGGAATTTAGACAACACTCAAAACGGTTCCAAAAACTTCCTAACAACAAAACTCATAACCACATCACTCCCAAGGGTTTCCTCAATCGCTCATGTTACCTCATCCTAATCTATTCCCTGAAACAAGGTACTCCACTATAAGTGTGATCTCATCTCTCCAAATCCTCAAACATACAGAAACAATTTCACAAGCCTAAGGTCAAGGCTTCCAACAAAGCTATATTCGTATCCAACTAGGGTCAATTATGGGTTCCTCAAATATTCCCCAAAGTTCTCCTTTCAAAACAAGGTAGTAACATACCAACCCAAAATCTGAAAAATCAATAGGATCTCAAGTTTCTCTATCCTTTTACTTATTAAGGATTCCCAAAAGCGGAACTACACTCAGCTACAACATCATCACATCATCTCAAGTACCCAACGCGACCTCAAGGTCTATAAAACTATAGGGTTAACAAATTCTTCTCCATACTAAGTCTCTCTCAACTCAAGAACTCTCAAGAGCCAACTAATACCAGATCACATCACCAATCCATTATGGTCATCAACATCCCAAAGAGTATTCTTTCACATTTGACATCTTAAAACTTACTTACCATCAAATTCCTCAAGAAACAAGGGCTTAAATGTAACAACACTTTATCACCTCAAAATTCCTAAAACCATAAATTGAAACTATGTTCTTTAACCTAATAATTGGTGACAACCATACCTCAAGTAGTAATCAATACCACTCGCTAAAACCAACTAATAATCCCACATTTAACATTTCTCCCATGGTAACTTATACATTATCAAACCCTCATATCCAAAGTGATTATGGAAGCCAACCACAACCTCGACTACTCAGTCAATCCTATATCCTCAAATTCACCATTCAGTTTCATACATTTAACGTCAAGTACTAAGCACTAGTATCCCAAACATAAACAACAATGTCATGTTCCATAACCTTAGTAACCAATGCAACTCACACTTGGCACCCAAAATCCACCAATCCAACGCACTCACTTTATCAAGGATCTATGGGTTTAAGAACCATCAAGTATGTCTCATCACACTACCTAAGTCTTTCCAACATCAAATCCTCTCAAAACCGGGATTAAGGGTCAAACACCAACAAACTCCTCAAAGATCAAATTTCCAACCAAGGTCAACATTCCTCAAAAGAAAGAGTACCATCAAAAGGCGTTAAGGGAGGATAAGCAAGGAACAAAGGACAAGTTAGAGAATATAAAAGTGACTTACAAGGAATAAGAAAAGAGGATTTAGAAGAAGAAGTAGGCATTAAGAAGTAAAGAACGGGGCAAGGTACACAAAGAATGAGAAACATCTTCGAGGAAGTAGAAACATTCTTCAAAGTTGAACAAATCTTCAATCCTCAGCAATAGGCACCAAATCTTGATCACCACATTGTTAAGCTCACAGTCATTGATCCAAGGACACAACACTCATTAAATGACAATCAACAAACATGTTAGAACCTACCAAAGAGCAATCACAAAGAGACTACAACATAAAATCCTAAATCTACCCATCCTACCCATCTCTCAAGTTTATTATTTTAAGGTCAAATTATTTATATTGGGGTGCACAAACGTGCGTCGGGAGCAACAAGCTCTGATACCAACTGTGACACCCTCATTTTTAGCGTAAAATAAACACGTAAAATTTTACGGAAAAACTGACAGGATATGTTTGTAATTGGTTCAACCAGATAAAACCTGTAATTTTAAAAACTTTTCTAAACCAACCACAAACACTTCCAAATGAAGAGTGCCAAAACCTGCAAATACTAACACCCTAATTTACATAACATGCTAAAGTCGCGAGAATAAAGTGATACAAACCAAAATAAGAGAGGGAGACATATGTCCCTTCAAAATATAAACACAACCAAATGTTTAAAGGTTTACTACAAAATAGCCAAACTAAGTCCAAGGTTCTTTTGCTCACTAGCTCGTCTGTGACCTCATCTAATCATCATCAACCTGTCAATCGCATTTTATACAAACACGAAAGCCACAATTCAGTGGGGAGTAACTTCGAGTCCTCCCAGCCACGAAATGTCATATTTAATGTAACATGTAACGTAACATGTAAACCACATCACAAATAATCTAGATATCAAATATTCTAACAAGTGAACTCTAAACTGACCAAATTAAACTATCATGTGAAACATATAACAAGCAGTAATCCAAACTTTATCAATTGTAACCGGTTTGCATCTCACCTATTACAATTCATAAAATCACCAAACAAGAAAGGACAATATATCAAAGACAGGCATAAGTTCTTAGTACGGTCAATAGTCACTCTGTAACTCGAGTCTATACCACGAGGTAGGGAAGGTAATCGAACCGGTATCATGGCTCAGAGGTTCTATCAAAACATGGCCAAGACACAACACAACCCTAGCCTAAAATCTGCCAGAGACCTAGACATGCGGATACACACCACCGCACCCAAGACCCACAATTTTTCTAAAACAAAGTGAGTACCCTAAGGAGTCCACCAAAGGGTTGGCTAGTACTTAAGCTGACCACTTACTATCAAAATAAGTAACGAGGTCATGCCCCAACTTGGATATAAACCCACCAAGTCAGGAACACAGAGGCTATCAAGCAGTGAACATACACTCGTCAAGGACTATAATGGCCTATCTATGATGAAGGCCGAAATACTCACCTAGGACCTAAATAAAACCAATCTAGGTCCCAGCTTGAATACTTTAGCCCACACCACACAAGACAAGTAGGACACCCAATTAACCAAAAGAGAGGCAAAGAGTCCAAACTTGACAATATTAAAGGTTTCAGGGAATCTAGGGCCGTTTCTACAACATAAGAAACCATTCAAATCAACCAACAACATATGTGAAATAAAAACATAATAAATGGCCTAAAACAAGAGTAAGGCCAATTATCCAATTTACACAATAATTTCATCCAACCGAATTTTTACCCGCAACCCCAGCCCTGCGATAGGTACGGGTTCAATCGCGGCTGACCAATCACACAATTGACTGACATCGATTCAGTCAAAGGGACTAAGGCTCAGTTTTCGGTATAATCATCCTCTACTACATAGGAGTCCCCTATATCATCCTCATAATCTTCACCTATTAAAAACAACAAAAACACAACAATAATCACTAAAACCGAAATTATGCCCCAAAATCATCTTAAATCAACATAATGAAAACTGAAATTAAAACATACTTGGATGTAGATCTTGAAGAGAGGATTCCGAAAATATAAATTTTGCGAAAATCGGACTAGAAACGAAGAAATTATGATGAAATTACGATTGTAAGATTATCTTATTATTTTTTTTTTGTGTGGATTTCGGTCAAGAGGCACAAAAGAAGAACAAAGGAAGTCCTAGGAAGGAATGGGAAGGAGGAAGAGGAGGTGTGCCGAGAAAGGAGAAAGAGGAGCGGGATTTGGCGGAATTTCATTAGTCGGTTTTGGCTCGATTCGACGATAATTAGAACCGTTTGTCAAATACAAATTCCGACAAGGCCAAAGTTCTTAAACACGAGATTACAAGAAGATTGAGTACTCATATGACCCATTTCCAAAACCGTTTACCCAATTTTCACAGAGTTGCCATTTTTCCCGATATGCCCTTATTTCGAAATAAAAGGTTTTTACACGGTTTAAACTATTTTTAAACATTTCGAAACTATCAAAATAAATACTTTACTTCAAAATATAATAGAATTATATTTCTTTGAATTATTTTTACTTCAAATACATTAATATTAATTTCAACTTGACTAATAAATTACTTCCGCAATATCATAACGGTCCGAAATTACGGGGTGTTACAACGAGTCACAATGACTAATTAACAAGGACAAATGATTCACACTACCAGTCAAAGGGACTAATTAACAAGGACAAATGATTCATACGACGAGTCACAAAAACTAATTAACAAGCACAAATGATTCATACAACGCGTCACAATGACTAATGAACAAGGAAAAATGATTCATACAACGAGTCACAATGTCTAATGAACAAGGACAAATGGTTCACACAACGAGTCACAAGGACTAATTAACAAGGACAAATGATTCACATAACGAGTCACAATAACGAATAAACTGGAACAAGTGATTCACACAACGAGTCTCAATAACTAATTAACAAGGACCAATGGTTCACACAAAGAGTCATAAGGACTAATTAACAAGGACAAATGATTCACACAACTAGTAAAAGGGACTAATTGACAAGAACAAATGATTCACACAATAATTTACAAAGACTAATGAACTAAGACAATTGATTCACAAAACGAGTAACAAAGAATAATTAACAAGGACAAATGATTCACACAACACGTTACACTGACTAATGAACTAGGACTAATTCACACAACGAATCGCAATGACTAATGAACAAGAACAAATGGTTCACACAACGAGTCACAAGGACCAATTAACAAGGACAAATGATTCACACAATGATTCACATGGACTAATTAACAAGGACAAATGATTCACACAACCAGTCACAATGACTAATGAACAAGGACAAATGCTCAACACAACGAGCCACAAAGACTAATTAACAAGGACAACTGATTCACATAACGAGTCACAATGACTAATGAACTAGAACAAGTGATTCACACAACGAGTCACAATGACTAATGAACAAGGACCAATGGTTAACACAACGAGTCACAAGGACTAATTAACAAGGACAAATGATTTACAAAACGAGTCAAATGGACTAATTAAGAAGGACGAATGATTCACACAACGAGTCAACGGGACTAATTAACAAGGACAAATGATTCACACAACGAGTCACAAATGATTCACACAACGAATCACAAGGACTAATGAACTAGGACAAATGATTCACACAACGAGTCACAATGACTAATGAACAAGGACAAATGGTTCACACAACGAGTCACAAGGACTAATTAACAAGGACAAATGATTCACACAACGAGTCACAAGGACTAATTAACAAGGACAAATGATTCATATAATGAGTCACAATGACTAATAAACAAGGACAAATTGTTCACACAACGAGCCACAAGGACTAATTAACAAGGACAAATGATTCACATAACGAGTCACAATGACTAACGAACTAGAGCAAGTGATTCACACAAAGAGTCACAATGACTAATGAACAAGGACAAATGGTTCACACAACGACTCACAATGACAAATGAACAAGGAGAAATAGTCAACACAACGAGCCACAAGGACTAATTAACAAGGACAAATGATTCACATAACGAGTCACAATGACTAACGAACTAAAGCAAGTGATTCACACAACGAGTCACAATGACTAATGAACAAGGACCAATGGTTCACACAACGAGTCACAATGACTAATTATAAAGGACAAAGGGTTAACACAACGAGTCACAAGGACTAATTAACAAGGACAAATGATTCACACAACAATTTACAAAGACTAATGAACTAGGACAATTGATTCACACAACGAGTCACAAAGAATAATTAACAAGGATAAATGATTCACACAACAAGTTACACTGACTAATGAACTAGAACAAGTGATTCACACAACGAGTCACAATGACTAATGAACAAGGACCAATGATTCACACAACGAGTCACAAGGACTAATTAACAAGGACAAATGATTCACACAACTAGTAAAAGGGACTAATTGACAAGGACAAATGATTCACACAACAATTTACAAAGACTAATGAAATAGGACAATTGATTCACACAACGAGTCACAAATAATAATTAACAAGGACAAATGATTCACACAACAAGTTACACCGACTAATGAAGTAGGACTAATTCACACAACGAGTCGCAATGACTAATGAACAAGAACAAATGGTTCACACAACGAGTCACAAAGACCAATTAACAAGGATAAACGATTCACACAATGAGTCACATGGACTAATTAACAAGGACAAATGATTCACACAACCAGTCACAATGACTAATGAACAAGGACAATTGGTCAACACAACGAGCCACAAAGACTAATTAACAAGGACAACTGATTCACATAACGAGTCACAATGACTAATGAACTAGAACAAGTGATTCACACAACGAGTCACAATGACTAATGAACAAGGACCAATGGTTCACACAACGAGTCACAAGGACTAATTAACAAGGACAAATGATTCACACAACTAGTAAAAGGGACTAATTGACAAGGACAAATGATTCACACAACAATTTACAAAGACTAATGAAATAGGACAATTGATTCACACAACGAGTCACAAATAATAATTAACAAGGACAAATGATTCACACAACAAGTTACACCGACTAATGAACTAGGACTAATTCACACAACGAGTCGCAGACTAATGAAAAAGAACAAATGGTTCACACAACGAGTCACAAGGACCATAATAACAAGGACAAATGATTCACATAATGAGTCACATGGACTAATTAACAAGGACAAATGATTCACACAACAAGATACAATGACTAATGAACTAGGGAAAATGATTCACACAACTAGTCTCAATGACTAATGAACAAGAACAAATGGTTCACACAAGGAGTCACAAGGACCAATTAACAAGGACAAATGATTTACACAATGAGTCACATGGACTAATTAACAAGGACAAATGATTCACACAACCAGTGACAATGACTAATGAACAAGGACAAATGGTCAACACAACGAGCCACAAAGACTAATTAACAAGGACAACTGATTCACATAACGAGTCACAATGACTAATGAACTAGAACAAGTGATTCACACAACGAGTCACAATAACTAATGAACAAGGACCAATGGTTAACACAACGAGTCACAAGGACTAATTAACAAGGACAAATGATTTACAAACCGAGTCAAATGGACTAATTAAGAAGGACAAATAATTCACACAACGAGTCAACGGGACTAATTAACAAGGACAAATGATTCACACAACGAGTCACAAGGACTAATTAACAAGGACAAATGATTCATACACTGAGTCACAATGACTAATAAACAAGGACAAATTGTTCACACAACAAGCCACAAGGACTAATTAACAAGGACAAATGATTCACATAGAGTCACAATGACTAATGAACTAGAACAAGTGATTCACACAACGAGTCACAAGGACTAATTAACAAGGACAAAAGATTCACACAACGAGTCAAAGGGACTAATTTACAAGGACAAATGATTCACACAACGAGTGACAATGACTAATGAACAAGGACAAATTGTTCACAAAACGAGCCACAAGGACTAATTAACAAATACAAATGAATCACATAATGAGTCACAATGACTAATAAACTGGAACAAGTGATTCACACAACGAGTCACAATAACTAATGAACAAGGTCCAATGGTTCATACACGAGTCACAAGGACTAATTAACAAGGACAAAAGATTCACACAACGAGTCAAAGGGACTAATTAACAAGGACAAATAATTCACACAACGAGTCACACGGACTAAGTGTGACACCCTCAGAAAACACCGAAAAGTAAACACGTAATTCTAGAATAAAACTGCATGGATATGTTTGTAATAGGTTCATTTGGGTAAAAACCTGTAATTTTTAAAACCTGAACCTGTTATAAAGATATCCAAATTGGAAGGTGTCAAACATACAAGGTCTAACTAGAAGTTTCATAGCATAACCATCGCTAAAGTCGCGAATAGCAAATTATACAACCAAATGTAAAGAGGGAGACATATGTCCCTAAAATGTATGTGACATAAAAAAAATTTAAGGGTCACAATATAATAAAGTTAATCTAGGTTCCAAGGTTACTTTGCTCGCTAGCTCGTCCATGTACCCCATATATGCATCACCTACCTGTCATTCGCATTTTATACAAATACGAAAGCCACGATCAAAGGTGGGGAGTAACTCCGAGTTCTCCTGCCCACAAAATGTCATAATTAATATAACATGTAAACATAAGAATATGAATACGAATCATACAATGCCTTAGCATATAGATGCTAGACAATCGTGCTTATCATGTGAACAACAATATAACAACACATAGTCCTAGCATGTGAATACTAGACCGACTCATACTACACTATCATGTGAATCACATAACATCCAGGAATCCAAACTCTATCAACCATAGCCGGCTTGCATCTCACCTTCTATGATTCATAGAATCATCAAACAAGAAAGGACAATATATCAAAGACGGGCATAAGTTCTTAGTCCCGTCAATAGTCACTCAGAACTCGAGTCTATACCACGAGGTAGGGAAGGTAATCGAACCGGTATCTTGGCTCGAGGTTCTATCAAAACATGGCCAAGACACAACACAACCCTAGCCTAAAATCACGAGACCTAGACATGCGGATACACACCACCGCACCCAAGACCCACAATTTTTCTAAAACAAAGTGAGTACCCTAAGGAGTCCACCAAAGGGTTGGCTAGTACTTAAGCTGACCACTTACTATCAAAATAAGTAACGAGGTCATGCCCCAACTTGGATATAAACCCACCAAGTCAGGAACACAGAGACTATCAAGCAGTGAACATACACTCGTCAAAGACTATAATGGCCTATCTATGATGAAGGCCGAAATACTCACCTAGGACCTAAATAAAACCAATCTAGGTCCCAGCTTGAATACTTTAGCCCACACCACACAAGACAAGTAGGATACCCAATTCAGCTGACAATCCAACAGTATCTCCAATATCAATAATAATCCAAATTCCAGCTAACCGTTAATCTTATAATTCATGAGAACAAGCTAAAATGGCAAAGAGGCAACAAGACTGAAGTATAAGGCAGCCAATTCATCCAACAACCAACATGTGAAATGATAGTCATAAATATTAAGGCATCAACGTAAAACATCCAATCTCACCTCAAAGACAAACCCTCGACCCGAGTCCCGCGACGGGTCATCGGTCAAATCGAGGCTGACTGGTTTAAACCTAGTTTGACCAAACTCGTTCGGTCAATCTGGCCCAGCTCAGAGTCTTTGCCTACTTTGGCCCAAATCATAAAATTTATCACAATATAATTCTCATGCTATTTCTAATTTCTATCATGTGAAAAAACGAAAGTAACACATTATCAATCACCTAAACACTTAACAAACAACAGGCACAACATTAACTACTAATGTGACATTAATTCGTCGAGTAACTCGGAATAGTTACCTTACGCTAGCAAAGAGACAAGTAAGAACTTGAGAAAGCTTCTAAAACCCAAAATTACTCTTCCTCTTTAACCACATATGAGCCACCTAAAATAATTATATGAAAGGACGATATTAACGAATTATCTTTATATAAAATATGAGACGGAAATTAATTTAATTATATTTTAAATAAACCAAACTAGCGTCAAAACAATTTATAGACACGGCTCAAAAGTTATTATGACAACCTCAAACTCGGGCTAACCACCAACTACACATGGCCTCAAACTCGTGACTTAGCTAGGCCACGACCATCAAACTCGCCTAAAAGCAAGCCATAAGGAGTCCGACACGACCACCACCCGACTACCCATAGCCACCCTTCACCCTACTTCATAACCTGACCCAAAAATCAGTCCAAAACAGAACCCAAAAGATGCCTAAGTTCGACCCCAACTCCAGTCCTCAAATGCAAAGTAAAAACCCACGATGACAGCTCTCGTCCCCCGCCCAAAAAACAGTACCAATCGTCCCCTTAAGACTCCATTCTCGCGCCTAAAAAACAGTCCTAGCCGAGCCAACTAAGTCAAGCATTTAAAACGGTTTTAGAGCGGAAATCCACAAGTATAAAGCAACTCAAAAACAGACCCTAAAGACTACAAAAATCGCCCCAACACAGAGTCCAAATTAGTCCAAAACAGTCCCTACATGTCAGTATACACCGTCTCAACTATAAAACACACCAATTATCACCCAAAACAATCCATACATGTCAGCATACACCGTCTTAAATATACCACTTACTAGCTAGCATCCCAAATGATCCCTAGAAGTCAGTATACACCGTCTCAATCATCTCCACATATCAGTATACACCGTCTTAATTATAAAACAGACTAACCAGCATTCGAAATAAACATATTTTACAAGTAATATCGAGTAATCCGTTATCGTTACCTTTTTAATCTTCTACCAGACCGTCTACTTTAGTACATACAACCGTCTTATAATAAATAAAGCTGAAAATATAAATGGGTTTGTAAAAATACATGACGAAAATGAATTTTACTTACAACGGATTGACGGAAACGACGAGAGGAATGCTATGGAACGAAAATCGTCGAAAACGGATGAGAAACGGACGACCGAAAATCGATTTTACGAAAGAAAAAAAATGAAACGTGAAAAAGAAGAACAAAGAAAGAAGTAGAAGAAAGGAGAAGACGTGAGGAAAAATGAAAATGAGGCAGCAGCCTGCCAGCCTGCTATTTATTATACGTACGTTTCTTCGTCGTTAAGAAACTTCGATAGTTATTAAAACCGTTTCGAGTTAATAAAATCGGTTTTAGTAAAAGTCTCAGTAATAAAACGGAATCAATAATAAATAAATTTAATGAGTGAAAATAAAATAAACTCAGCTAGTTAACGTAAATAATAAGAAATCGGCTTGAAACGGAATTATTAGCGATTTTTACGAAACTAACGGATATTAATAAAAAAATTGCTAATTTAGTGAAATAAGCTCAAAATAGCTAATTGGACGGTTTTGTTCCCAAAATCCATCTCGGGTTCACTTAAAACAACTTTCATAAGGACTCGTAAAGAAACGGAAATTATTAAATAAATAAACTCGAACTAATTTCAATAAACTCGAACTAACTTTAAATAAACTTATTAATGATTATTAAAATTAACGTATCGAATTATGATGAAATTAATTAATTAGCTAAGCATAAATATATAAATCGTTAAATGATGTAATTAAATTCAAAATAGCAATTAAAAGAATTTTATCCAACTTAATAAAATACGGGGTGTTACAATCACCCCATGTTTTTAAAAAGTTTCGTCCTCGAAACTTGAAAGTATAAATGAAAGGTTATAAAAATAAAACTGAAATTGGAATCGGTAACCAAAACATTTAAAAGGTCACTTATCGTAAGAATCAAAATTCTTTCAAAAGTTTCAAATAAAATTTTCCGACAGAACCAGATTCTCATCAGAGGAATGGAAGTGTTCTCGTTGCGCATTCAAGAACATCACATTTCAAATCCAAGATAAGGTCAAAGGCAAATCATTTGTATAAATCAAAAATCAAAATACCTTCAAAAAATTAATGAAGAGTTTTCAAAAATATACGTCTCATTCATGGAACGGAATTGCTCTTGTCGTGCACACAAGAACGCTAACTTTCCAAGTCAGAGACAAATTTAAAACAAAAACTATTCGCCGACAAGCGTAGAACAAGTTATTAGACGCCTTTAATAACGAGTCCTAACATACCATCAACGTTAAAACCAAATGAAAATGGCAATCCATTCAAATTTTTCTTTCGCAAAAGTCAAATGAAAATTAAGGGATTCAGGGTTAAACTCAAAAAGGAGTCAAGTTCGTGAAAATATAACATTAAATTTTGACAAAGAATCATAAACTAATCAAAGTTAATTAGAAATTGAACAAAATTTAAAAGCAACTCGGGTTTAACAATAAAAATTTAGGATAAAGGAGTCGATGCTCAAAGATCAAAATGGGAACTAAATTAAATTTTCATTTTCAAACCTTTAAAATAGGTAAAGTTTTGTAGGAGTAACATATTTTTTTAACAATGAATCAAAAATGATAGTTTGAATTGTTTAGAAATTGTACGAAAAGAAAAGTAACTTAGACATCAAAATACAAGGTACGCTAAGAGAGTCCAAACTTAACCAACCAAAAGAGCTATGGTGAACTTTCCTGAGGGTAAGAGTCGAAGTTAGGTCAACAAGGATGTCAAAGGTAGAATTATATAGGTTATCAGCATCAAATTTAAAGGAGGAGCATGGTGAATTGAGGAAGAGAGATATGAACGACCACGCTTATGGTGAAAGAAGAAGGGAAATGAGACAACGAGGAAACATGGATACTCATATCCCAAACATAACATCATCCTAAACGGTTCTGAAAATTTCCTAATAAAATAAATCTCAGAACCACATTACTTCCAAGAATTTCCTCAAAACACCTATGTTACTTCATCCTAAGCTATTCCAAGAAACAAGGTACTTCACTATAAGTGTGATTTCACCACTCTAAATCCTGAGATATCTACAAACAACCTCCACGAGATCAAGGTCAAAGCTTCTAACAAAGCTATGCTCATATCCATCTAGTGTCAACTATGAGTTTCTCAAAATGGTACAACCCTTAATCAAAATCCCAATTCAAAAATCCTTTTCCATAATCTATCACCCCAAAGAGGTCTTGTTATACTCTCGAAACCTAAAGCATAGATGGTGACATTCTCCAAATCACAAGGCAACCACCCAAAACCTCTAACTCATCTCAGCTCAACATCCATCGATCCCAACTTATAATTACATCTCAAGAACTCTGGCTACTAATTCCTCATTACCGCAAAGTGGATACCCGAATGAGATTCTAAAGCTAACAACAATTCTCACCTAACATGGTTCCTACGTAATCAGCACAACACTCACAAAAGTATACCGACTACGCTAATCTCGAGTTCAACTCAAACTTCCAAGTAACACTTTTATCACCAATGGCCAACACGTCCTATAGGTGTTTCTTTCCAAGCTCTCATCATAAACTCTACGCCATGTCAAATCCCCAAGCAACAATACTCAAGTTATCAAATCCTCAAATTCCAAGTATAAACAGCAAGGCTAAGTTCCATAATCTTAATATCATAGGCAACTCACACTAATGAACTAGGACAATTGATTCACACAACGAGTCACAAAGAATAATTAACAAGGACAAATGATTCACACAACAAGTTACACTGACTAATGAACTAGGACTAATTCACACAACGAGTCGCAATGACTAATGAACAAGAACAAGGTTCACACAACGAGTCACAAGGACCAATTAACAAGGACAAATGATTCACACAATGAGTCACATGGACTAATTAACAAGGACAAATGATTCACACAACCAGTCACAATGACTAATGAACAAGGACAAATGGTCAACACAACGAGCCACAAAGACTAATTAACAAGGACAACTGATTCACATAACGAGTCACAATGACTAATGAACTAGAACAAGTGATTCACAGAACAAGTCACAATGACTAATGAACAAGGACCAATGGTTCACACAACGAGTCACAATGACTAATTAACAAGGACAAATGGTTAACACAACGAGTCACAAGGACTAATTAACAAGGACAAATGATTTACAAAACGAGTCAAATAGACTAATTAAGATGGATAAATGATTCACACAACGAGTCAACGGGTCTAATTAACAAGGACAAAAGATTCACACAACGAGTCAGAAATGATTCACACAACGAGTCACAAGGACTAATGAACTAGAACAAATGATTCACACAACGAGTCACAATGACTAATGAACAAGGACAAATGGTTCACACAACGAGTCACAAGGACTAATTAACAAGGACAAATGATTCACACAACGAGTCACAAGGACTAATTAACAAGGACAAATGATTCATACAATGAGTCACAATGACTAATAAACAAGGACAAATTGTTCACACAACGAGCCACAAGGACTAATTAACAAGGACAAATGATTCACGTAGAGTCACAATGACTAATGAACTAGAACTAGTGATTCACACAATGAGTCACAATGACTAAATAACAAGGACAAATGATTCACACAACGAGTCAAAGGGACTAATTAACAAGGACAAATGATTCACACAACGAGTCACACGGACTAATGAACTAGGACAAATGATTTACACGACGAGTCACAAGGACTAATTAACAAGGACAAATGATTCACATAACGAGTGAAGTGAAACTCTTAGGACTCGGGTTTTGATTAAAAAGGACTCCATTTGGACAGTGTTTTGGACTGTTTAATTGTGATAAAAAGGACTTAAAACCTAACAGAAACTCTGAGGACTGCAATCGAATAGTTGATAGAACTGTTTGGCACCACGGAATCTTGAACTCTACAATCGAATAGAGTAAAAGGCGTGATTGGGATATGACTTAATCCAAGCACTAAGCCACTAGATTAAGCCTATGGGAAATTTCAAGCACTAAGCAAAGAAATTACCCAAACCTCAAGCACTAAGCAAAGAGGACTATTCAAGCACTCAGCAAAGAATAGGTTTTGATGAAGAAAACACTTGGTTTCTTACTCATTCTTTAATTCACTCAATCTGATTTTTACACTAAGGAATGCCTTGCTTTTATAGGCCAAGCTAAGCAATCCTAACCATCCATCTAATCCTAACATCTGACGGTCCAAAAGACCCTAGAAAACCGGTACAAAAGTGGCCTTAAAGCCTTACACAAGTTCTTACACAAGCTAAAAAATCAAAAGCTAAAAACAAGGAAAATAAACTAGTAAGACAATGAGGATTTAAACATAGAGGAAGACCCTCTTGGAAGCTTCATGGTCCAGTCACCCAAGCATAAAGGAGCTAGAGCATGTAAGAAAAATTCAAGGGATGGTCTTGGCCAAATTGGGAAGCTTTGAAAGCGACCTTTGTCCTTGTGTTGCAAACCGTGCAAATAAGGGGCCACCGATTTTGTTCTTGTTTCTTCCCTTGATTATTTGGACTCCTTGGAAGCTTCAAATGGTCCTCATACCAGCCGAAAGAGAGCCTTGGAATAGCCATCATAGAGTCAAACAAAAGCCTTACACAAGCCTTACACACATGTAAGAGTGAAAGCGACATGTGGACCTTCCTTGAAAGCGACATTTGATCTTCATTTGAAAATGATAAAACAGCCCTCTTGGACTCTCTTGGACGACCAACCAACCTTTATTTAGCCTAGGATTGTCTTGATTTATTTAACTAGAAAGAATAGGACCATTTGGAAGCGAACTAAGGTCGTTTGTTGAAAACCGATAAACTTGTTACTCGGTTTTGTCTTGTGACTTTATCTTAGTTCGGATCCTCATTTAAATAAAAGTCCCTAGCCAAAAAGTCTCCAAATTCATTAAAGAATTGAGACATGACAAAAATTACCATGCCTTCTTAGACGGATTTTGGAGTTTGGACCTCATTTTGCGTGAAGGATCAAAATCGGGTGGAAGCATGGTTTAGGCGTGGCTCCTTTTGCTTCAACGAGTCACAATGACTAATGAACTAGAACAAGTGATTCACACAACGAGTCACAATGACTAATGAACAAGGACCAATGGTTCACATAACGAGTCACAATGACTAATTAACAAGGACAAATGATTCACACTACGAGTCAAAGGGACTAATTAACAAGGACAAATGATTCATACAACGAGTCACAAGGACTAATTAACAAGGACAAATGATTCATACAAAGAGTCACAATGACTAATGAACAAGGAAAAATGATTCATACAACGAGTGACAATGACTAATGAACAAGGACAAATGGTTCACAAAACGAGCCACAAGGACTAATTAACAAAGACAAATGAATCACATAACGAGTCACAATGACTAATAAACTGGAACAAGTGATTCACACAACGAGTCACAATAACTAATGAACAAAGTCCAATGGTTCACACAACGAGTCACAAGGACTAATTAACAAGGACAAAAGATTCACACAACGAGTCAAAGGGACTAATTAACAAGGACAAATGATTCACACAATGAGTCACACGGACTAAGGAACTAGGACAAATGATTCACACGACGAGTCACAAGGACTAATTAACAAGGACTAATTAACAAGGACAAATGATTCACATAACGAGTCACAATGACTAATGAACTAGAACAAGTGATTCACACAACTAGTCACAATGACTAATGAACAAGGACCAATGGTTCAAATAACGAGTCACAATGACTAATTAACAAGGACAAATGATTCACACTACCAGTCAAAGGGACTAATTAACAAGGACAAATGATTCATACGACGAGTCACAAAAACTAATTAACAAGGACAAATGATTCATAAAACGCGTCACAATGACTAATGAACAAGGAAAAATGATTCATACAACGAGTCACAATGACTAATGAACAAGGACAAATGGTTCACACAACGAGTCACAAGGACTAATTAACAAGGACAAATGATTCACATAACGAGTCACAATTACTAATAAACTGGAACAAGTGATTCACACAACGAGTCTCAATAACTAATTAACATGGACCAATGGTTCACACAACGAGTCACAAGGACTAATTAACAAGGACAAATGATTCACACAATAATTTACAAAGACTAATGAAATAGGACAATTGATTCACACAACGAGTCACAAAGAATAATTAACCATTTGTCCTTGTTTATTAGTGCTTATGACTCGTTGTGTAAACCATTTGTCCTTTTTATTGTGTCTTGTTGTGTGAACCATTTTTTTTTGTTCATTAGTCCTTGTGACTCGTTGTGTGAACCATTTGTCCTTATTCATTAGTCCTTGTGACTCGTTGTGTAAACTATTTGTCCTTATTCATTAGTCCATGTGAGTCGTTGTGTGAGCCATTTGTCCTTGTTCATTAGCCCTTGTGACTCAATGTTTAAACCATTTGTCTTTGTTATTTAGTCCTTGTAACTCATTGTGTGAACCGTTTGTCCTTGTTATTGAGACTTGTTGTGTGAACCATTTTTCCTTGTTCATTAGTCCTTATGACTCGTTGTTTAAACCATTTTTCCTTGTTTATTAGTCCTAGTGACTCGTTGTGTAAACCATTTGTCCTTTTTTATTATTAGTCCATGTGACTCGTTGTGTGAGCCATTTGTCCTTGTTCATTAGTCCTTGTGACTCGTTGTTTAAACCATTTGTCCTTGTTATTTAGTCCTTGTAACTCGTTGTGTGAACCATTTGTCCTTGTTATTGTGACTTGGTATGTGAACCATTTTTCCTTGTTCATTAGTCCTTATGACTCGTTGTTTAAACCATTTGTCCTTGTTTATTAGTCCTAGTGACTCGTTGTGTATACCATTTGTCCTAGTTATTGTGACTTGTTGTGTGAACCACTTTTCGTTGTTCATTAGTCCTTGTGACTCGTTGTGTGAACCATTTGTCCTTGTTCATTAGTCCTTGTGACTCGTTGTTTAAACTATTTATCCTTGTTCATTAGTCCTTGTGACTCGTTGTGTGAACCATTTGTCCTTGTTCATTAGCCCTATAACTCGTTGTGTTAGACATTTGTCCTTGTGACTCGCTGTGTAAACCATTTGTGTGTTCATTTGTCCATCTGACTCGTTGTGTGAACCATTTATCCTTGTTCTTTAGTCCTCGTGACTCGTTGTTTAAACCATTTGTCCTTGTTTATTAGTGCTTGTGACTCGTTGTGTAAACCATTTGTCCTTTTATTGTGACTTGTTGTGTGAACCAGTTTTCCTTGTTCATTAGTCCTTGTGACTCGTTGTGTGAACCATTTTTCCTTTTTCATTAGTCCTTGTAAATCGTTGTTTAAACCATTTGTCCTTGTTTATTAGTGCTTATGACTCGTTGTGTAAACCATTTGTCCTTTTTATTGTGACTTGTTGTGTGAACCATTTTTCCTTGTTCATTAGTCCTTGTGACTCGTTGTGTGAACCATTTGTCCTTGTTCATTAGTCCTTGTGACTCGTTGTGTAAACTATTAGTCCTTATTCATTCGTCCATGTGAGTCGTTGTGTGAGCCATTTGTGCTTGTTCATTAGCCCTTGTGACTCGTTGTTTAAACCATTTGTCCTTGTTATTTAGTCCTTGTAACTCATTGTGTGAACCGTTTGTCCTTGTTATTGTGACTTGTTGTCTGAACCATTTTTCCTTGTTCATTAGTCCTTATGACTCGTTGTTTAAACCATTTTTCCTTGTTTATTAGTCCTAGTGACTCGTTGTGTAAACCATTTGTCCTTGTTATTGTGACTTGTTGTGTGAACCACTTTTCGTTGTTCAATAGTCCTTGTGACTCGTTGTGTGAACCATTTGTGCTTGTTCATTAGTCCTTGTGACTCGTTGTTTAAACTCTTTGTCCTTGTTCATTAGTCCTTGTGACTCATTGTGTGAACCATTTGTCCTTGTTCATTAGTCCTTGTTACTTGTTGTGTTAACCATTTGTCCTTGTGACTCGCTGTGTAAACCATTTGTGTGTTCATTTGTCCATCCGACTCGTTGTGTGAACCATTTGTCCTTGTTCTTTAGTTCTCGTGACTCGTTGTTTAAACCATTTGTCCTTGTTTATTAGTGCGTGTGACTCGTTGTGTGAACCATTTTTCCTTGTTCATTAGTCCTTGTAACTCGTTGTTTAAACCATTTGTCCTTGTTTATTAGTGCTTATGACTCGTTGTGTAAACCATTTGTCCTTTTTATTGTCACTTGTTGTGTGAACCATTTTTCCTTGTTCATTAGTCCTTGTGACTCGTTGTGTGAACCATTTGTCCTTGTTCATTAGTCCTTGTGACTCGTTGTGTAAACTATTAGTCCTTATTCATTCGTCCATGTGAGTCGTTGTGTGAGCCATTTGTGCTTGTTCATTAGCCCTTGTGACTCGTTGTTTAAACCATTTGTCCTTGTTATTTAGTCCTTGTAACTCATTGTGTGAACCGTTTGTCCTTGTTATTGTGACTTGTTGTGTGAACCATTTTTCCTTGTTCATTAGTCCTTATGACTCGTTGTTTAAACCATTTTTCCTTGTTTATTAGTCCTAGTGACTCGTTGTGTAAACCATTTGTCCTTGTTATTGTGACTTGTTGTGTGAACCACTTTTCGTTGTTCAATAGTCCTTGTGACTCGTTGTGTGAACCATTTGTGCTTGTTCATTAGTCCTTGTGACTCGTTGTTTAAACTCTATGTCCTTGTTCATTAGTCCTTGTGACTCATTGTGTGAACCATTTGTCCTTGTTCATTAGTCCTTGTTACTTGTTGTGTTAACCATTTGTCCTTGTGACTCGCTGTGTAAACCATTTGTGTGTTCATTTGTCCATCCGACTCGTTGTGTGAACCATTTGTCCTTGTTCTTTAGTTCTCGTGACTCGTTGTTTAAACCATTTGTCCTTGTTTATTAGTGCGTGTGACTCGTTGTGTGAACCATTTTTCCTTGTTCATTAGTCCTTGTAACTCGTTGTTTAAACCATTTGTCCTTGTTTATTAGTGCTTATGACTCGTTGTGTAAACCATTTGTCCTTTTTATTGTCACTTGTTGTGTGAACCATTTTTCCTTGTTCATTAGTCCTTGTGATTCGTTGTGTGAACCATTTGTCCTTGTTTATTAGTCCTTGTGACTCGTTGTGTAAACTATTTGTCCTTATTCATTAGTCCATGTGAGTCGTTGTGTGAGCCATTTGTCCTTGTTCATTAGCCCTTGTGACACGTTGTTTAAACCATTTGTCCTTGTTATTTAGTCCTTGTAACTCATTGTGTGAACCGTTTGTCCTTGTTATTGTGACTTGTTGTGTGAACCATTTTTCCTTGTTCATTAGTCCTTATGACTCGTTGTTTAAACCATTTGTCCTTGTTTATTAGTCCTAGTGACTCGTTGTGTAAACCATTTGTCCTTGTTATTGTGACTTGTTGTGTGAACCACTTTTCGTTGTTCATTAGTCCTTGTGACTCGTTGTGTGAACCATTTGTCCTTGTTCATTAGTCCTTGTGACTCGTTGTTTAAACTCTTTGTCCTTGTTCATTAGTCCTTGTGACTCGTTGTGTGAACCATTTGTCCTTGTTCATTAGTCCTTGTAACTTGTTGTGTTAACCATTTGTCCTTGTGACTCGCTGTGTAAACCATTTGTGTGTTCATTTGTCCATCCGACTCGTTGTGTGAACCATTTGTCCTTGTTCTTTAGTCCTCGTGACTCGTTGTTTAAACCATTTGTCCTTGTTTATTAGTGCGTATGACTCGTTGTGTGAACCATAAACCATTTGTCCTTGTTATTGTGACTTGTTGTGTGAACCAGTTTTCCTTGTTCATTAGTCCTTGTGACTCGTTGTGTGAACCATTTTTCCTTGTTCATTAGTCCTTGTAACTCGTTGTTTAAACCATTTTTCCTTGTTTCTTAGTGCTTATGACTCGTTGTGTAAACCATTTGTCCTTTTTATTGTGACTTGTTGTGTGAATCATTTTTCCTTGTTCATTAGTCCTTGTAACTCGTTGTGTGAACCATTTGTCCTTGTTCATTAGTCCTTGTGACTCGTTGTGTAAACTATTTGTCCTTATTCATTAGTCCATGTGACTCGTTGTGTGAGCCATTTGTCCTTGTTTATTAGGCCTTGTGACTCGTTGTTTAAACCATTTGTCCTTGTTATTTAGTCCTTGTAACTCGTTGTGTGAACCATTTTTCCTTGTTCTTTAGTCTTTATGACTCGTTGTGTAAACCATTTGTCCTTGTTATTGTGACTTGTTGTGTGAACCATTTTTCCTTGTTCATTAGTCCTTGTGACTCGTTGTGTGAACTTTTTGTCCTTGTTAATTAGTCCTTGTAACTCGTTGTGTTAACCATTTGTCCTTGTGACTCGCTGTGTAAACCATTTGTCCTTGTATATTAGTCCTTGTGACTCGTTGTGTAAACTATTTGTCCTTGTTCATTAGTCCATGTGACTCGTTTTGTGAGCCATTTGTCCTTGTTCATTAGTCCTTGTGACTCGTTGTTTAAACCATTTGTCCTAGTTTACTAGTATTTGTGACTCGTTGTGTAAACCTGAAGCGTATACGGAGCGGAAGACTTAATTGTGAAATCAAGTGAGGTGAAAGATCCGAATGCACTAGGTGCAACCCGACCAGATCGTGTCACTTGATGCGTTATTGGGCGAAGCGGAAGTCTTTTTTGTTTGTTTTTGTTTTCTTTGGTGCAAGAATAAAAGGATATTTGCTTCGATTTCTTGTGAAGAGATCGAACCAATGGGATATTTGCTATCACTAGACCTATAGCGATAACAATGGGGAATTACTCGAAAACGCGTCAAGTAATTCAACTTAAACTGCGGAGCGCGTCCTTAGTTCAAGGCAAGACTCGAAATCATCGATTCTTTGAAAAAGATTGAAACAACAAGTTTCTCTCTCAAAAGGGTTTTTCTTAATTCTTTGATGATTTACAAATGAGGAGGCTAGGTCCTTATATAGGACAAAAGCCTTGGCCTCCAAGCAAGCATTTAATGCTAGTTTGTAAGTTCTAGGATGAATGAATACATAGAACTTACAACCTAGACCTTTTTGTCAATTTTTATTCAAACTAGGTTGAAAATGCAAAAAACTAAGTAGGAATTCTTCTCCCCTTGGTGCCGCCACCTTCCTCTCTTTTCTCTTGTTCCCACACGGCATTCCTCTTGTTCCCACACGGTATCAAGGTTCTCGCGGGTCTTGAGCTTTAATCGCACTTATTTCCTTTCTTTTATTTGAGCCCATCCAATTTTGTGTGCGAATATGCATTACTTGGGCGTGGTTTTGCTTGGTCCTCTAAATTGAGCACAACCTCTTTCATGGGGTCGATTCGCATCAGGTCGTTTATTAATCGCGTCCCGCTATACGCATCAAATTCTCTCCCTTAAAAAAGAATTGTCCTCAATTCTTTGCCTTAGTATGCCGGGATCAAAGGTGAATATTATAAACCCAAACAAACCCGAGCACATAGTCGAATCATATTTGATGCCGCCGGGATCAAAACAAATCTGGAAGTTAGATTCAAACTTGATTAAGAACATGAAGCAGTTTACGCACCCCGTTGATCTCTTCAATGTAGTATTATCATCTTCAATGTAGTCTTCATGTTTATCCCTCTCCGGCGATTTGGATTTGTAATGAGTATTGTCAATCACAACCATTTTGTACCATCTTTGCTTGTACTTCACTTTCTTGTGATTTCCTCCCCACCACCTTTCATGCACAATTCTACCGACATCCAAATAGTGATTGCTTGAAACAACAAGATCATCATGAGCTTCCATGCAAATTGACCTCAATAAGAAATTAGAGTTCCCACCATGTAGCTTCTCATCAATGTATTTGTCAATTGGTGATTGATACGGTTCTTTGACTTGATATGGTTCCCACCTTCGTATCACATCCTGCATGACTCTTTGCAGTTGGGGCCAATGAAAATGCTCTTTGAGAATATCTACGATTTTGTTTACCCGAAATGTCCTCCAAGTCCACCTTCATGAGCTTCTCGAATAAGGAGTTCCCGAGTTGGAAGTTTTGGAACATAAAGTCTATTACCTTTAAAGAGGAAACCATCTGGAATAATGAACTCATCATGATTTCTGGACTTGCAAATCTCGAAGGTTTCTCCAAAGTCGGGATCATGCTCGTAGTAATCCTTCAATGCCTCAAATCCAAGTAATCGGACATCGAGCACGTTCAATAATGAGTACCGTCGTGAGAGAACATCGGCCATCACATTACTCTTGCCACGTTTATACTTTGATGAAAAGTGAAAGGATTGTAGGAACTCCACCCACTTGGCATGCCGTGGGGTTAACCTTTGTTGTCCATTGATGTGCTTTGAGTGATTCGCGGTTCGAGTGCGGGATGAAATGACTCGGCCAAAGGTAGTGACTCCAATGTTGAAGAGCTCTCACGATAGCACAAAATTCTTTGTCGTACGTCGAGTAATTGAGCCGGGCTCCATTAAATTTCTCGGGGAAATAAACGATGGGTCGCTTTCCTTGTATTAGTACGGCTCCAATTCTAACACCACTTGCGTCACATTCCACCTCGAATGGTTGAGTGAAATCTGGGAGTGCCAATAAAGGTGCCTCGCAAAGTTTTTGAATAAACGTCTCAAATGCCTTTTGAGCAGTCGGGGTCCATACGAAGATTCCCCTTTTCGTACACTTGGTGATAGGACTAGTAATGGTACTAAAGTCCCAAATGAACCTCCGATAGAATGATGCGAGTCCATGAAATGATCGGACCTCCGTGGTGGTCTTAGGAGTAGGCCATGCCTTGATTGCTTCAATTTTGATTTGTTCCACCGAAACCCTGTCTTTAGATATCATATAGTCGAGAAAGATAACACTCTTGACCCACAACGACCACTTCTCCTTCTTTCCGTAGAGTTTCTGCCCTCGAAGTATGTCGAACACCTCTCGAAGGTGTATGAAATGTTCTTCCTCAGTTCGACTGTACCCCAAAATGTCATCCAAATAGACGACAACAAATCTGCTTAAGAAAGGTTTGTGTACCTTGTTCATGAGTCGCATAATAGTACTCGGAGCATTGGTTAATCCGAATGGCATGACGGCCCACTCGTATAACCCATGTCTAGTCTTGAACGCGGTTTTCCACTTATCCCTTTCTCTTATTCGCATTTGGTGATAACCACTCCTCAAATCGATCTTAGAAAAGGCTTCGGTTCCATGTAACTCATCAAGCATGTCGTCAAGCCTTGTGGTAGGAAAACGATATTTGATAGTTATGTTGGTCATGGCTTGACCATCAATGCATATTCGCCAGGTCCCATCCTTCTTTGGGACAAGTAGAGTAGGGACGGCACATGGAATCAGGTTTTCACGAACATAGCCTCGATCCATTAGCTCCTCCCTTTGTCGTTGCAACTCTTTTGTTTCCAACGGGTTGCATCGATGGGCCGCTTTGTTCGGTAACGATGCTTCGGGAATGAGATCAATTTGGCGTTCGATCCCTCTAATAGTTGGTAAACCAGCGGGTAGGTTCTTGGGAAAGACATCCTTGAATTCCTCATCCGAGTTTGGCACAAGATTAGGATTGTCTTGAGTTGCATCGTCCTAACTTGTATGATCACTTTCTTCCATGTGAGTTTCGTCATAAACTTCTTCCAATTCTTCATCAAAAATAATTGGTAGATTTGGATCAAATAAAGAAGTACCTCTTGCATGAGGTTCATACAAGTTGGAAAATATGTCATCTTCGATCGCATCTTTAATTTGATCATCATCACTCAATGGCTCCATAATCTCGCCTTTTTCTCTTTCTTCGAGATTGAACACATCACCCAATCGTTCCTCCTCATCAAACAACTCATCCCGACAAGCAACAACATCTCTCGAGGTAATTAATCGTTTATTTGGACACGTGCTTTGATAATGCCCAAACCCCGGACACTTTAAACATCGTACTTTGGAGAGACTTGTTTCCTTAGAATCGGGCGCTCTTGCCGCGGAACTAGGGGTGGCAGCCGACTTGGGTTCGCCAACACTACTCGTCGGACTCCCTTGGTTGAGATTGGCGATCTTACGATAAGTCGCAAGCGAATAAGTTGCTGGAACATATTTCTTGCGCAATTTGCGTTTAAGAGAATCCCAAGATGATAATTTCTTTTTCCCAGTGCGAGCACGCCTTGCTTTCAAACTCTCGTACCATAGTGAAGCCCCTCCACTAAGTCTTCGAATAGCGTACTTGCAGCATTTCGCGTCAACCAGAAATTTGAAATCAAACATTCGTTCGATTTTCCTTTCCCATTCGAGGTAGTCCTCGGGGTCCGTGCCTCCCGTGAACTCGGGTAATTCACTCACTTTGAACTCTTCAACGGTTCATTCTTGTCTAGGCAACCACTTGGAATCGTTTTGTTGTAAATGTTTCAAGGCCTTTTGAAGATTCTCAAGTAAGTTGGGATCGTCGAAGTTCATGTTTGGTAATGATTTTTTTTTTTGAAGATGAACAGTACCGCGAACAGTACCGCGTGAACAGTGTTTTTTTTTTCCTTTTTTTTTTGTTCAATCCGTGCCTTAAAGATCCAACCGATTAAACCTCAACTACCTCGCCGAGTTTAATCTTTGAACACCAAGCGCGTTGGATATTCAACTACCAATTGATTGGGACCTCCTTAGGACCGTCTTGATTTTTTTGGGGTGATCAAGAACCTGGCTCTGATACCACTTGAAGCGTATACGGAGCGGAAGACTTAATTGTGAAATCAAGTGAGGTGAAAGATCCGAATGCACTAGGTGCAACCCGACCAGATCGTGTCACTTGATGCGTTATTGGGCGAAGCGGAAGTCTTTTTTGTTTGTTTTTGTTTTCTTTGGTGCAAGAATAAAAGGATATTTGCTTCGATTTCTTGTGAAGAGATCGAACCAATGGGATATTTGCTATCACTAGACCTATAGCGATAACAATGGGGAATTACTCGAAAACCCGTCAAGTAATTCAACTTAAACTGCGGAGCGCGTCCTTAGTTCAAGGCAAGACTCGAAATCATCGATTCTTTGAAAAAGATTGAAACAACAAGTTTCTCTCTCAAAAGGGCTTTTCTTAATTCTTTGATGATTTACAAATGAGGAGGCTAGGTCCTTATATAGGACAAAAGCCTTGGCCTCCAAGCAAGCATTTAATGCTAGTTTGTAAGTTCTAGGATGAATGAATACATAGAACTTACAACCTAGACCTTTTTGTCAATTTTTATTCAAACTAGGTTGAAAATGCAAAAAACTAAGTAGGAATTCTTCTCCCCTTGGTGCCGCCACCTTCCTCTCTTTTCTCTTGTTCCCACACGGCATTCCTCTTGTTCCCACACGGTATCAAGGTTCTCGCGGGTCTTGAGCTTTAATCGCACATATTTCCTTTCTTTTATTTGAGCCCATCCAATTTTGTGTGCGAATATGCATTACTTGGGCGTGGTTTTGCTTGGTCCTCTAAATTGAGCACAACCTCTTTCATGGGGTCGATTCACATCAGGTCGTTTATTAATCGCGTCCCGCTATACGCATCAACGAACAACCAAAATCAACCAAAAAGAAGAACGATGATGATAGAGGCCTGAAACTCGACATTCCCGAGTTTAACGGAGATGGAGATGCTGAAAAGTTCTTAGATTGGATTCGTCAAGCAGAGAGGATCTTTGAGTACAAAAATTATTAATACAACCAATTCAAGGTGGCTACCTTAAAATTGACCAAGTACGCGTCTTTGTGGTACGAAAACTTGAAGAGGCAGCGTAAGAAGGATAAGAAGCCAAAAATTGAAACATGGGATAAACTCAAGAAGCACCTCACAAAGAGATTCCTTCCTAGAGACTATGAGCAGGACAATTATCTGAAACTAACATCTCTGTCACAAGAGAGTTCGAGTGTCTCTGATTACATAAATGAGTTTGAGAAGATGAGTATCGTATGTGATCTAGAGGAAAAGCAAGAGTTGAGGACAGCACGATTCATTCGTGGCCTTAACCCTAGTTTGGCGCAAAGAGTGGAAATTCAACATTATGATAACTTTGATGATGCTTGCAGGTTGGCTCTTAAATTTGAGAAGCAGGATAAGAGCAAGAAGTCCTATACTCGTGACTATGCAAAGAATTCGAGCACCTACTCGAAACCAGCAGCTACCACATCTAGTAGCAAGGAAACACGACAAGAGGATCCTAAAGATAAGGGAAAAGGCACGGTGGTGGAAGCTAAGGAGACACGGTTGAGGCGTTGCTTCAAGTGCCAGGGATATGGGCACATTGACAATGAGTGTCCGCAAAAGAAAGCTCTGACAATTCAGGAATTGATTAACTTGATTCCAAATTTTGTTGTCCCAGAATCTGAATCGGAGCCTATTGATGTCGAAGATGAGAGTGGTGGGGAAGAAGTACATGAGGTGGAGCCTTACAGTGACGAGGAGAAAGGTGTATTGGTGCTTAGAAGCCTCCACACCGAGGCTGCTCAAATTGAGCACGAGCAAAGGGAGCAATTGTTTCATTCCCGTTGTAAGGTAAACAGTCGGATTTGCACTCTTATTATTGATAGTGGTTCTTGTACCAATGTTATAGCTAAGGATGTCGTTGCTAAACTGAAATTGCCTACTAAGAATCATCCTAAACCATATAAATTACATTAGCTTGATGGGAATAATGGGGTTATGGTAAAGAAACAGGCTTTAATTTCTTTGCAATTGGGACTGTATAAAGATGAGATATTATGTGACGTAATCCCGATGAATGCTTGCCATATTTTGCTGGGTAGACCGTGGCAATATGATAGGAAGGTGGAACATGACGGACGAAGTAATGTTTATGTTGTTTCTAAAGGGAAAGCTAAGTATCATTTGAAGCCATTGTCACCAACCAAATATAACAAACCTATTGCAAAAGACAGTTTGTTTTTAGATGCTAATGAGGTCGAGGAGGTTGTAGCTCGAGGGGAACCAGCATACTTACTGGTTGTTCGAGAGGTGAAAAAAATGGAGAGTAATGATGCGAGAATTCGGGAGTTATTAGTTGAGTTCAGTGATGTGTTTCCTGACGAGTTACCTGATGGGTTACCACCAAAGAGGGGGATTGAGCACCAAATTGACTTACTTCCAGGGGCTGCATTACCTAATAAACCAGCCTATCGATGTAATCCCAAAGAGGCTAAGGAATTACAGAGACAAGTGCAAGAACTGATAGATAGAGGATATGTGAAAGAAAGCTTGAGCCCGTGTGCTGTACCAGCTCTTTTGGTACCGAAAAAAGAGGGAACTTGGCGAATGTGTATAGATAGCAGAGCCGTGAATAACATCACTATTAAGTACCGTTTTCCTATGCCAAGACTTGATGATATGCTAGATGAGTTATCCGGTTCATGTGTGTTTTCTAAACTGGATTTGAGGAGTGGCTACCACCAAATGCGGATTCGTGAAGGGGATGAGTGGAAGACCGCTTTCAAAACAAAACAGGGGTTGTATGAGTGGCTTGTCATGCCGTTTGGATTGTGTAATGCACCTAGTTCATTTATGAGGCTCATGAATGAAGTGTTAAGGCCGTTCCTTAACAAGTTTGTGGTTGTCTATCTTGATGACATTCTCATCTATAGAAAGAGTGAAGAAGAACACAAGCTCCATCTTAGAGTTGTATTTGAAGTCATGAGAACGCATAAGCTGTATGGTAAGCTCGAAAAGTGTACTTTTATGGTGTCAAGTGTTGTTTTTCTTGGTTACATTGTAGGAAAAGACGGATTAAGCATGGACCCATCCAAGGTCGAAGCTATTCAAGCTTGGCCAGTGCCTAAATCCACGACTGAAGTCCGTAGTTTTCATGGTTTGGCATCGTTTTATAGGCGTTTTATCCAGAGGTTTAGCTCAATTATGGCTCCAATTACCGAGCTAACCAAGAAAAGGGGAGTTTGTTTGGACTCCGAGTGCTCAAAGGGCATTTGAAGAAGTGAAGACAAAGTTGTGTTCTGGACCTGTTTTAGCGCTACCCAACTTCGAGAAATTATTTGAAGTCGAGTGTGATGCGAGTGGCGTTGGGATTGGTGCCGTGTTGATCCAAGAGAAACGACCCATTGCTTATTTCAGTGAGAAACTTGGAGGTGCAAGGCTGAATTATTCAACCTATGACAAAGAGTTTTATGCTATTGTACGAGCATTGGAGCATTGGAGTCATTATTTGCGTCCGAAACCATTCGTGCTACATTCTGATCATGAAGCTCTTAAACATATTCATGGACAGCAAAAATTGAACATAAGACACGCGAAGTGAGTCGAGTTTTTACAATCATTCACGTTTTCATCCAAGTACAAAACAGGTGATTCTAATATTGTAGCTGATGCGTTATCCAGAAGACACTGTTTGTTGGTTGAATTAGATGCAAGATTGTTGGGTTTTGAGCATATTAAAGAGTTATACAAGGCCGATCCGGCGTTTGCTAAAGAGGTGATTGAACCTACTGGACTTTATACAATGCAAGACGGATTTTTGTTTAAGGGAAATCGCCTTTGCATCCCACAAGGGTCAATTCAGGAGTTGATTATTAGAGAAGCTCACGGAGGAGCTTTGGCTGGTCATTTTGGTTCGAATAAAACTTATGACATTGTAAGTGAACATTTCTATTGGCCCAAGATGAGTAAGGATGTCCAAGAAATTGTGGGCAAGTGCGTTGTGTGTCAGAAAGCAAAGAGCTCGTTTGTCAAAGGGTTGTACACGCCTTTACCTGTGCCAAAACAGCCATGGAGCGAGGTGAGCATGGATTTCATACTTAGTTTGCCACGAACACAAAGGGGTAAAGACTCGATCATAGTTGTTGTTGATCGGTTTTCAAAGATGGCTCATTTTATTCCTTGTCACAAGACGGATGATGCTACAAATGTTGTTGATTTGTACTATAAGGAGGTAGTTCGTTTGCACGGTATTCCCATTACTATTGTCTCAGACCGTGATGTGAAGGTCCTTAGTTATTTTTGGAAGACTTTGTGGCGTTTGATGGGTACAAAGTTGTTGTTCAGTACTTCGCACCATCCTCAAACAGATGGGCAAACGGAGGTCACTAATCGTACTTTGGGGAGCTTATTGCGTGGCCTAGTGAGCAAGACTACAAAGGATTGGGATACTAAACTTGCACATGCTGAATTTGCGTATAACCGGACTCCATCAGTAACTACAGGGCGTGCTCCATTCGAAATTGTGTATGGCATTAATCCATTTTTGCCTATTGATCTAGTTCCAATTCCGAAGAAAGACCTTATGAGCTTTGAAGCAAAGGAGAGGCAGGCTACATTTCTAAGGACTTGTGAACAAGTGAGAGCCCAAATTGAGAAATCAAATGCTAAATACAAAGAGAAACCAAATAAGCATCGAAAACAGCCCGTGTTCAAAGTAGGGGATCTTGTGTGCCTTCATTTGAGGAAGGAGCGTTTTCCATCCAAGCGAAAGAACAAGTTGATGCCGCGAGCAGATGGCCCATTCAAGGTCATAGAATGCTACGGTTCGAATGCTTACAAGTTGGAATTACCAAGTGAGTACGGTGGTGTGAGTGCAACGTTTAATGTTGGTGACCTGTCCCCATATCTCGACGACGACAATTTGAGGTCAAATTCTCAAAAAGAGGGAGAGAATGATGCAGGAGCATTGATGAAAAATGAAAATGAAGTGTTACTTAGTCGAAATACAACTCATTTAGTCGAAGGCTTCAAGATTGGGTCAAGTTATTTGACGATGCTCACTTGGGTGGACAAAGGCCCAGAAGACGTTGAATACACGGTTAATCCAACCGTGTAGATGTGCTAGCTGGTCCGTATTATTAGTATTATTTAGCTAATTAATTTATTACGAATAAAATTAGGAAAGTCTATAATTTCCTAATCCTAGCTGAATTATTAGTTCTTATTTCAGTTTATTTGTTTCCTAATTAGTTAAGGAAACTAGTTTGCTTATTTTTTTTTTTTTTTTTTTGAGGTGAAAACCCGTAGGCCTCATTATAATAACGATAAATCGAAAGTTACAGCACTATCGGCTCTCGGTGGTAATAGTTCATCCCACACCGATTTACCAACACTACCTTGACGAAAATGAGCTAAAACATGAGCAACACTATTGTTTATACGACTAGTATGTGACCAAATAACGGAAATAAAAGTAGAACTTAAAGATAAAATGTCCTCAATAATAAGAGAGAAAATGCTCCGTCCTTGATCCTTCCTTCGAAGCGCTTCGATGACTTGCAAGCAATCACTCTCTACCACAACTCGATGAAGACCGCGTCGTTTCGCCTCTTCCAGTCCATCAAGGATCGCCATTGCCTCCGCTACAGGCACCTCCCATCTCACCTCGCGGACCTGTGACACACCCCACATAACTTGTCCATTCCCGTCTCGACAAACTATACCCGTCCCCACTCCCTCCCCTTCCTTCACTCCCGCATCCACATTGATTTTGACAAACTCTCCCGGAGGTGGTATCCAGCCGCCATGTCCACTATCATCCTCGACCCCTCTACCTCGCACCCTGCCCCTACTATTGCTCCATACCGTGACCAGGCTCTCCCCCACCCCTTCGTGCAAGACATCTTCAGCTCTCTTCACTATCACCCGCGGGTCCACCACCACACCGTCAAACTCCACCTTATTCCGGTGTTCCCACATGGCCCAGCAACCAACCATCACCTTGTTGTAGTCCTGAGCATCCATCTCACTTCAAAGCGCCTCAACCCACTCCTTTATCCCGAGGCATGCTCTCCCCACCTCCCCGTCAACCCCCAAACCAGCCCAGACAAAACCCGCCACCCCGCAATCCCTAAAAAGATGAAGACTCGACTCAGAACAAGAATGACAAAAAGAGAAAAGAGAGTACTCACCTCCAACTCGAGCGGCGATGTTCGCTTTTGTAGCTAATGCTTCCCGACATAGTTGCCAGAAGAAAAGTTTCACGCGGGGCCAGACCGGAGTTCTCCAGAGCTTGTTCCAAAGCGCCTTTTCCCGCTCCCAATTCGACCCCTCTACTGCTTCATACGCCTCGCCCAAGAGCATTTTATAGGCCGACCTCACCGAATAAAAACCATCCTTCTCTAAACCCCAGTACCACACATCTTCCGGACGGTTAGGACTAAGACGGATATTCATAATTCGGTCACATTCAAAAGGGAGAAAGAGCTCTGCAACTCGTTGTCTATCCCACCCTTCACCATTCGGACCCAACAGCTCCGCCACCATCATATTTTCCCTCCCCGAAACACTTGGTGAAATAATCCTACCCGACTGTGTTCCCGGAATCCAAGCATGGCCCCAAATTTTTGTGCTCTGTCCATTACCAATTCGTCGTCGCAACCCTCGCGCCAAAACACTCCTTGCCTCCATTATGCCTCGCCATGTAAAGCTTGGATTGCTACCCATGACTGCCGATAAGAAATCACCCGCAGGGAAGTACTTTGCACGCATTAACCGAACCCAAAGGCTGTCCGTATTGACCACCAATCGCCATGCTTGCTTGCCAAGGAGCGCGAGATTGAAATAATTAAAATCGCGGAACCCAAGACCACCCATACATTTAGGGCGCCCCATAGCTTTCCAGGAAACCCATGACAAACCCCTCTTTCCCTCCTCATGACCCCACCAAAAGCGGGACACCAACGAGCGAATTTCATTGCAAAAGTTTACGGGAATTTTGAACACACTCATCACATAGGTAGGGAGTGAATTGGCAACTGCCTTTATAAGAACCTCCTTACCCGCCCTCGACAATAATTTCCCGCGCCAACCTTGTAGCCTTTTGCAAAGTTTATCTCGAATGATATCCGTCAAAACTTTTTTCGACCTCCCTATGACCGTTGGTAGACCAAGATACCGGGCTTGTTCCGCCACCACCGTGACCCCGAGGCAGCCCGCCACCTCCAACTTTCTCGCCTCAGTTACTCCCTTGCTAAACGACACTGTCGTTTTATCCAAGCTCACCAGCTGCCCAGAAGCATTTTCATATTCCCGAAGAATATTATTCACCACGGCTGCCTCCTCAGGTGTCGCTTTGGCAAAAAATATGCTATCATCAGCAAAGAGGAGATGGGATATGGTGGGTGCACCATTAGCAATCCGGATGCCATGGAGAGCATTCCGTTCCGTGGCCCTTCGCAGCATATTAGACAAGGCTTCCGCGCAAAGAATGAATAGGTAAGGAGAGAGTAGGTCACCTTGTCTCAAACCCCGCGATGGTTGAAATTCCGTCGATGGAACTCCATTTATAAGCACGGAAAACGAAACTGAAGAGACACAAGCCATCACCCTCTGAACCCACTATCCATCGAACCCCATCCTCAGTAAGACCCGCCGTAGAAAGCTCCATTCTACCCTGTCATAAGCTTTTGCCATATCCAGCGTTATCGCCATGTATCCATCCCTCTGCTTAGCATTCTTCATGTAGTGGAATAGTTCAAAGGCAATAAGGATATTGGTTGAGGGCACTCAACCCCGCCAGGCCCCATGAATCTTTTAAGTCTTAACTGTCGGGGATTGGGCAACCCCGACACGGTCCGTGCCCTTTGTACTTTGGTGCAAAGGGAAGCCCCGGCCATAATTTTTCTTTGCGAGACGAAACTTTGTGGTCGTGAGATGAGGAGGGTGAAGGAAAAGCTTGATGGGTATTATGGGTTGGAAGTTGATAGTATGGGAAGGTCGGGGGGTCTCGCGTTTTTGTGGCGGAAAGAAGTGGACTGCACCTTTTTGTCCGCTTCGGTACATTATATGGATTTTATTATTAAGGAAGGGGGAAGGGAGTGGAGGGTTACCGGGTTCTATGGGTGGCCGGCGGTCTCTGATCGCGACTTATCGTGGGAATTGTTACGTGTCTTGAAGACCCAGTCGGTGCTCCCGTGGGTTTGCTTGGGGGATTTTAATGAGATTCTATATTCGACTGAGATGAAGGGTGGCAGCAGAGCACAATGGCAGATGAATAATTTTCACGCTGCGGTGGATGATTGTGGGCTCCGTGATATTCATTGGGAAGGCTATCAGTTCACCTTCGATAATGGACAAGCGGGTGATGATAATAGACAGAGTATGTTGGACCGGGCGATGTGTACGGACTCATGGCTAGACTTATTCCCTTATGCGAAGCTGATACATCTCGATAGAGAATGGTCTGACCATGCCCCGATTAAGCTTGTCCTTGACTCAAGAAGCAGTACGGAGGGCCCGAAAAAGAGATTTAGGTTTGAACAAATCTGGATAGGGGAAGAGGTATGTGAGGAAGCGGTGATTAGAGGGGTCGAAAAAGGCGGGAGTGAGCTGGTTTCTACCTTGCGTGAGTGTGCCCGTGAGTTGTAGGGGTGGAAGAAGGTGAGCATAGGGAAGATTAAGTGGAGCATTGAACAAAAACGTAAGATGCTGGTACGCTTAAACGCAGGGGACAGAACTGAGGCCGAGGTTAAAAAGAGGAAGAGAATCATTGCGGAAATTGCGAATTTGAGTAAGCAAGAGGAACAGTACTGGAGACAGAGATCTAGAGCCTTGTGGTTGAATGACGGGGATCGTAACACGAAATTTTTTCATAATAAAGCGGGTGAGAGGAGGAGGAAAAATTTCATCAGGAGCCTCATTGATGACAACGGCGTGGAACGGGCTGGGAATGAAGCGGTTGCTATAGTAGCGAATGATTATTTTATACAGCTGTTTACTTCGTCGAATCCTACTAATTTTGAGGCAGTGCTGCAAGGGCTCGAAGGACGGGTAACTGATCAAATGAATGCGATCTTGCGGGCTGATTATAGTCCGGATGAGGTTATGGATGCGCTAAATCAAATGCACCCGCTAAAAGCTCCGGGTCCGGACGGGATGAACGGACTGTTCTTTCAAACCTACTGGCATGTTGTGGGTCCGAGTGTGGTGGACACGGTCCTCAGTGTTTTGAGGGGTGAGCGGTCTCCGGCTGAAATAAATAAGACTAATATCGTTTTAATTCCGAAGAAGAAAGCGCCGGATAAAATTCGAGATTTTAGGCCGATCAGCTTATGCAATGTCGTATATAAACTTGTATCCAAGGTCCTTGCGAACCGGCTGAAACTGTTCCTTGATAAAATTGTCTCTGAGAATCAGAGTGCCTTTACTCCGGGAAGATTAATTGCCCAAGTATGATTAGGTTTTCGAATACTATAAATTAAGGCTTTGTAACCTAATTACATTCAGATTAAAGAATACAATAAAACTTCCAGTTTTGTGTTTCATTCGTTATTCTTGCGAGAAACACGAACCCTACCTTGCGAGGTTGCATCTGAGTGTTTCGAGTGATTGCCTTGCGAGGTACTGATCAAGATTCACCTATCTATCTTGTTCTCTTATCAATTGATCTGTTTTACATACTGTTTAGTTCAATATTTTGAGCAAATATCACAACCAGATTCTTTAAATTCCGCTGCATAATTACCAGTCTATAGAATTCGCTTAAAACACACTAATTCTATATCAATTATTCTTTGTGACACGTTGTGTGAATCAATTGTCTTAGATCATTAGTCTTTGTAAATTGTTGTGTGAATCATTTGTCCATGTTAATTAGTCATTGTGACTCGTTGTGTGAACCATTTGTCTTTGTTCATTAGTCGTTGTGACTCGTTGTATGAATCATTTTTCCTTGTTCATTAGTCATTGTGACTCGTTGTATGAATCATTTGTCCTTGTTAATTAGTCCTTGTGACTCGTTGTACGAATCATTTGTCCTTGTTAATTAGTCCCTTTGACTCGTAGTGTGAATCATTTATCCTTGTTAATTAGTCATTGTGACTCGTTATGTGAACCATTGGTCCTTGTTCATTAGTCATTGTGACTCGTTGTGTGAATCACTAGTTCTAGTTCATTAGTCATTGTGACTCATTGTATGATTCATTTGTCCTTGTTAATTAGTCCTTGTGACTCGATGTGTGAATCATTTGTCCTTGTTAATTATTCCTTGTGACTCGTTGTGTAAACCATTTGTCCTTGTCCATTAGTCATTGTGACTCGTTGTGTGAATCATTTGTCCTTGTTAATTAGTGATTGTGACTCGTTATGTGAACCATTGGTCCTTGTTCATTAGTCATTGTGACTAGTTGTGTGAATCACTTGTTCTAGTTCATTAGTCGTTGTGACTCGTTGTGTGAATCATTTGTCCTTGTTAATTATTCCTTGTGACTCGTTGTGTAAACCATTTGTCCTTGTTCATTAGTCATTGTGACTCGTTGTGTGAATCATTTGTCCTAATTCATTAGTCCTTGTGACTCGTTGTGTGAATCATTTGTCCTATTTTATTAGTCCTTGTGACTCGTTGTTTGAATAATTTATCCTTGGTAATTAGTCCCTTTGACTCGTTGTGTGAATCATTTGTCCTTGTTAATTAGTCCTTGTGACTCGTTGTGTTAACCATTTGTCCTTGTTAATTAGTCATTGTGACTCGTTGTGTGAACCATTGGTCCTTGTTCATTAGTCATTGTGACTCTTTGTGTGAATCACTTGTTCTAGTTCATTAGTCATTGTGACTCATTATGTGAATCATTTGTCCTTGTTAATTAATCCTTGTGGCTCGTTGTGTTGACCATTTCTCCTTGTTCATTTGTCATTGTGACTCGTTGTGTGAATCATTTGTCCTTGTTAATTAGTCCTTGTGACTCGTTGTGTGAATCATTTGTCCTTGTTCATTAGTCTTTGTGACTCCTTGTGTGAACCATTTGTTCTTGTTCAATAGTCATTGTGACTAGTTGTGTGAATCATTTTCCCTAGTTCATTAGTCATTGTATCTTGTTGTGTGAATCATTTGTCCTTGTTAATTAGTCAATGTGACTCATTGTGTGAATCATTTGTGCTTGTTATTATGGTCCTTGTGACTCGTTGTGTGAATCACTTGTTCCAGTTTATTAGTCATTGTGACTCGTTATGTGATTCATTTGTCTTTGTTAATTAAACCTTGTGGCTCGTTTTGTGAACCATTTGTCCTTGTTCATTAGTCATTGTCACTCGTTGTATGAATCATTTTTCCTTGTTTATTAGTCGTTGTGACTCGTTGTATGAATCATTTGTCCTTGTTAATTAGTCCTTGTGACTCGTTGTATGAATCATTTGTCCTTTTTAATTAGTCCCTTTGACTCGTAGTGTGAATCATTTGTCCTTGTTAATTAGTCATTGTGACTCGTTATGTGAACCATTGGTCCTTGTTCATTAGTCATTGTGACTCGTTGTGTGAATCACTTGTTCTATTCATTAGTCATTGTGACTCGTTATGTGAATCTTTTGTCCTTGTTAATTAGTCCTTGTGGCTCGTTGTGTGAACCATTTTTCCTTGTTCGTTAGTCATTGTGACTCCATGTATGAATCATTTGTCCTTGTTAATTAGTCCTTGTGACTCATTGTGTGAACCATTTGTCCTTGTTCATTAGTCATTGTGACTCGTTGTGCTAATCATTTGTCCTTGTTAATTAGTCATTGTTACTCGTTATGTGAACCATTGGTCCTTGTTCATTAGTCATTGTGACTAGTTTTGTGAATCACTTGTTCTAGTTCATTAGTCGTTGTGACTCGTTGTGTGAATCATTTGTCCTTGTTAATTATTCCATGTGACTCGTTGTGTAAACCATTTGTCCTTGTTCATTAGTCATTGTGACTCGTTGTGTGAATCATTTATCCTAATTCATTAGTCCTTGTGACTCATTGTGTGAATGATTTGTCCTATTTTATTAGTCCTTGTGACTCGTTGTGTGAATCATTTATCCTTGGTAATTAGTCCCTTTGACTCGTTGTGTGACTCATTTGTCCTTGTTAATTAGTCCCTTTGACTCGTTGTGTGAATCATTTGTCCATGTTAATTAGTCCTTGTGACTCGTTGTGTTAACCATTTGTCCTTGTTAATTAGTCATTGTGACTCGTTGTGTGAACCATTGGTCCTTGTTCATTAGTCATTGTGACTCTTTGTGTGAATCACTTGTTCTAGTTCATTTGTCATTGTGACTCGTTATGTGAATCAGTTGTCCTTGTTAATTAATCCTTGTGGCTCGTTGTGTTGACCATTTCTACATGTTCATTAGTCATTGTGACTCGTTGTGTGAATCATTTGTCCTTGTTAATTAGTCCTTGTGATTCGTTGTGTGAATCATTTGTCCTTGTTCATTAGTCCTTGTGACTCCTTGTGTGAACCATTCGTTCTTGTTCATTAGTCATTGTGACTAGTTGTGTGAATCATTTTTCCTAGTTCATTAGTCATTGTAACTTATTGTTTGAATAATTTGTCCTTGTTAATTAGTCCTTGTGATTCGTTGTGTGAACCACTGGTCCTTATTAATTAGTTATTGTGACTCGTTGTGTGAATCACTTGTTCCAGTTTATTAGTCATTGTGACTCGTTATGTAAATCATTTGCTCTTGTTAATTAGTCCTTGTGACTCGTTGTATGAACCATTTGTCCTTGTTCATTAGTCGTTGTGACTCGTTGTATGAATCATTTTTCCTTGTTCATTAGTAATTGTGACTCGTTGTATGAATCATTTGTCCTTTTTAATTAGTCCTTGTGATTTGTTGTATGAATCATTTGTCCTTGTTAATTACTCCCTTTGACTCGTAGTGTGAATCATTTGTCCTTATTAATTAGTCATTGTGACTCGTTATGTGAACCATTGGTCCTTGTTCATTAGTCATTGTGACTCGTTGTGTGAATCACTTGTTCTAGTTCATTAGTCATTGTGACTCCTTGTATGAATCATTTGTCCTTGTTAATTAGTCCTTTGTGACTCGTTGTGTTAATCATTTTTCCTTGTTAATTAGTCCTTGTGACTCGTTGTGTGAACAATTTGTCCTTGTTCATTAGTCATTGTGACTCGTTGTGTGAATTATTTGTCCTAATTCATTAGTCCTTGTGACTCGTTATGTGAATCATTTCTCCTATTTTATTAGTCCTTGTGACTCGTTGTGTGAATCATTTATCCTTGGTAATTAGTCCTTTTGACTCGTTGTGTGAATCATTTGTCCTTGTTAATTAGCCCCTTTGACTCGTTGTGTGAATCATTTGTCCTTGTTAATTAGTCCTTGTGACTCGTTGTGTTAACCATTTGTCCTTGTTAATTAGTCATTGTGACTCGTTGTGTGAACCATTGGTCCTTGTTCATTAGTCATTGTGACTCTTTGTGTGAAACACTTGTTCTAGTTCATTAGTCATTGTGACTCGTTATGTGAATCATTTGTCCTTGTTAATTAATCCTTGTGGCTCGTTGTGTTGACCATTTCTCCTTGTTCATTTGTCATTGTGACTCGTTGTGTGAATCATTTGTCCTTGTAAATTAGTCCTTGTGACTCGTTGTGTGAATCATTTGTCTTTGTTCATTAGTCCTTGTGACTCCTTGTGTGAACCATTTGTTCTTGTTCAATAGTCATTGTGACTAGTTGTGTGAATCATTTTCCCTAGTTCATTAGTCATTGTATCTTGTTGTGTGAATCATTTGTCCTTGTTAATTAGTCCATGTGACTCATTGTGTGAATCATTTGTCCTTGTTAATTAGTCCATGTGACTCATTGTGTGAATCATTTGTCCTTGTTATTATGGTCCTTGTGACTCGTTGTGTGAACCATTTGTTCTTGTTCATTAGTCTACGACTCGTTGTGTGAATTAGTCCTAGTTCATTAGTTAGTGTAACTTGTTGTGTGAATCATTTGTCCTTGTTAATTATTCTTTGTGACTCGTTGTGTGAATCAATTGTCCTAGTTCATTAGTCTTTGTAAATTGTTGTGTGAATCATTTGTCCTTGTCAATTAGTCCCTTTTACTAGTTGTGTGAATCATTTGTCCTTGTTAATTAGTCCTTGTGACTCGTTGTGTGAACCATTGGTCCTTGTTAATTAGTTATTGAGACTCGTTGTGTGAATCACTTGTTCCAGTTTATTAGTCATTGTGACTCGTTATGTGAATCATTTGTCCTTGTTAAGTAGTCCTTGTGACTCGTTGCGTGAACCATTTGTCCTTGTTCATTAGTCATTGTGACTCGTTGTGTGAACCATTGGTCCTTGTTCATTTGAGAAATCAGGATCATCTTTGTATAATTCTTTCAATTGCTCAAATCCAAGTAACCTTGCATCAAGTGCAACAAGCAAGCAATGCCTTCTCGAAAGCGCATCAGCCACAACATTAGAGTTTCCCATTTTATACTTTGAAGAAAAGGTAAAGGATTGTAGGAACTCTACCCATTTGACATGTCTTGCATTCAACTTTTGCTGTCCATGAATGTGCTTTAGAGCCTCGTGATCAGAATGCAGAACAAATGGTTTTGGGCGAAGATAATGAGCCCAATGATCCAGTGCTCGCACAATCGCATAGAACTCCTTGTCATAGGTGGAATACTTCAGCCTTGCTCCACCCAATTTCTCACTAAAGAATGCAATAGGTCGTTTCTCTTGGATTAGAACAGCTCCAACTCCAACTCCGCTAGCGTCGCATTCAACTTCGAACAATTTGTCAAAGTTGGGCAAAGCTAGAATAGGTGTTGAACACAACTTATCTTTGATCTCATCAAATGCCTTTTGTGCACTTGGATTCCACAAAAACTCTCCTTTCTTTGTTAGCTCGGTGATAGGTGCAACAATAGAGCTAAAATTCTGAATGAACCTTCGATAAAACGAAGCCAACCCATGAAAACTTCTAACTTCAGTAGTTGTTTTAGGAATAGGCCACGATTGAATTGCTTCCACTTTTGAAGGATCAACGCTCACTCCTTCTTCTCCAACGATATAACCAAGAAAGGTCACACTAGGCACCATGAACATGCATTTCTCGAGCTTTCCATAAAGTTTCTGTTCTCTTAACTTCTCAAATACCTTTCTCAAATGTTCCAAGTGTTGCTCCTTATTTTTGCTGTAAATAAGAATGTCATCAAGATAAACAACAACGAACTTATTAAGAAATGGCCTTAGGACCTCATTCATCAGCCGCATGAAAGAACTAGGAGCATTGCATAACCCAAATGGCATAACGAGCCACTCATACAACCCTTGCTTTGTTTTGAAGGCTGTTTTCCATTCGTCACCTTCTCGAATCCTCATTTGATGATAACCACTTCGAAGATCAATTTTCGAGAACACAGGAGCTCCATTCAACTCATCAAGCATATCATCTAGCCTCGGCATAGGAAAGCGATACTTGATTGTAATATTGTTCACCGCTCGGCTATCAATACACATACGCCATGTCCCATCCTTCTTGGGTACCAAAAGAGCAGGTACGGCACAAGGACTAAGACTCTCTTGCACATAGCCTCGATCAATCAACTCTTGCACTTGTCTTTGCAACTCTTTAGCCTCTTCTGGATTGCATCGATATGCTGGTTTGTTTGGAAGTGTAGCTCCTGGAATAAGATCAATTTGGTGCTCTATGCCACACTTAGGTGGTAATCCAAGTGGCAACTCTTCCGGGAACACATCACCAAACTCATTCAACAACATTTGGACAGTCTCGTCATGAACTCCAATTCCTTCTTCCACATCTCGAACCATAAGAACATAAGCTTGTTCCCCTTGTTCTAATGCTTCAACAAATTCTTTAGCATTCATAAACAAATTCTCATTTTTCTTCTTTACTTTGTTAGGTGACAAGGGTTTCAAGTGGAATCTGTTTTTACCCTTACTTACAATGTAAATGTTATCCCTTCCTTGATGAACAACTTCTCTATCAAACTGCCATGGTCGTCCCAATAGAATATGACACGCTGCAGCAGGAGCCACTGACCAGGACACCCCACAAATGCAAGCAGGCCAAAACAGCACCACACCCATTTCAGGAAGCAACCAAACTGGGCTAAGTTTAGTGGCTAATAGGTACGAGTACAAGCCCAACCACCAGCTGCCACCATGGCCAGCTGGTTGGTCACTAAACTAGGCTCAGAAAAGTCCTAGGGGTCCAAGGGAAAATCACAATGCAAGTCCTAGAAAACCAAGCTGGACAGAACTAATCGCAAAGACAAATGACAAACAACAAAAGCAAACTTTCCATTTCTCGGCTAAACCATGAGGAAAAAGCACACAAAGAACTTTTGGCTTGTCTTCCCATATACCAGATACAACCTAGAGCCAATTTTAATGCCAAGGACTCAATCATTTCGTCCTCAAGTGCCTACATTCAACAGAAAAGCCAGCAATGCAAAGAAAGGACCACAACCGTCACATCACACCGCATTTCTCTTTTGTTTTCATTCCAGTTTACAATTAAGAGCTTTTAAACCGTTGTAATATTGTACTTGGACTCTTACCAGCATGTGAGGAGGGATCCCGACCCTTGGATATAGTTTCCTTTCAAGTTTGTAACCTAAAAAGGCCTATATAAGGACCTCAACTCAGATTTGTTGTAACACACGGTGATTTATGAATGAAACCCGAGAATTCTCTCAAATTTAAACCTCTTAATCTTGTGCTTAGTCTGTAGATTAGAGTCGGGCTTGATAATAACCTGTGCTTAGACTGTGGTTATTGATTAAGTACCTGTTAGTAGAGTATAAACTTTCCTGTCTTTGAGACTGTGGTTAGTTTAGCTTTCTTTGTTTGTTTTAGTTGAGTCTTTCCTGTGTTTATCTGTGGAATCTCTTAACTCTAACACCCCAAATTGTTAGCTTAATTCCCTGTGAGAATTCTGTGGGTTTTACAGTTGATAATTATATCCAAAGTTCCCTCCTTTCGTCAAATCCCGTAACTATCTCTTTCACTGTCCATTTGTGTCTATCAGTCAGTTCAGTGGAGTATTTATGCTACTTTGAGTCTCCTACAAATCCTAGAAATTTACTCAGAGTTAGTTCTCATATCAAAGTAATTTACTGCCAAGTTTCATGATTTTAGGAGGTCAATTCATAATTTTATTAAATAGCACAAGTTTATTGCATTCCTGAGATCTTGTCTTTTTCTTTGGTTTGTTTGTTTGTTTTTTTTTGTCCGAACCCTTGGACATTACACGCAAATTGGTATATCGAGCAAGGTTTTAACACGATTCTATCTTGTGTTAGTCTTGGGAAGGAAAGTGAGTTCATTTTTACCCTAACTACAACAAAACTACAAAAAATAACCCATGAGTGAAGAGAGATTTACTGGTATTGAGACCAGGGTGGATCAGATAGCAGGAAGAATCAATGAACTGGTAAATATTGTCAACACTCTTGCAGAAGGAGTTCCTAACAGGCCACCCTACAGAGGCAGAGGCAGGGGTAGAGGCTTTGTTGGAGCAGGAAGAGGACAACCATACCACCAGGAACATGGAGAAGACATGTCAGATACTGATGAATCTATGGCAGAGGGCATCTACATGGAAAGAGACAAAGATATAAAGGTAGAAATTCCTGATTTCCATGGTAGTTTAAACCATGAAGATTTGTTAGATGGATTAGAATGTTGAGAGAGTCTTTGAATTTAAGGGATATCTTGACAGAAAGCTTTCAAAGTTTCTATCCTTAAATTCAAAGGTTATGCCTCACTTTGGTATGAAACCCTGAAAAGCCAGAGAATGAGAGAAGGCAAGGAACCCATTAAATCTTGGCTAAAACTTAAAAAGAAATTGAAGGATAAGTTCATAGCTAAAGATTACACACAGGATATGTTTATCAAGTTAACCCAGCTGAAACAAGACCAACAATCTGTTGAGTCTTATCTTAGGAGCTTTGAACAACTTACCCTACAATGTGAGATCACTGAAAAGCCTGAACAGAAAATTGCTAGGTTTGTTGAGGGCTTAGATCCTAAGATTGCTATAAGAGTTAGAATGCAACAAGTCTGGTCCTTTGATGAGGCAGTCAACCTGGCATTGAGAATTGAAAAGATGGGAAAAGCCAAGGTCACTGCTTCCAAACCCCTTACCAGATCCACTTTCAAACCTTTTTCTGGGGTTAGGATTGGAGAAACTCCAAAACTTGCAACCCAACCAACACCAGACAAGGGGAAGAGTCATGTGAATCCTAGAACCAACACACCTGTGACTGATGGGAAAATTAAATGCTTCCAGTGCCAAGGGTATGGACATTTTAGGAAGGACTGTCCTTCTAAGAGAACCTTGACAAAGACAAAGGAAGTAGAAGAACAGTGGGAGAGGGAAGGTTTGGTTCAAGATGAGGAGGATGAGACCCCGATAATGGAGGAGGTGGAGGCGAAGGAGAACCAGAACAAGATGCAGTTGTGGCCCCCCCTGATACAGGTCACAGCTTAGTCTTGTGGAGGGTCATGCATTCCCAACACTCACCTCTAGAAGCTGATCAAAGATCCCTGATATTCAGAACCAGATGCACAGTCCAGGGGAGGGTTTGTAACCTAATCATAGATGGGGGAAGTTGTACAAATGTGGCATCAAATGCCATGGTTAGTAAACTCAACCTGACAACTCAAGAGCACCCAAACCCTTACAAGTTAAGATGGTTGAACAAGGGAGCAGAAGTAAGGGTGGACAAACAATGCTTGGTTCCATTTTCTATTGGGAAAGTGTATAAAGATGAAGTCTTGTGTGATATTGTCCCAATGGATGCCTGCCACCTACTCCTGGGAAGGCCATGGGAGTATGACAGGAATACCACTCACCATGGGAAGGATAACATCTATAGTTTCAGGCATGAAGGCAAGAAGGTCACTCTGACCCCATTACCACCCAACCAGAGAAACTATGGAGGTCCAAGTATGCCAGAGGAGGGCAATGGTGTGCTATTTCTTTCTGAAGCAGCCATGATCAAAGAAATGAAGCAAGAACAACCTGTCTGGGTGTTACTATCCAAAGAAGTAAGCAAGGAAGGGAGCCCTGAGATGCCTGCTGAAGTTAGGCCATTAATTCAGAGGTATAAGGAAGTATTTCCAAGAGAGCTGCCTAGTGGGTTGCCACCATTGAGGGGCATTGAGCACCACATTGACCTTGTTCCAGGCTCAGTGCTTCCCAACAGGCCAGCTTATAGAAGTGATCCAGCTGCTACCAAGGAATTGCAAAGCCAAATTGAGGAACTTATGAGCAAAGGATTTGTCAGGGAATCACTCAGTCCTTGTGCAGTCCCTGCTCTACTTGTTCCAAAGAAAGATGGGACATGGAGGATGTGTACTGACAGCAGGGCCATTAACAACATCACTGTCAAGTACAGGTTCCCAATACCAAGGTTGGATGACATGCTAGATGAGCTCAGTGGTGCCATGATATTCTCTAAGATTGATCTCAGGCAAGGGTACCATCAAGTCAGAATAAGGGAAGGAGATGAGTGGAAGACTGCCTTCAAAACTAAACATGGACTATATGAGTGGCTTGTGATGCCATTTGGTCTTTCTAATGCACCAAGCACCTTTATGAGACTGATGACTGAGGTGCTAAGGCCATGTTTAGGCAAATTTGCAGTGGTCTACTTTGATGATATCTTGGTTTACAGCAGCAGCAAAAGAGAGCACCTGAAACATCTTGAAGCTGTATTCAGGATCCTCAGGGAACAAAAGCTATTTGGCAAACTGGAAAAATGCACTTTTATGGTTGAAGAAGTGGCATTCCTAGGGTACATTGTCTCTGGGAGGGGAATTACAGTTGATCAGGACAAAGTTGCAGCCATTCAATCATGGCCTACTCCTAAAACAATCACTGAGGTGAGGGGGTTCCATGGATTGGCCTCCTTTTATAGGAGATTTATCAAGAACTTCAGTTCAGTTGTTGCTCCAATTACTGAGTGTATGAAGAAAGGAGAGTTCCACTGGACTGAGAGTGCTCAACAGTCCTTTGAAAGGATCAAGAAATTGATGTGTGAGACTCCTATTCTGAAATTGCCAGACTTTGATCAACTCTTTGAAGTAGAGTGTGATGCCAGTGGGGTAGGCATTGGTGCAGTCCTGATCCAAGCTCAGAAACCTGTAGCTTACTTCAGTGAGAAATTGAATGGAGCTAAATTAAAGTATTCTACCTATGACAAGGAATTTTATGCAATTATCAGGGCAGTCATGCATTGGAGTCACTATTTGAAGCCAAAGCCATTTGTGTTACACTCTGATCATGAAGCTTTAAAGTATATAAATGGTCAACACAAATTGAGTCACAGGCATGCTAAATGGGTGGAGTACTTGCAATCATTCACCTTTTCCAGCAAGTATAAAGAAGGAAAACAAAATGTAGTGGCAGATGCACTATCAAGGAGGCACTCCTTACTGTCAACTATGGGAACCAGGGTCCTTGGTTTTGAGTTCATGAAAGAGATGTACAAGGAAGACCCTGACTTCTCTGAGGAGTGGATCACACAGTTTGAAGGGCATAGGGTCCCAGGGAACAAATACTTGCTGCAAGATGGATTTCTATTCCAAGGGAACAAGCTCTGTGTTCCAAGGGGTTCATACAGGGACCTCCTAATCAGGGAAGTCCATTCAGGAGGTTTGGGAGGGCATTTTGGTGTTCAGAAAACAATGGACATACTACAGGAACAGTTCCATTGGCCAAGAATGATGGGGGATGTCCAAAATGTGCTCAGAAGATGTTCAGTGTGTCAAATGGCTAAGAGTTCCTTCCAAACTGGCCCATATATCCCATTACCCGTACCAAGTAAGCCATGGGAGGATGTGAGCATGGATTTTATTGTTGCATTGCCAAGGACACAGAGAGGAAAGGATTCAATCATGGTTGTTGTTGACAGGTTCAGTAAGATGGCCCATTTTATAGCTTGCAAGAAAACAGAAGATCTTTGCCAGTGTTCTTTGAGCTATACCTAAAGGAAATTGTGAGGCTTCATGGAGTTCCAAAGACAATTGTTTCAGATAGAGATACAAAGTTCATGAGTTACTTCTGGAAAACTCTATGGAAGCTGCTCAAAACAAGACTGTTGTTCAGTACTTCTCACCACCCCCAAACAGATGGCCAAACTGAGGTCACCAACAAAACCCTGGGTAGGATTCTGAGATGTCTTGTAAGCAAGAGTCTAAAAGATTGGGACATCAAGTTAGCAGCAGCAGAATTTGCCTTCAACAGATCACCATCAACTGCTACTGGTCATAGTCCTTTTGAGGTTGTCTATGGGATTAATCCACTAATGCCTGTAGACTTGTCATCTGTACCAAGAAATGAGATGAATCATGATGCTAAGGCCAGGGCAGAACAACTGCTGAAACTCCATGACACTGTGAAAAGGGAAATTGAGAAGACCAATGAGAAGTACATGAAACAGTCCAAGGTACATCAGAAAAGGAAAGAATTTGTTCCAGGGGATTTGGTCTGGGTTCACTTAAGAAAGGAGAGATTTCCAAAAAGAAGAAAGAACAAGTTAATGCCAAGAGCTGATGGCCCCTTTGAAATTATTGAGAGGATTGGTCCAAATGCCTACAAAGTGGATCTACCAGGAGAGTATGAGGTGCATGGCACTTTTAATGTAGGTGACCTAAGTCCATATTATGAGGATCTTTGAGGGGAGGAGTCATCGGGCTTGAGGACAAGCCCTGTTCAACCAGGGAGGTTGCAGCAGGAGCCACCGACCAGGACACCCCACAAATGCAAGCAGGCCAAAACAAAGCACCACACCCATTTCAGAAGCAACCAAACTGGGCTAAGTTTAGTGGCTAATAGGTACGAGTACAAGCCCAACCTCCAGCTGCCACCATGGCCAGCTGGTTGGTCACTAAACTAGGCTCAGAAAAGTCCTAGGGGTCCAAGGGAAAATCACAATGCAAGTCCTAGAAAACCAAGTGGACAGAATCTGCAAAGCAAATGACAAACAACAAAAGCAAACTTTCCATTTCTGGCTAAACCATGAGGAAAAAGCACACAAAGAACTTTTGGCTTGTCTTCCCATATACCAGATACAACCTAGAGCCAATTTTAATGCCAAGGACTCAATCATTTCGTCCTCAAGTGCCTACATTCAACAGAAAAGCCAGCAATGCAGCAAAGGACCACAACCTGTCACTGTCACCTGCATTTCTCTTTTGTTTTCATTCCAGTTTACAATTAAGAGCTTTTAAACCGTTGTAATATTGTACTTGGACTCTTACCAGCATGTGAGGAGGGATCCTGACCCTTGGATGTAGTTTTCTTTCAAGTTTGTAACCTAAAAAGGCCTATATAAGGACCTCAACTCGATCGTTGTAACACACGGTGATTTATGAATGAAACCCGAGAATTCTCTCAAATTTAAACCTCTTAATCTTGTGCTTAGTCTGTAGATTAGAGTCGGGCTTGATAATAACCTGTGCTTAGACTGTGGTTATTGATTAAGTACCTGTTAGTAGAGTATAAACTTTCTGTCTTTGCCGAGATGTGGTTAGTTTAGCTTTGCTGTTTGTTTTAGTTGAGTCTTTCCTGTGTTTATCTGTGGAATCTCTTAACTCTAACACCCCAAATTGTTAGCTTAATTCCCTGTGAGAATTCTGTGGGTTTTACAGTTGATAATTATATCCAAAGTTCCCTCCTTTCAGTCAAATCCCAGAACTATCTCTTTCACTGTCCATTTGTGTCTATCAGTCAGTTCAGTGGAGTATTTATGCTACTTTGAGTCTCCTACAAATCCTAGAAATTTACTCAGAGTTAGTTCTCATATCAAAGTAATTTACTGCCAAGTTTCATGATTTTAGGAGGTCAATTCATAATTTTATTAAATAGCACAAGTTTATTGCATTCCTGAGATCTTGTCTTTTCTGCTGGTTTGTTTGTTGTTTTTTTTGTCTGAACCCTTGGACATTACACTGCACACGCACTCATGGGTAACACGTCACACCATACTTCATCTTCATAGGGACCCATAACAAATGAAAGCAAAGCTTGTTTCTTGACTTTAATCCCACTGTTTTCATTCAACCAATGCAGCATGTATGGTTTATGGTGATTACGAGTCTCAAGCTTAAAGGAATCCACCAATTCGGTAGCAACCGCATTTGTGCAAGACCCACTATCAATAATCAAATTGCAAGTCTTACCATGCACCTTACAACGAGCATGGAAAATCTGCTCACGTTGCTCCATTTCAATCGGTGTGGATTGAATATGCAAGTTTCTCACCACGAACATCTCCTTATCAGTGTCATAGGATGGTTCGACAATATGAGTGTGAACCTCATCATTTTCTTCATCTCCATCGTTCTGGACAGAATTGACCTCTGTCTCATTTGTCACCACGAAACATGGAGTAATCTCACCTAACTCTTGAAGAGTAAGCGCTCTCTTTTGGGGACACTCGTTAGCGATGTGTCCGTAACCTTGGCATTTAAAGCATCTCCTAGCACCCATATTTTTAAAATCAGTAGCAACTCCTTTGCCTTTGTCTTTGGGTTCTTCCTTTTTGGCTTCCTTATTGAACGATGATGTAGCGCTTGACTTATAAAAAGGATTAACACCCTTAGAACCATCACGAGCAACCAGGGGTTTCTTTCCTTTGTCCTGCTTTTCAAACTTAAGAGCAAGCTTACACACATCATTAAAATCAAGGAAATTCTGAACTTCAACTCGTTGGGCCAATGAAGGACTCAAACCCTTAATGAATCGAGCAATTTGCATCTCCTCCCGTTCCTCAAGGTCACACACCATAATTAGTCTTTCAAACTCCTTAATGTAATCAGTCACACTTAAATTACCTTGAGAAAGAGATGTAAGCATCACTGGCATCGCTCTTGTTCATAGTCTCTTGGCACGAAGCGTTTTTGCAAGTGCTTCTTCAACTTATCCCAAGTCTCAATCTTACTCTTTCTTTCACGCCTTCTTTGCTTCTTAAGGTTCTCATACCACAAGGATGCATACTTGGTCATTTTCAAGGTAGCAACCTTGAATTGCTTGTGTTCATCATAGCCTTTATATTCAAAGACTCTCTCTGCTTGTCTCACCCAATCTAGGAATTTTTCAGCATCAAGTTCCCCTTCAAACTCCGGGATATCAAGTTTTAATCCACGATCATCATCATTATTCCTCCTTGGTTCAGGAATGGAATGATGGCTCTCATCGGAATCTGAACTTTCAACATGCCTTTTCCCCTTCTTTCTAAGAGTATGATTACAAATCTGATCAATCTTGTAATTCATTTGTGCCATTCGTTTTGTTAAGTCATCCATACGTTCCTCCCATGGTTCTTGATATGAACCATCATAAGACATCTTTTTTTTTTTTTTTTTTTTTTCACGGGTGAACAGTACCAGACGTGAACAGTAAGATTTTTTTTTTTTTTTTTTTTTTTTTTTCACGATAATAACACGTGATTATGCTTTTCCCAAGACAAACTTGTTAAGAAACAAATTTGAACACAGCTCTGATAACCAATTTGATGTAAAACAACCACCAATCTGATGAAGACCGAGTTGTTTGATAAGGGCCTGATTTCACGAAGTATTGGGAGTGAGATTTTTGTGTTTTTAGAGTTTAGTTTGCAGCGGAAAAAGTAAAGTAAAATGGATATGGATTAGCTAAGAAACCTCGCAAGATAACTCAACTAAAACTAAAATCTCCAACCAAGACCACACAGGAACAAGGAGGGAAACAAAGGATATTTCAACCAAGAACACACAGTAAACAAGGTTGAAATATGGCGCCGACCTCGCAAGGAAGACAAGAACACTCGCAAGCATTCAAAGTTTGAGAGAAAATCTCTACACTTGGGTTTATATTTCTGAAAATTGGATGATTACAAATGTGGGAGGTTTGGTCCTTATATAGTAAAAGATGTGCTTGGGCTCCAAGGCAACATTAAATGCTAGGGGCAATTTCCTAAGCATGCTTGGGCTCCAAGGCATTATTTAAGACTATGTAGAAAAAATATGCTAGATTTTTGTAAAAACTAGGTGAGGAAGAATAAAATCATCCTCTAACTTGGGCGGCACTCTCCTTGGGCGGCACTCCTTGGATCAGCTAGAGCTCGATGTCCAACTTATCATTGTGACATAATTCGCATTTCTTTTAGCACCAAAATAAGGACTCAGATCAGCGTTAAGTAAAAGTGCGCTAGAGCTCGACATTGCTCCCGCATCATTTGTCATTGTGACTCGTTATGTGAATCATTTGTCCTTGTTAATTAATCCTTGTGGCTCGTTGTGTTGACCATTTCTCCCACTTCATTAGTCATTGTGACTCGTTGTGTGAATCATTTGTCCTTGTTAATTAGTCCTTGTGACTCGTTGTGTGAATCATTTGTCCATGTTCATTAGTCCTTGTGACTCCTTGTGTGAACCATTCGTTCTTGTTCATTAGTCATTGTGACTAGTTGTGTGAATCATTTTTCCTAGTTCATTAGTCATTGTAACTTGTTGTTTGAATAATTTGTCCTTGTTAATTAGTCCTTGTGACTCGTTGTGTGAACCACTGGTCCTTGTTAATTAGTTATTGTGACTCGTTGTGTGAATCACTTGTTCTAGTTTATTAGTCATTGTGACTCGTTATGTAAATCATTTGCTCTTGTTAATTAGTCCTTGTGACTCGTTGTGTGAACCATTTGTCCTTGTTCATTAGTCGTTGTGACTCGTTGTATGAATCATTTTTCTTTGTTCATTAGTCATTGTGACTCGTTGTATGAATCATTTGTCCTTTTTAATTAGTCCTTGTGATTCGTTGTATGAATCATTTGTCCTTGTTAATTACTCCCTTTGACTCGTAGTGTGAATCATTTGTCCTTATTAATTAGTCATTGTGACTCGTTATGTGAACCATTGGTCCTTGTTCATTAGTCATTGTGACTCGTTGTGTGAATCACTTGTTCTAGTTCATTAGTCATTGTGACTCCTTGTATGAATCATTTGTCCTTGTTAATTAGTCCTTGTGACTCGTTGTGTTAATCATTTTTCCTTGTTAATTAGTCCTTGTGACTCGTTGTGTGAACCATTTGTCCTTGTTCATTAGTCATTGTGACTCGTTGTGTGAATTATTTGTCCTAATTCATTAGTCCTTGTGACTCGTTATGTGAATCATTTCTCCTATTTTATTAGTCCTTGTGACTCGTTGTGTGAATCATTTATCCTTGGTAATTAGTCCCTTTGACTCGTTGTGTGAATCATTTGTCCTTGTTAATTAGCCCCTTTGACTCGTTCTGTGAATCATTTGTCCTTGTTAATTAGTCCTTGTGACTCGTTGTGTTAACCATTTGTCCTTGGTAATTAGTCATTGTGACTCGTTGTGTGAACCATTGGTCCTTGTTCATTAGTCATTGTGACTCTTTGTGTGAAACACTTGTTCTAGTTCATTAGTCATTGTGACTCGTTATGTGAATCATTTGTCCTTGTTAATTAGTCCTTGTGACTTGTTGTGTGAATCATTTGTCCTTGTTAATTAGTCGTTGTGACTCGTTGTGTGAACCTTTTGTCCTTGTTCATTAGTCATTGTGACTCGTTATGTGAATCATTTGTCCTAGTTCATTAGTCCTTGTGACTCGTTGTGTGAATCATTTGTCCTATTTTAATAGTCCTTGTGACTCGTTGTGTGAATCATTTGTCCTTGTTAATTAGTCAATTTGACTCGTTGTGTGAATCATTTGTCCTTGTTAATTAGTCCCTTTGACTCGTTGTGTTGACCATTTGTCCTTGTTAATTTGTCATTGTGACCCGTTGTGTGAACCATTGGTCCTTGTTCATTAGTCATTGTGACTCGTTGTGTGAATCACTTGTTCTATTCATTAGTCATTGTGACTCGTTATGTGAATCTTTTGTTCTTTTTAATTAGTCCTTGTGGCTCGTTGTGTGAACCATTTTTCCTTGTTCATTAGTCATTGTGACTCCATGTATGAATCATTTGTCCTTGTTAATTAGTCCTTGTGACTCGTTGTGTGAACCATTTGTCCTTGTTCATTAGTCATTGTGACTCTTTGTGTTAATCATTTGTCCTTGTTAATTAGTCATTGTTACTCGTTATGTGAACCATTGGTCCTTGTTCATTAGTCATTGTGACTAGTTGTGTGAATCACTTGTTCTAGTTCATTAGTCGTTGTGACTCGTTGTGTGAATCATTTGTCCTTGTTAATTATCCCATGTGACTCGTTGTGTAAACCATTTGTCCTTGTTCATTAGTCATTGTGACTCGTTGTGTGAATCATTTATCCTAATTCATTAGTCCGTGTGACTCGTTGTGTGAATCATTTGTCCTATTTTATTAGTCCTTGTGACTCATTGTGTGAATCATTTATCCTTGGTAACTAGTCCCTTTGACTCGTTGTGTGACTCATTTGTCCTTGTTAATTAGTCCCTTTGACTCGTTGTGTGAATCATTTGTCCATGTTAATTAGTCCTTGTGACTCGTTGTGTTAACCATTTATCCTTGTTAATTAGTCATTGTGACTCGTTGTGTGAACCATTGGTCCTTGTTCATTAGTCATTGTGACTCTTTGTGTGAATCACTTGTTCTAGTTCATTTGTCATTGTGACTCGTTATGTGAATCATTTGTCCTTGTTAATTAATACTTGTGGCTCGTTGTGTTGACCATTTCTCCCACTTCATTAGTCATTGTGACTCATTGTGTGAATCATTTATCCTTGTTAATTAGTCCTTGTGACTCGTTGTGTGAATCATTTGTCCATGTTCATTACTCCTTGTGACTCCTTGTGTGAACCATTCGTTCTTGTTCATTAGTCATTGTGACTAGTTGTGTGAATCATTTTTCCTAGTTCATTAGTCATTGTAACTTGTTGTTTGAATAATTTGTCCTTGTTAATTAGTCCTTGTGACTCGTTGTGTGAACCACTGGTCCTTGTTAATTAGTTATTGTGACTCGTTGTGTGAATCACTTGTTCCAGTTTATTAGTCATTGTGACTCGTTATGTAAATCATTTGCTCTTGTTAATTAGTCCTTGTGACTCGTTGTGTGAACCATTTGTCCTTGTTCATTAGTCGTTGTGACTCGTTGTATGAATCATTTTTCTTTGTTCATTAGTCATTGTGACTCGTTGTATGAATCATTTGTCCTTTTTAATTAGTCCTTGTGATTCGTTGTATGAATCATTTGTCCTTGTTAAGAACTCCCTTTGACTCGTAGTGTGAATCATTGTCCTTATTAATTAGTCATTGTGACTCGTTATGTGAACCATTGGTCCTTGTTCATTAGTCATTGTGACTCGTTGTGTGAATCACTTGTTCTAGTTCATTAGTCATTGTGACTCCTTGTATGAATCATTTGTCCTTGTTAATTAGTCCTTGTGACTCGTTGTGTTAATCATTTTTCCTTGTTAATTAGTCCTTGTGACTCGTTGTGTGAACCATTTGTCCTTGTTCATTAGTCATTGTGACTCGTTGTGTGAATTATTTGTCCTAATTCATTAGTCCTTGTGACTCGTTATGTGAATCATTTCTCCTATTTTATTAGTCCTTGTGACTCGTTGTGTGAATCATTTATCCTTGGTAATTAGTCCCTTTGACTCGTTGTGTGAATCATTTGTCCTTGTTAATTAGCCCCTTTGACTCGTTGTGTGAATCATTTGTCCTTGTTAATTAGTCCTTGTGACTCGTTGTGTTAACCATTTGTCCTTGTTAATTAGTCATTGTGACTCGTTGTGTGAACCATTGGTCCTTGTTCATTAGTCATTGTGACTCGTTGTGTGAATCACTTGTTCTAGTTCATTAGTCATTGTGACTCCTTGTATGAATCATTTGTCCTTGTTAATTAGTCCTTGTGACTCGTTGTGTTAATCATTTTTCCTTGTTAATTAGTCCTTGTGACTCGTTGTGTGAACCATTTGTCCTTGTTCATTAGTCATTGTGACTCGTTGTGTGAATTATTTGTCCTAATTCATTAGTCCTTGTGACTCGTTATGTGAATCATTTCTCCTATTTTATTAGTCCTTGTGACTCGTTGTGTGAATCATTTATCCTTGGTAATTAGTCCCTTTGACTCGTTGTGTGAATCATTTGTCCTTGTTAATTAGCCCCTTTGACTCGTTGTGTGAATCATTTGTCCTTGTTAATTAGTCCTTGTGACTCGTTGTGTTAACCATTTGTCCTTGGTAATTAGTCATTGTGACTCGTTGTGTGAACCATTGGTCCTTGTTCATTAGTCATTGTGACTCTTTGTGTGAAACACTTGTTCTAGTTCATTAGTCATTGTGACTCGTTATGTGAATCATTTGTCCTTGTTAATTAGTCCTTGTGACTTGTTGTGTGAATCATTTGTCCTTGTTAATTAGTCGTTGTGACTCGTTGTGTGAACCTTTTGTCCTTGTTCATTAGTCATTGTGACTCGTTATGTGAATCATTTGTCCTAGTTCATTAGTCCTTGTGACTCGTTGTGTGAATCATTTGTCCTATTTTAATAGTCCTTGTGACTCGTTGTGTGAATCATTTGTCCTTGTTAATTAGTCACTTTGACTCGTTGTGTGAATCTTTTGTCCTTGTTAATTAGTCCCTTTGACTCGTTGTGTTGACCATTTGTCCTTGTTAATTTGTCATTGTGACCCGTTGTGTGAACCATTGGTCCTTGTTCATTAGTCATTGTGACTCGTTGTGTGAATCACTTGTTCTATTCATTAGTCATTGTGACTCATTATGTGAATCTTTTGTTCTTGTTAATTAGTCCTTGTGGCTCGTTGTGTGAACCATTTTTCCTTGTTCGTTAGTCATTGTGACTCCATGTATGAAACATTTGTCCTTGTTAATTAGTCCTTGTGACTCGTTGTGTGAACCATTTGTCCTTGTTCATTAGTCATTGTGATTCTTTGTGTTAATCATTTGTCCTTGTTAATTAGTCATTGTTACTCGTTATGTGAACCATTGGTCCTTGTTCATTAGTCATTGTGACTAGTTGTGTGAATCACTTGTTCTAGTTCATTAGTCGTTGTGACTCGTTGTGTGAATCATTTGTCCTTGTTAATTATCCCATGTGACTCGTTGTGTAAACCATTTGTCCTTGTTCATTAGTCATTGTGACTCGTTGTGTGAATCATTTATCCTAATTCATTAGTCCTTGTGACTCGTTGTGTGAATCATTTGTCCTATTTTATTAGTCCTTGTGACTCATTGTGTGAATCATTTATCCTTGGTAACTAGTCCCTTTGACTCGTTGTGTGACTCATTTGTCCTTGTTAATTAGTCCCTTTGACTCGTTGTGTGAATCATTTGTCCATGTTAATTAGTCCTTGTGACTCGTTGTGTTAACCATTTGTCCTTGTTAATTAGTCATTGTGACTCGTTGTGTGAACCATTGGTCCTTGTTCATTAGTCATTGTGACTCTTTGTGTGAATCACTTGTTCTAGTTCATTTGTCATTGTGACTCGTTATGTGAATCATTTGTCCTTGTTAATTAATCCTTGTGGCTCGTTGTGTTGACCATTTCTCCCACTTCATTAGTCATTGTGACTCGTTGTGTGAATCATTTATCCTTGTTAATTAGTCCTTGTGACTCGTTGTGTGAATCATTTGTCCATGTTCATTAGTCCTTGTGACTCCTTGTGTGAACCATTCGTTCTTGTTCATTAGTCATTGTGACTAGTTGTGTGAATCATTTTTCCTAGTTCATTAGTCATTGTAACTTGTTGTTTGAATAATTTGTCCTTGTTAATTAGTCCTTGTGACTCGTTGTGTGAACCACTGGTCCTTGTTAATTAGTTATTGTGACTCGTTGTGTGAATCACTTGTTCCAGTTTATTAGTCATTGTGACTCGTTATGTAAATCATTTGCTCTTGTTAATTAGTCCTTGTGACTCGTTGTGTGAACCATTTGTCCTTGTTCATTAGTCGTTGTCACTCGTTGTATGAATCATTTTTCTTTGTTCATTAGTCATTGTGACTCGTTGTATGAATCATTTGTCCTTTTTAATTAGTCCTTGTGATTCGTTGTATGAATCATTTGTCCTTGTTAATTACTCCCTTTGACTCGTAGTGTGAATCATTTGTCCTTATTAATTAGTCATTGTGACTCGTTATGTGACCATTGGTCCTTGTTCATTAGTCATTGTGACTCGTTGTGTGAATCACTTGTTCTAGTTCATTAGTCATTGTGACTCCTTGTATGAATCATTTGTCCTTGTTAATTAGTCCTTGTGACTCGTTGTGTTAATCATTTTTCCTTGTTAATTAGTCCTTGTGACTCGTTGTGTGAACCATTTGTCCTTGTTCATTAGTCATTGTGACTCGTTGTGTGAATTATTTGTCCTAATTCATTAGTCCTTGTGACTCGTTATGTGAATCATTTCTCCTATTTTATTAGTCCTTGTGACTCGTTGTGTGAATCATTTATCCTTGGTAATTAGTCCCTTTGACTCGTTGTGTGAATCATTTGTCCTTGTTAATTAGCCCCTTTGACTCGTTGTGTGAATCATTTATCCTTGTTAATTAGTCCTTGTGACTCGTTGTGTTAACCATTTGTCCTTGTTAATTAGTCATTGTGACTCGTTGTGTGAACCATTGGTCCTTGTTCATTAGTCATTGTGACTCTTTGTGTGAAACACTTGTTCTAGTTCATTAGTCATTGTGACTCGTTATGTGAATCATTTGTCCTTGTTAATTAGTCCTTGTGACTTGTTGTGTGAATCATTTGTCCTTGTTAATTAGTCGTTGTGACTCGTTGTGTGAACCTTTTGTCCTTGTTCATTAGTCATTGTGACTCGTTATGTGAATCATTTGTCCTAGTTCATTAGTCCTTGTGACTCGTTGTGTGAATCATTTGTCCTATTTTAATAGTCCTTGTGACTCGTTGTGTGAATCATTTGTCCTTGTTAATTAGTCACTTTGACTCGTTGTGTGAATCATTTGTCCTTGTTAATTAGTCCCTTTGACTCGTTGTGTTGACCATTTGTCCTTGTTAATTTGTCATTGTGACCCGTTGTGTGAACCATTGGTCCTTGTTCATTAGTCATTGTGACTCGTTGTGTGAATCACTTGTTCTATTCATTAGTCATTGTGACTCGTTATGTGAATCTTTTGTTCTTGTTTATTAGTCCTTGTGGCTCGTTGTGTGAACCATTTTTCCTTGTTCGTTAGTCATTGTGACTCCATGTATGAATCATTTGTCCTTGTTAATTAGTCCTTGTGACTCGTTGTGTGAACCATTTGTCCTTGTTCATTAGTCATTGTGACTCTTTGTGTTAATCATTTGTCCTTGTTAATTAGTCATTGTTACTCGTTATGTGAACCATTGGTCCTTGTTCATTAGTCATTGTGACTAGTTGTGTGAATCACTTGTTCTAGTTCATTAGTCGTTGTGACTCGTTGTGTGAATCATTTGTCCTTGTTAATTATCCCATGTGACTCGTTGTGTAAACCATTTGTCCTTGTTCATTAGTCATTGTGACTCGTTGTGTGAATCATTTATCCTAATTCATTAGTCCTTGTGACTCGTTGTGTGAATCATTTGTCCTATTTTATTAGTCCTTGTGACTCATTGTGTGAATCATTTATCCTTGGTAACTAGTCCCTTTGACTCGTTGTGTGACTCATTTGTCCTTGTTAATTAGTCCCTTTGACTCGTTGTGTGAATCATTTGTCCATGTTAATTAGTCCTTGTGACTCGTTGTGTTAACCATTTGTCCTTGTTAATTAGTCATTGTGACTCGTTGTGTGAACCATTGGTCCTTGTTCATTAGTCATTGTGACTCTTTGTGTGAATCACTTGTTCTAGTTCATTTGTCATTGTGACTCGTTATGTGAATCATTTGTCCTTGTTAATTAATCCTTGTGGCTCGTTGTGTTGACCATTTCTCCCACTTCATTAGTCATTGTGACTCGTTGTGTGAATCATTTATCCTTGTTAATTAGTCCTTGTGACTCGTTGTGTGAATCATTTGTCCATGTTCATTAGTCCTTGTGACTCCTTGTGTGAACCATTCGTTCTTGTTCATTAGTCATTGTGACTAGTTGTGTGAATCATTTTTCCTAGTTCATTAGTCATTGTAACTTGTTGTTTGAATAATTTGTCCTTGTTAATTAGTCCTTGTGACTCGTTGTGTGAACCCATTTGGTCCTTGTTAATTAGTTATTGTGACTCGTTGTGTGAATCACTTGTTCCAGTTTATTAGTCATTGTGACTCGTTATGTAAATCATTTGCTCTTGGTAATTAGTCCTTGTGACTCGTTGTGTGAACCATTTGTCCTTGTTCATTAGTCGTTGTGACTCGTTGTATGAATCATTTTTCTTTGTTCATTAGTCATTGTGACTCGTTGTATGAATCATTTGTCCTTTTTAATTAGTCCTTGTGATTCGTTGTATGAATCATTTGTCCTTGTTAATTACTCCCTTTGACTCGTAGTGTGAATCATTTGTCCTTATTAATTAGTCATTGTGACTCGTTATGTGAACCATTGGTCCTTGTTCATTAGTCATTGTGACTCGTTGTGTGAATCACTTGTTCTAGTTCATTAGTCATTGTGACTCCTTGTATGAATCATTTGTCCTTGTTAATTAGTCCTTGTGACTCGTTGTGTTAATCATTTTTCCTTGTTAATTAGTCCTTGTGACTCGTTGTGTGAACCATTTGTCCTTGTTCATTAGTCATTGTGACTCGTTGTGTGAATTATTTGTCCTAATTCATTAGTCCTTGTGACTCGTTATGTGAATCATTTCTCCTATTTTATTAGTCCTTGTGACTCGTTGTGTGAATCATTTATCCTTGGTAGTTAGTCCCTTTGACTCGTTGTGTGAATCATTTGTCCTTGTTAATTAGCCCCTTTGACTCGTTGTGTGAATCATTTGTCCTTGTTAATTAGTCCTTGTGACTCGTTGTGTTAACCATTTGTCCTTGTTAATTAGTCATTGTGACTCGTTGTGTGAACCATTGGTCCTTGTTCATTAGTCATTGTGACTCTTTGTGTGAAACACTTGTTCTAGTTCATTAGTCATTGTGACTCGTTATGTGAATCATTTGTCCTTGTTAATTAGTCCTTGTGACTTGTTGTGTGAATCATTTGTCCTTGTTAATTAGTCGTTGTGACTCGTTGTGTGAACCTTTTGTCCTTGTTCATTAGTCATTGTGACTCGTTATGTGAATCATTTGTCCTAGTTCATTAGTCCTTGTGACTCGTTATGTGAATCTTTTGTTCTTGTTAATTAGTCCTTGTGGCTCGTTGTGTGAACCATTTTTCCTTGTTCGTTAGTCATTGTGACTCCATGTATGAATCATTTGTCCTTTTTAATTAGTCCTTGTGACTCGTTGTGTGAACCTTTTGTCCTTGTTCATTAGTCATTGTGACTCTTTGTGTTAATCATTTGTCCTTGTTAATTAGTCATTGTTACTCGTTATGTGAACCATTGGTCCTTGTTCATTAGTCATTGTGACTAGTTGTGTGAATCACTTGTTCTAGTTCATTAGTCGTTGTGACTCGTTGTGTGAATCATTTGTCCTTGTTAATTATCCCATGTGACTCGTTGTGTAAACCATTTGTCCTTGTTCATTAGTCATTGTGACTCGTTGTGTGAATCATTTATCCTAATTCATTAGTCCTTGTGACTCGTTGTGTGAATCATTTGTCCTATTTTATTAGTCCTTGTGACTCATTGTGTGAATCATTTATCCTTGGTAACTAGTCCCTTTGACTCGTTGTGTGACTCATTTGTCCTTGTTAATTAGTCCCTTTGACTCGTTGTGTGAATCATTTGTCCATGTTAATTAGTCGTTGTGACTCGTTGTGTTAACCATTTGTCCTTGTTAATTAGTCATTGTGACTCGTTGTGTGAACCATTGGTCCTTGTTCATTAGTCATTGTGACTCTTTGTGTGAATCACTTGTTCTAGTTCATTTGTCATTGTGACTCGTTATGTGAATCATTTGTCCTTGTTAATTAATCCTTGTGGCTCGTTGTGTTGACCATTTCTCCCACTTCATTAGTCATTGTGACTCGTTGTGTGAATCATTTATCCTTGTTAATTAGTCCTTGTGACTCGTTGTGTGAATCATTTGTCCATGTTCATTAGTCCTTGTCACTCCTTGTGTGAACCATTCGTTCTTGTTCATTAGTCATTGTGACTAGTTGTGTGAATCATTTTTCCTAGTTCATTAGTCATTGTAACTTGTTGTTTGAATAATTTGTCCTTGTTAATTAGTCCTTGTGACTCGTTGTGTGAACCACTGGTCCTTGTTAATTAGTTATTGTGACTCGTTGTGTGAATCACTTGTTCCAGTTTATTAGTCATTGTGACTAGTTATGTAAATCATTTGCTCTTGTTAATTAGTCCTTGTGACTCGTTGTGTGAACCATTTGTCCTTGTTCATTAGTCGTTGTGACTCGTTGTATGAATCATTTTTCTTTGTTCATTAGTCATTGTGACTCGTTGTATGAATCATTTGTCCTTTTTAATTAGTCCTTGTGATTCGTTGTATGAATCATTTGTCCTTGTTAATTACTCCCTTTGACTCGTAGTGTGAATCATTTGTCCTTATTAATTAGTCATTGTGACTCGTTATGTGAACCATTGGTCCTTGTTCATTAGTCATTGTGACTCGTTGTGTGAATCACTTGTTCTAGTTCATTAGTCATTGTGACTCCTTGTATGAATCATTTGTCCTTGTTAATTAATCCTTGTGACTCGTTGTGTTAATCATTTTTCCTTGTTAATTAGTCCTTGTGACTCGTTGTGTGAACCATTTGTCCTTGTTCATTAGTCATTGTGACTCGTTGTGTGAATTATTTGTCCTAATTCATTAGTCCTTGTGACTCGTTATGTGAATCATTTCTCCTATTTTATTAGTCCTTGTGACTCGTTGTGTGAATCATTTATCCTTGGTAATTAGTCCCTTTGACTCGTTGTGTGAATCATTTGTCCTTGTTAATTAGCCCCTTTGACTCGTTGTGTGAATCATTTGTCCTTGTTAATTAGTCCTTGTGACTCGTTGTGTTAACCATTTGTCCTTGTTAATTAGTCATTGTGACTCGTTGTGTGAACCATTGGTCCTTGTTCATTAGTCATTGTGACTCTTTGTGTGAAACACTTGTTCTAGTTCATTAGTCATTGTGACTCGTTATGTGAATCATTTGTCCTTGTGAATTAGTCCTTGTGACTTGTTGTGTGAATCATTTGTCCTTGTCAATTAGTCGTTGTGACTCGTTGTGTGAACCTTTTGTCCTTGTTCATTAGTCATTGTGACTCGTTATGTGAATCATTTGTCCTAGTTCATTAGTCCTTGTGACTCGTTGTGTGAATCATTTGTCCTATTTTAATAGTCCTTGTGACTCGTTGTGTGAATCATTTGTCCTTGTTAATTAGTCACTTTGACTCGTTGTGTGAATCATTTGTCCTTGTTAATTAGTCCCTTTGACTCTTTGTGTTGACCATTTGTCCTTGTTAATTTGTCATTGTGACCCGTTGTGTGAACCATTGGTCCTTGTTCATTAGTCATTGTGACTCGTTGTGTGAATCACTTGTTCTATTCATTACTCATTGTGACTCGTTATGTGAATCTTTTGTTCTTGTTAATTAGTCCTTGTGGCTCGTTGTGTGAACCATTTTTCCTTGTTCGTTAGTCATTGTGACTCCATGTATGAATCATTTGTCCTTGTTAATTAGTCCTTGTGACTCGTTGTGTGAACCATTTGTCCTTGTTCATTAGTCATTGTGACTCTTTGTGTTAATCATTTGTCCTCGTTAATTAGTCATTGTTACTCGTTATGTGAACCATTGGTCCTTGTTCATTAGTCATTGTGACTAGTTGTGTGAATCACTTGTTCTAGTTCATTAGTCGTTGTGACTCGTTGTGTGAATCATTTGTCCTTGTTAATTATCCCATGTGACTCGTTGTGTAAACCATTTGTCCTTGTTCATTAGTCATTGTGACTCGTTGTGTGAATCATTTATCCTAATTCATTAGTCCTTGTGACTCGTTGTGTGAACCATTTGTCCTATTTTATTAGTCCTTGTGACTCATTGTGTGAATCATTTATCCTTAGTAACTAGTCCCTTTGACTCGTTGTGTGACTCATTTGTCCTTGTTAATTAGTCCCTTTGACTCGTTGTGTGAATCATTTGTCCATGTTAATTAGTCCTTGTGACTCGTTGTGTTAACCATTTGTCCTTGTTAATTAGTCATTGTGACTCGTTGTGTGAACCATTGGTCCTTGTTCATTAGTCATTGTGACTCTTTGTGTGAATCACTTGTTCTAGTTCATTTGTCATTGTGACTCGTTATGTGAATCATTTGTCCTTGTTAATTAATCCTTGTGGCTCGTTGTGTTGACCCTTTCTCCCACTTCATTAGTCATTGTGACTCGTTGTGTGAATCATTTATCCTTGTTAATTAGTCCTTGTGACTCGTTGTGTGAATCATTTGTCCATGTTCATTAGTCCTTGTGACTCCTTGTGTGAACCATTCGTTCTTGTTCATTAGTCATTGTGACTAGTTGTGTGAATCATTTTTCCTAGTTCATTAGTCATTGTAACTTGTTGTTTGAATAATTTGTCCTTGTTAATTAGTCCTTGTGACTCGTGTGAACCACTGGTCCTTGTTAATTAGTTATTGTGACTCGTTGTGTGAATCACTTGTTCCAGTTTATTAGTCATTGTGACTAGTTATGTAAATCATTTGCTCTTGTTAATTAGTCCTTGTGACTCGTTGTGTGAACCATTTGTCCTTGTGAATTAGTCCTTGTGACTTGTTGTGTGAATCATTTGTCCTATTTTAATAGTCCTTGTGACTCGTTGTGTGAATCATTTGTCCTTGTTAATTAGTCACTTTGACTCGTTGTGTGAATCATTTGTCCTTGTTAATTAGTCCCTTTGACTCTTTGTGTTGACCATTTGTCCTTGTTAATTTGTCATTGTGACCCGTTGTGTGAACCATTGGTCCTTGTTCATTAGTCATTGTGACTCGTTGTGTGAATCACTTGTTCTATTCATTACTCATTGTGACTCGTTATGTGAATCTTTTGTTCTTGTTAATTAGTCCTTGTGGCTCGTTGTGTGAACCATTTTTCCTTGTTCGTTAGTCCTTGTGACTCGTGTGAACCACTGGTCCTTGTTAATTAGTTATTGTGACTCGTTGTGTGAATCACTTGTTCCAGTTTATTAGTCATTGTGACTAGTTATGTAAATCATTTGCTCTTGTTAATTAGTCCTTGTGACTCGTTGTGTTAACCATTTGTCCTTGTTAATTAGTCATTGTGACTCGTTGTGTGAATCATTGGTCCTTGTTCATTAGTCATTGTGACTCTTTGTGTGAATCACTTGTTCTAGTTCATTTGTCATTGTGACTCGTTATGTGAATCATTTGTCCTTGTTAATTAATCCTTGTGGCTCGTTGTGTTGACCCTTTCTCCCACTTCATTAGTCATTGTGACTCGTTGTGTGAATCATTTATCCTTGTTAATTAGTCCTTGTGACTCGTTGTGTGAATCATTTGTCCATGTTCATTAGTCCTTGTGACTCCTTGTGTGAACCATTCGTTCTTGTTCATTAGTCATTGTGACTAGTTGTGTGAATCATTTTTCCTAGTTCATTAGTCATTGTAACTTGTTGTTTGAATAATTTGTCCTTGTTAATTAGTCCTTGTGACTCGTTGTGTGAAACACTGGTCCTTGTTAATTAGTCCTTGTGACTCGTTGTGTGAACCACTGGTCCTTGTTAATTAGTTATTGTGACTCGTTGTGTGAATCACTTGTTCCAGTTTATTAGTCATTGTGACTCGTTATGTAAATCATTTGCTCTTGTTAATTAGTCCTTGTGACTCGTTGTGTGAACCATTTGTCCTTGTTCATTAGTCGTTGTGACTCGTTGTATGAATCATTTTTCTTTGTTCATTAGTCATTGTGACTCGTTGTATGAATCATTTGTCCTTTTTAATTAGTCCTTGTGATTCGTTGTATGAATCATTTGTCCTTGTTAATTACTCCCTTTGACTCGTAGTGTGAATCATTTGTCCTTATTAATTAGTCATTGTGACTCGTTATGTGAACCATTGGTCCTTGTTCATTAGTCATTGTGACTCGTTGTGTGAATCACTTGTTCTAGTTCATTAGTCATTGTGACTCCTTGTATAAATCATTTGTCCTTGTAAATTAGTCCTTGTGACTCGTTGTGTTAATCATTTTTCCTTGTTAATTAGTCCTTGTGACTCGTTGTGTGAACCATTTGTCCTTGTTCATTAGTCATTGTGACTCGTTGTGTAAATTATTTGTCCTAATTCATTAGTCCTTGTGACTCGTTATGTGAATCATTTCTCCTATTTTATTAGTCCTTGTGACTCGTTGTGTGAATCATTTATCCTTGGTAATTAGTCCCTTTGACTCGTTGTGTGAATCATTTGTCCTTGTTAATTAGCCCCTTTGACTCGTTGTGTGAATCATTTGTCCTTGTTAATTAGTCCTTGTGACTCGTTGTGTTAACCATTTGTCCTTGTTAATTAGTCATTGTGACTCGTTGTGTGAACCATTGGTCCTTGTTCATTAGTCATTGTGACTCTTTTTGTGTGAATCATTTGTTCTAGTTCATTAGTCATTGTGACTCGTTATGTGAATCATTTGTCCTTGTTAATTAGTCCTTGTGACTTGTTGTGTGAATCATTTGTCCTTGTTAATTAGTCGTTGTGACTCGTTGTGTGAACCTTTTGTCCTTGTTCATTAGTCATTGTGACTCGTTATGTGAATCATTTGTCCTAGTTCATTAGTCCTTGTGACTCGTTGTGTGAATCATTTGTCTTATTTTAATAGTCCTTGTGACTCGTTGTGTGAATCATTTGTCCTTGTTAATAAGTCACTTTGACTCGTTGTGTGAATCATTTGTCCTTGTTAATTAGTCCCTTTGACTCGTTGTGTTGACCATTTGTCCTTGTTAATTTGTCATTGTGACCCGTTGTGTGAACCATTGGTCCTTGTTCATTAGTCATTGTGACTCGTTGTGTGAATCACTTGTTCTATTCATTACTCATTGTGACTCGTTATGTGAATCTTTTGTTCTTGTTAATTAGTCCTTGTGGCTCGTTGTGTGAACCATTTTTCCTTGTTCGTTAGTCATTGTGACTCCATGTATGAATCATTTGTCCTTGTTAATTAGTCATTGTGACTCGTTGTGTGAACCATTTGTCCTTGTTCATTAGTCATTGTGACTCTTTGTGTTAATCATTTGTCCTTGTTAATTAGTCATTGTTACTCGTTATGTGAACCATTGGTCCTTGTTCATTAGTCATTGTGACTAGTTGTGTGAATCACTTGTTCTAGTTCATTAGTCGTTGTGACTCGTTGTGTGAATCATTTGTCCTTGTTAAATATCCCATGTGACTCGTTGTGTAAACCATTTGTCCTTGTTCATTAGTCATTGTGACTCGTTGTGTGAATCATTTATCCTAATTCATTAGTCCTTGTGACTCGTTGTGTGAATCATTTGTCCTATTTTATTAGTCCTTGTGACTCATTGTGTGAATCATTTATCCTTGGTAACTAGTCCCTTTGACTCGTTGTGTGACTCATTTGTCCTTGTTAATTAGTCCCTTTGACTCGTTGTGTGAATCATTTGTCCATGTTAATTAGTCCTTGTGACTCGTTGTGTTAACCATTTGTCCTTGTTAATTAGTCATTGTGACTCGTTGTGTGAACCATTGGTCCTTGTTCATTAGTCATTGTGACTCTTTGTGTGAATCACTTGTTCTAGTTCATTTGTCATTGTGACTCGTTATGTGAATCATTTGTCCTTGTTAATTAATCCTTGTGGTTCGTTGTGTTGACCATTTCTCCCACTTCATTAGTCATTGTGACTCGTTGTGTGAATCATTTATCCTTGTTAATTAGTCCTTGTGACTCGTTGTGTGAATCATTTGTCCATGTTCATTAGTCCTTGTCACTCCTTGTGTGAACCATTCGTTCTTGTTCATTAGTCATTGTGACTAGTTGTGTGAATCATTTTTCCTAGTTCATTAGTCATTGTAACTTGTTGTTTGAATAATTTGTCCTTGTTAATTAGTCCTTGTGACTCGTTGTGTGAACCACTGGTCCTTGTTAATTAGTTATTGTGACTCGTTGTGTGAATCACTTGTTTCAGTTTATTAGTCATTGTGGCTCGTTATGTAAATCATTTGCCCTTGTTAATTAGTCCTTGTGACTCGTTGTGTGAACCATTTGTCCTTGTTCATTAGTCGTTGTGACTCGTTGTATGAATCATTTTTCTTTGTTCATTAGTCATTGTGACTCGTTGTATGAATCATTTGTCCTTTTTAATTAGTCCTTGTGATTCGTTGTATGAATCATTTGTCCTTGTTAATTACTCCCTTTGACTCGTAGTGTGAATCATTTGTCCTTATTAATTAGTCATTGTGACTCGTTATGTGAACCATTGGTCCTTGTTCATTAGTCATTGTGACTCGTTGTGTGAATCACTTATTCTAGTTCATTAGTCATTGTGACTCCTTGTATAAATCATTTGTCCTTGTTAATTAGTCCTTGTGACTCGTTGTGTTAATCATTTTTCCTTGTTAATTAGTCCTTGTGACTCGTTGTGTGAACCATTTGTCCTTGTTCATTAGTCATTGTGACTCGTTGTGTGAATTATTTGTCCTAATTCATTAGTCCTTGTGACTCGTTATGTGAATCATTTCTCCTATTTTATTAGTCCTTGTGACTCGTTGTGTGAATCATTTATCCTTGGTAATTAGTCCCTTTGACTCGTTGTGTGAATCATTTGTCCTTGTTAATTAGCCCCTTTGACTCGTTGTGTGAATCATTTGTCCTTGTTAATTAGTCCTTGTGACTCGTTGTGTTAACCATTTGTCCTTGTTAATTAGTCATTGTGACTCGTTGTGTGAACCATTGGTCCTTGTTCATTAGTCATTGTGACTCGTTGTGTGAATAACTTGTTCTAGTTCATTAGTCATTGTGACTCCTTGTATGAATCATTTGTCCTTGTTAATTAGTCCTTGTGACTCGTTGTGTTAATCATTTGTCCTTGTTAATTAGTCCTTGTGACTCATTGTGTGAACCACTGGTCCTTGTTAATTAGTTATTGTGACTCGTTGTGTGAATCACTTGTTCCAGTTTATTAGTCATTGTGACTCGTTATGTAAATCATTTGCTCTTGTTAATTAGTCCTTGTGACTCGTTGTGTGAACCATTTGTCCTTGTTCATTAGTCGTTGTGACTCGTTGTATGAATCATTTTTCTTTGTTCATTAGTCATTGTGACTCGTTGTATGAATCATTTGTCCTTTTTAATTAGTCCTTGTGATTCGTTGTATGAATCATTTGTCCTTGTTAATTACTCCCTTTGACTCGTAGTGTGAATCATTTGTCCTTATTAATTAGTCATTGTGACTCGTTATGTAAACCATTGGTTCTTGTTCATTAGTCATTGTGACTCGTTGTGTGAATCACTTGTTCTAGTTCATTAGTCATTGTGACTCCTTGTATAAATCATTTGTCCTTGTTAATTAGTCCTTGTGACTCGTTGTGTTAATCATTTTTCCTTGTTAATTAGTCCTTGTGACTCGTTGTGTGAACCATTTGTCCTTGTTCATTAGTCATTGTGACTCGTTGTGTGAATTATTTGTCCTAATTCATTAGTCCTTGTGACTCGTTATGTGAATCATTTCTCCTATTTTATTAGTCCTTGTGACTCGTTGTGTGAATCATTTATCCTTGGTAATTAGTCCCTTTGACTCGTTGTGTGAATCATTTGTCCTTGTTAATTAGCCCCTTTGACTCGTTGTGTGAATCATTTGTCCTTGTTAATTAGTCCTTGTGACTCGTTGTGTTAACCATTTATCCTTGTTAATTAGTCATTGTGACTCGTTGTGTGAACCATTGGTCCTTGTTCATTAGTCATTGTGACTCTTTGTGTGAAACACTTGTTCTAGTTCATTAGTCATTGTGACTCGTTATGTGAATCATTTGTCCTTGTTAATTAGTCCTTGTGACTTGTTGTGTGAATCATTTGTCCTTGTTAATTAGTCGTTGTGACTCGTTGTGTGAACCTTTTGTCCTTGTTCATTAGTCATTGTGACTCGTTATGTGAATCATTTGTCCTAGTTCATTAGTCCTTGTGACTCGTTGTGTGAATCATTTGTCCTATTTTAATAGTCCTTGTGACTCGTTGTGTGAATCATTTGTCCGTGTTAATTAGTCACTTTGACTCGTTGTGTGAGTCATTTGTCCTTGTTAATTAGTCCCTTTGACTCGTTGTGTTGACCATTTGTCCTTGTTAATTTGTCATTGTGACCCGTTGTTTGAACCATTGGTCCTTGTTCATTAGTCATTGTGACTCGTTGTGTGAATCACTTGTTCTATTCATTACTCATTGTGACTCGTTATGTGAATCTTTTGTTCTTGTTAATTAGTCCTTGTGGCTCGTTGTGTGAACCATTTTTCCTTGTTCGTTAGTCATTGTGACTCCATGTATGAATCATTTGTCCTTGTTAATTAGTCCTTGTGACTCGTTGTGTGAACCATTTGTCCTTGTTCATTAGTCATTGTGACTCTTTGTGTTAATCATTTGTCCTTGTTAATTAGTCATTGTTACTCGTTATGTGAACCATTGGTCCTTGTTCATTAGTCATTGTGACTAGTTGTGTGAATCACTTGTTCTAGTTCATTAGTCGTTGTGACTCGTTGTGTGAATCATTTGTCCTTGTTAATTATCCCATGTGACTCGTTGTGTAAACCATTTGTCCTTGTTCATTAGTCATTGTGACTCGTTGTGTGACTCATTTGTCCTTGTTAATTAGTCCCTTTGACTCGTTGTGTGAATCATTTGTCCATGTTAATTAGTCCTTGTGACTCGTTGTGTTAACCATTTGTCCTTGTTAATTAGTCATTGTGACTCGTTGTGTGAACCATTGGTCCTTGTTCATTAGTCATTGTGACTCTTTGTGTGAATCACTTGTTCTAGTTCATTTGTCATTGTGACTCGTTATGTGAATCATTTGTCCTTGTTAATTAATCCTTGTGGCTCGTTGTGTTGACCATTTCTCCCACTTCATTAGTCATTGTGACTCGTTGTGTGAATCATTTATCCTTGTTAATTAGTCCTTGTGACTCGTTGTGTGAATCATTTGTCCATGTTCATTAGTCCTTGTCACTCCTTGTGTGAACCATTCGTTCTTGTTCATTAGTCATTGTGACTAGTTGTGTGAATCATTTTTCCTAGTTCATTAGTCATTGTAACTTGTTGTTTGAATAATTTGTCCTTGTTAATTAGTCCTTGTGACTCGTTGTGTGAACCACTGGTCCTTGTTAATTAGTTATTGTGACTCGTTGTGTGAATCACTTGTTCCAGTTTATTAGTCATTGTGACTCGTTATGTAAATCATTTGCTCTTGTTAATTAGTCCTTGTGACTCGTTATGTGAATCATTTCTCCTATTTTATTAGTCCTTGTGACTCGTTGTGTGAATCATTTATCCTTGGTAATTAGTCCCTTTGACTCGTTGTGTGAATCATTTGTCCTTGTTAATTAGCCCCTTTGACTCGTTGTGTGAATCATTTGTCCTTGTTAATTAGTCCTTGTGACTCGTTGTGTTAACCATTTGTCCTTGTTAATTAGTCATTGTGACTCGTTGTGTGAACCATTGGTCCTTGTTCATTAGTCATTGTGACTCGTTGTGTGAATAACTTGTTCTAGTTCATTAGTCATTGTGACTCCTTGTATGAATCATTTGTCCTTGTTAATTAGTCCTTGTGACTCGTTGTGTTAATCATTTGTCCTTGTTAATTAGTCCTTGTGACTCATTGTGTGAACCACTGGTCCTTGTTAATTAGTTATTGTGACTCGTTGTGTGAATCACTTGTTCCTAATTTATTAGTCATTGTGACTCGTTATGTAAATCATTTGCTCTTGTTAATTAGTCCTTGTGACTCGTTGTGTGAACCATTTGTCCTTGTTCATTAGTCGTTGTGACTCGTTGTATGAATCATTTTTCTTTGTTCATTAGTCATTGTGACTCGTTGTATGAATCATTTGTCCTTTTTAATTAGTCCTTGTGATTCGTTGTATGAATCATTTGTCCTTGTTAATTACTCCCTTTGACTCGTAGTGTGAATCATTTGTCCTTATTAATTAGTCATTGTGACTCGTTATGTAAACCATTGGTCCTTGTTCATTAGTCATTGTGACTCGTTGTGTGAATCACTTGTTCTAGTTCATTAGTCATTGTGACTCCTTGTATAAATCATTTGTCCTTGTTAATTAGTCCTTGTGACTCGTTGTGTTAATCATTTTTCCTTGTTAATTAGTCCTTGTGACTCGTTGTGTGAACCATTTGTCCTTGTTCATTAGTCATTGTGACTCGTTGTGTGAATTATTTGTCCTAATTCATTAGTCCTTGTGACTCGTTATGTGAATCATTTCTCCTATTTTATTAGTCCTTGTGACTCGTTGTGTGAATCATTTATCCTTGGTAATTAGTCCCTTTGACTCGTTGTGTGAATCATTTGTCCTTGTTAATTAGCCCCTTTGACTCGTTGTGTGAATCATTTGTCCTTGTTAATTAGTCCTTGTGACTCGTTGTGTTAACCATTTATCCTTGTTAATTAGTCATTGTGACTCGTTGTGTGAACCATTGGTCCTTGTTCATTAGTCATTGTGACTCTTTGTGTGAAACACTTGTTCTAGTTCATTAGTCATTGTGACTCGTTATGTGAATCATTTGTCCTTGTTAATTAGTCCTTGTGACTTGTTGTGTGAATCATTTGTCCTTGTTAATTAGTCGTTGTGACTCGTTGTGTGAACCTTTTGTCCTTGTTCATTAGTCATTGTGACTCGTTATGTGAATCATTTGTCCTAGTTCATTAGTCCTTGTGACTCGTTGTGTGAATCATTTGTCCTATTTTAATAGTCCTTGTGACTCGTTGTGTGAATCATTTGTCCTTGTTAATTAGTCACTTTGACTCGTTGTGTGAGTCATTTGTCCTTGTTAATTAGTCCCTTTGACTCGTTGTGTTGACCATTTGTCCTTGTTAATTTGTCATTGTGACCCGTTGTGTGAACCATTGGTCCTTGTTCATTAGTCATTGTGACTCGTTGTGTGAATCACTTGTTCTATTCATTACTCATTGTGACTCGTTATGTGAATCTTTTGTTCTTGTTAATTAGTCCTTGTGGCTCGTTGTGTGAACCATTTTTCCTTGTTCGTTAGTCATTGTGACTCCATGTATTGTCCTTGTTAATTAGTCCTTGTGACTCGTTGTGTGAACCATTTGTCCTTGTTCATTAGTCATTGTGACTCTTTGTGTTAATCATTTGTCCTTGTTAATTAGTCATTGTTACTCGTTATGTGAACCATTGGTCCTTGTTCATTAGTCATTGTGACTAGTTGTGTGAATCACTTGTTCTAGTTCATTAGTCGTTGTGACTCGTTGTGTGAATCATTTGTCCTTGTTAATTATCCCATGTGACTCGTTGTGTAAACCATTTGTCCTTGTTCATTAGTCATTGTGACTCGTTGTGTGACTCATTTGTCCTTGTTAATTAGTCCCTTTGACTCGTTGTGTGAATCATTTGTCCATGTTAATTAGTCCTTGTGACTCGTTGTGTTAACCATTTGTCCTTGTTAATTAGTCATTGTGACTCGTTGTGTGAACCATTGGTCCTTGTTCATTAGTCATTGTGACTCTTTGTGTGAATCACTTGTTCTAGTTCATTTGTCATTGTGACTCGTTATGTGAATCATTTGTCCTTGTTAATTAATCCTTGTGGCTCGTTGTGTTGACCATTTCTCCCACTTCATTAGTCATTGTGACTCGTTGTGTGAATCATTTATCCTTGTTAATTAGTCCTTGTGACTCGTTGTGTGAATCATTTGTCCATGTTCATTAGTCCTTGTCACTCCTTGTGTGAACCATTCGTTCTTGTTCATTAGTCATTGTGACTAGTTGTGTGAATCATTTTTCCTAGTTCATTAGTCATTGTAACTTGTTGTTTGAATAATTTGTCCTTGTTAATTAGTCCTTGTGACTCGTTGTGTGAACCACTGGTCCTTGTTAATTAGTTATTGTGACTCGTTGTGTGAATCACTTGTTCCAGTTTATTAGTCATTGTGACTCGTTATGTAAATCATTTGCTCTTGTTAATTAGTCCTTGTGACTCGTTGTGTGAACCATTTGTCCTTGTTCATTAGTCGTTGTGACTCGTTGTATGAATCATTTTTCTTTGTTCATTAGTCATTGTGACTCGTTGTATGAATCATTTGTCCTTTTTAATTAGTCCTTGTGATTCGTTGTATGAATCATTTGTCCTTGTTAATTACTCCCTTTGACTCGTAGTGTGAATCATTTGTCCTTATTAATTAGTCATTGTGACTCGTTATGTGAACCATTGGTCCTTGTTCATTAGTCATTGTGACTCGTTGTGTGAATCACTTGTTCTAGTTCATTAGTCATTGTGACTCCTTGTATGAATCATTTGTCCTTGTTAATTAGTCCTTGTGACTCGTTGTGTTAATCATTTTTCCTTGTTAATTAGTCCTTGTGACTCGTTGTGTGAACCATTTGTCCTTGTTCATTAGTCATTGTGACTCGTTGTGTGAATTATTTGTCCTAATTCATTAGTCCTTGTGACTCGTTATGTGAATCATTTCTCCTATTTTATTAGTCCTTGTGACTCGTTGTGTGAATCATTTATCCTTGGTAATTAGTCCCTTTGACTCGTTGTGTGAATCATTTGTCCTTGTTAATTAGCCCCTTTGACTCGTTGTGTGAATCATTTGTCCTTGTTAATTAGTCCTTGTGACTCGTTGTGTTAACCATTTGTCCTTGTTAATTAGTCATTGTGACTCGTTGTGTGAACCATTGGTCCTTGTTCATTAGTCATTGTGACTCTTTGTGTGAAACACTTGTTCTAGTTCATTAGTCATTGTGACTCGTTATGTGAATCATTTGTCCTTGTTAATTAGTCCTTGTGACTTGTTGTGTGAATCATTTGTCCTTGTTAATTAGTCGTTGTGACTCGTTGTGTGAACCTTTTGTCCTTGTTCATTAGTCATTGTGACTCGTTATGTGAATCATTTGTCCTAGTTCATTAGTCCTTGTGACTCGTTGTGTGAATCATTTGTCCTATTTTAATAGTCCTTGTGACTCGTTGTGTGAATCATTTGTCCTTGTTAATTAGTCACTTTGACTCGTTGTGTGAGTCATTTGTCCTTGTTAATTAGTCCCTTTGACTCGTTGTGTTGACCATTTGTCCTTGTTAATTTGTCATTGTGACCCGTTGTGTGAACCATTGGTCCTTGTTCATTAGTCATTGTGACTCGTTGTGTGAATCACTTGTTCTATTCATTACTCATTGTGACTCGTTATGTGAATCTTTTGTTCTTGTTAATTAGTCCTTGTGGCTCGTTGTGTGAACCATTTTTCCTTGTTCGTTAGTCATTGTGACTCCATGTATGAATCATTTGTCCTTGTTAATTAGTCCTTGTGACTCGTTGTGTGAACCATTTGTCCTTGTTCATTAGTCATTGTGACCCTTTGTGTTAATCATTTGTCCTTGTTAATTAGTCATTGTTACTCGTTATGTGAACCATTGGTCCTTGTTCATTAGTCATTGTGACTAGTTGTGTGAATCACTTGTTCTAGTTCATTAGTCGTTGTGACTCGTTGTGTGAATCATTTGTCCTTGTTAATTATCCCATGTGACTCGTTGTGTAAACCATTTGTCCTTGTTCATTAGTCATTGTGACTCGTTGTGTGAATCATTTATCCTAATTCATTAGTCCTTGTGACTCGTTGTGTGAATCATTTGTCCTATTTTATTAGTCCTTGTGACTCATTGTGTGAATCATTTATCCTTGGTAACTAGTCCCTTTGACTCGTTGTGTGACTCATTTGTCCTTGTTAATTAGTCCCTTTGACTCGTTGTGTGAATCATTTGTCCATGTTAATTAGTCCTTGTGACTCGTTGTGTTAACCATTTGTCCTTGTTAATTAGTCATTGTGACTCGTTGTGTGAACCATTGGTCCTTGTTCATTAGTCATTGTGACTCTTTGTGTGAATCACTTGTTCTAGTTCATTTGTCATTGTGACTCGTTATGTGAATCATTTGTCCTTGTTAATTAATCCTTGTGGCTCGTTGTGTTGACCATTTCTCCCACTTCATTAGTCATTGTGACTCGTTGTGTGAATCATTTGTCCTTGTTAATTAGTCCTTGTGACTCGTTGTGTGAATAATTTGTCCATGTTCATTAGTCCTTGTCACTCCTTGTGTGAACCATTCGTTCTTGTTCATTAGTCATTGTGACTAGTTGTGTGAATCATTTTTCCTAGTTCATTAGTCATTGTAACTTGTTGTTTGAATAATTTGTCCTTGTTAATTAGTCCTTGTGACTCGTTGTGTGAACCACTGGTCCTTGTTAATTAGTTATTGTGACTCGTTTTGTGAATCACTTGTTCCAGTTTATTAGTCATTGTGACTCGTTATGTAAATCATTTGCTCTTGTTAATTAGTCCTTGTGACTCGTTGTGTGAACCATTTGTCCTTGTTCATTAGTCGTTGTGACTCGTTGTATGAATCATTTTTCTTTGTTCATTAGTCATTGTGACTCGTTGTATGAATCATTTGTCCATTTTAATTAGTCCTTGTGATTCGTTGTATGAATCATTTGTCCTTGTTAATTACTCCCTTTGACTCGTAGTGTGAATCATTTGTCCTTATTAATTAGTCATTGTGACTCGTTATGTGAACCATTGCTCCTTGTTCATTAGTCATTGTGACTCGTTGTGTGAATCACTTGTTCTAGTTCATTAGTCATTGTGACTCCTTGTATGAATCATTTGTCCTTGTTAATTAGTCCTTGTGACTCGTTGTGTTAATCATTTTTCCTTGTTAATTAGTCCTTGTGACTCGTTGTGTGAACCATTTGTCCTTGTTCATTAGTCATTGTGACTCGTTGTGTGAATTATTTGTCCTAATTCATTAGTCCTTGTGACTCGTTATGTGAATCATTTCTCCTATTTTATTAGTCCTTGTGACTCGTTGTGTGAATCATTTATCCTTGGTAATTAGTCCCTTTGACTCGTTGTGTGAATCATTTGTCCTTGTTAATTAGCCCCTTTGACTCGTTGTGTGAATCATTTGTCCTTGTTAATTAGTCCTTGTGACTCGTTGTGTTAACCATTTGTCCTTGTTAATTAGTCATTGTGACTCGTTGTGTGAACCATTGGTCCTTGTTCATTAGTCATTGTGACTCTTTGTGTGAAACACTTGTTCTAGTTCATTAGTCATTGTGACTCGTTATGTGAATCATTTGTCCTTGTTAATTAGTCCTTGTGACTTGTTGTGTGAATCATTTGTCCTTGTTAATTAGTCGTTGTGACTCGTTGTGTGAACCTTTTGTCCTTGTTCATTAGTCATTGTGACTCGTTATGTGAATCATTTGTCCTAGTTCATTAGTCCTTGTGACTCGTTGTGTGAATCATTTGTCCTATTTTAATAGTCCTTGTGACTCGTTGTGTGAATCATTTGTCCTTGTTAATTAGTCACTTTGACTCGTTGTGTGAGTCATTTGTCCTTGTTAATTAGTCCCTTTGACTCGTTGTGTTGACCATTTGTCCTTGTTAATTTGTCATTGTGACCCGTTGTGTGAACCATTGGTCCTTGTTCATTAGTCATTGTGACTCGTTGTGTGAATCACTTGTTCTATTCATTACTCATTGTGACTCGTTATGTGAATCTTTTGTTCTTGTTAATTAGTCCTTGTGGCTCGTTGTGTGAACCATTTTTCCTTGTTCGTTAGTCATTGTGACTCCATGTATGAATCATTTGTCCTTGTTAATTAGTCCTTGTGACTCGTTGTGTGAACCATTTGTCCTTGTTCATTAGTCATTGTGACCCTTTGTGTTAATCATTTGTCCTTGTTAATTAGTCATTGTTACTCGTTATGTGAACCATTGGTCCTTGTTCATTAGTCATTGTGACTAGTTGTGTGAATCACTTGTTCTAGTTCATTAGTCGTTGTGACTCGTTGTGTGAATCATTTGTCCTTGTTAATTATCCCATGTGACTCGTTGTGTAAACCATTTGTCCTTGTTCATTAGTCATTGTGACTCGTTGTGTGAATCATTTATCCTAATTCATTAGTCCTTGTGACTCGTTGTGTGAATCATTTGTCCTATTTTATTAGTCCTTGTGACTCATTGTGTGAATCATTTATCCTTGGTAACTAGTCCCTTTGACTCGTTGTGTGACTCATTTGTCCTTGTTAATTAGTCCCTTTGACTCGTTGTGTGAATCATTTGTCCATGTTAATTAGTCCTTGTGACTCGTTGTGTTAACCATTTGTCCTTGTTAATTAGTCATTGTGACTCGTTGTGTGAACCATTGGTCCTTGTTCATTAGTCATTGTGACTCTTTGTGTGAATCACTTGTTCTAGTTCATTTGTCATTGTGACTCGTTATGTGAATCATTTGTCCTTGTTAATTAATCCTTGTGGCTCGTTGTGTTGACCATTTCTCCCACTTCATTAGTCATTGTGACTCGTTGTGTGAATCATTTGTCCTTGTTAATTAGTCCTTGTGACTCGTTGTGTGAATCATTTGTCCATGTTCATTAGTCCTTGTCACTCCTTGTGTGAACCATTCGTTCTTGTTCATTAGTCATTGTGACTAGTTGTGTGAATCATTTTTCCTAGTTCATTAGTCATTGTAACTTGTTGTTTGAATAATTTGTCCTTGTTAATTAGTCCTTGTGACTCGTTGTGTGAACCACTGGTCCTTGTTAATTAGTTATTGTGACTCGTTTTGTGAATCACTTGTTCCAGTTTATTAGTCATTGTGACTCGTTATGTAAATCATTTGCTCTTGTTAATTAGTCCTTGTGACTCGTTGTGTGAACCATTTGTCCTTGTTCATTAGTCGTTGTGACTCGTTGTATGAATCATTTTTCTTTGTTCATTAGTCATTGTGACTCGTTGTATGAATCATTTGTCCATTTTAATTAGTCCTTGTGATTCGTTGTATGAATCATTTGTCCTTGTTAATTACTCCCTTTGACTCGTAGTGTGAATCATTTGTCCTTATTAATTAGTCATTGTGACTCGTTATGTGAACCATTGCTCCTTGTTCATTAGTCATTGTGACTCGTTGTGTGAATCACTTGTTCTAGTTCATTAGTCATTGTGACTCCTTGTATGAATCATTTGTCCTTGTTAATTAGTCCTTGTGACTCGTTGTGTTAATCATTTTTCCTTGTTAATTAGTCCTTGTGACTCGTTGTGTGAACCATTTGTCCTTGTTCATTAGTCATTGTGACTCGTTGTGTGAATTATTTGTCCTAATTCATTAGTCCTTGTGACTCGTTATGTGAATCATTTCTCCTATTTTATTAGTCCTTGTGACTCGTTGTGTGAATCATTTATCCTTGGTAATTAGTCCCTTTGACTCGTTGTGTGAATCATTTGTCCTTGTTAATTAGCCCCTTTGACTCGTTGTGTGAATCATTTGTCCTTGTTAATTAGTCCTTGTGACTCGTTGTGTTAACCATTTGTCCTTGTTAATTAGTCATTGTGACTCGTTGTGTGAACCATTGGTCCTTGTTCATTAGTCATTGTGACTCTTTGTGTGAAACACTTGTTCTAGTTCATTAGTCATTGTGACTCGTTATGTGAATCATTTGTCCTTGTTAATTAGTCCTTGTGACTTGTTGTGTGAATCATTTGTCCTTGTTAATTAGTCGTTGTGACTCGTTGTGTGAACCTTTTGTCCTTGTTCATTAGTCATTGTGACTCGTTATGTGAATCATTTGTCCTAGTTCATTAGTCCTTGTGACTCGTTGTGTGAATCATTTGTCCTATTTTAATAGTCCTTGTGACTCGTTGTGTGAATCATTTGTCCTTGTTAATTAGTCACTTTGACTCGTTGTGTGAGTCATTTGTCCTTGTTAATTAGTCCCTTTGACTCGTTGTGTTGACCATTTGTCCTTGTTAATTTGTCATTGTGACCCGTTGTGTGAACCATTGGTCCTTGTTCATTAGTCATTGTGACTCGTTGTGTGAATCACTTGTTCTATTCATTACTCATTGTGACTCGTTATGTGAATCTTTTGTTCTTGTTAATTAGTCCTTGTGGCTCGTTGTGTGAACCATTTTTCCTTGTTCGTTAGTCATTGTGACTCCATGTATGAATCATTTGTCCTTGTTAATTAGTCCTTGTGACTCGTTGTGTGAACCATTTGTCCTTGTTCATTAGTCATTGTGACCCTTTGTGTTAATCATTTGTCCTTGTTAATTAGTCATTGTTACTCGTTATGTGAACCATTGGTCCTTGTTCATTAGTCATTGTGACTAGTTGTGTGAATCACTTGTTCTAGTTCATTAGTCGTTGTGACTCGTTGTGTGAATCATTTGTCCTTGTTAATTATCCCATGTGACTCGTTGTGTAAACCATTTGTCCTTGTTCATTAGTCATTGTGACTCGTTGTGTGAATCATTTATCCTACATTAGTCCTTGTGACTCGTTGTGTGAATCATTTGTCCTATTTTATTAGTCCTTGTGACTCATTGTGTGAATCATTTATCCTTGGTAACTAGTCCCTTTGACTCGTTGTGTGACTCATTTGTCCTTGTTAATTAGTCCCTTTGACTCGTTGTGTGAATCATTTGTCCATGTTAATTAGTCCTTGTGACTCGTTGTGTTAACCATTTGTCCTTGTTAATTAGTCATTGTGACTCGTTGTGTGAACCATTGGTCCTTGTTCATTAGTCATTGTGACTCTTTGTGTGAATCACTTGTTCTAGTTCATTTGTCATTGTGACTCGTTATGTGAATCATTTGTCCTTGTTAATTAATCCTTGTGGCTCGTTGTGTTGACCATTTCTCCCACTTCATTAGTCATTGTGACTCGTTGTGTGAATCATTTGTCCTTGTTAATTAGTCCTTGTGACTCGTTGTGTGAATCATTTGTCCATGTTCATTAGTCCTTGTCACTCCTTGTGTGAACCATTCGTTCTTGTTCATTAGTCATTGTGACTAGTTGTGTGAATCATTTTTCCTAGTTCATTAGTCATTGTAACTTGTTGTTTGAATAATTTGTCCTTGTTAATTAGTCCTTGTGACTCGTTGTGTGAACCACTGGTCCTTGTTAATTAGTTATTGTGACTCGTTGTGTGAATCACTTGTTCTAGTTTATTAGTCATTGTGACTCGTTATGTAAATCATTTGCTCTTGTTAATTAGTCCTTGTGACTCGTTGTGTGAACCATTTGTCCTTGTTCATTAGTCGTTGTGACTCGTTGTATGAATCATTTTTCTTTGTTCATTAGTCATTGTGACTCGTTGTATGAATCATTTGTCCATTTTAATTAGTCCTTGTGATTCGTTGTATGAATCATTTGTCCTTGTTAATTACTCCCTTTGACTCGTAGTGTGAATCATTTGTCCTTATTAATTAGTCATTGTGACTCGTTATGTGAACCATTGCTCCTTGTTCATTAGTCATTGTGACTCGTTGTGTGAATCACTTGTTCTAGTTCATTAGTCATTGTGACTCCTTGTATGAATCATTTGTCCTTGTTAATTAGTCCTTGTGACTCGTTGTGTTAATCATTTTTCCTTGTTAATTAGTCCTTGTGACTCGTTGTGTGAACCATTTGTCCTTGTTCATTAGTCATTGTGACTCGTTGTGTGAATTATTTGTCCTAATTCATTAGTCCTTGTGACTCGTTATGTGAATCATTTCTCCTATTTTATTAGTCCTTGTGACTCGTTGTGTGAATCATTTATCCTTGGTAATTAGTCCCTTTGACTCGTTGTGTGAATCATTTGTCCTTGTTAATTAGCCCCTTTGACTCGTTGTGTGAATCATTTGTCCTTGTTAATTAGTCCTTGTGACTCGTTGTGTTAACCATTTGTCCTTGTTAATTAGTCATTGTGACTCGTTGTGTGAACCATTGGTCCTTGTTCATTAGTCATTGTGACTCTTTGTGTGAAACACTTGTTCTAGTTCATTAGTCATTGTGACTCGTTATGTGAATCATTTGTCCTTGTTAATTAGTCCTTGTGACTTGTTGTGTGAATCATTTGTCCTTGTTAATTAGTCGTTGTGACTCGTTGTGTGAACCTTTTGTCCTTGTTCATTAGTCATTGTGACTCGTTATGTGAATCATTTGTCCTAGTTCATTAGTCCTTGTGACTCGTTGTGTGAATCATTTGTCCTATTTTAATAGTCCTTGTGACTCGTTGTGTGAATCATTTGTCCTTGTTAATTAGTCACTTTGACTCGTTGTGTGAGTCATTTGTCCTTGTTAATTAGTCCCTTTGACTCGTTGTGTTGACCATTTGTCCTTGTTAATTTGTCATTGTGACCCGTTGTGTGAACCATTGGTCCTTGTTCATTAGTCATTGTGACTCGTTGTGTGAATCACTTGTTCTATTCATTACTCATTGTGACTCGTTATGTGAATCTTTTGTTCTTGTTAATTAGTCCTTGTGGCTCGTTGTGTGAACCATTTTTCCTTGTTCGTTAGTCATTGTGACTCCATGTATGAATCATTTGTCCTTGTTAATTAGTCCTTGTGACTCGTTGTGTGAACCATTTGTCCTTGTTCATTAGTCATTGTGACCCTTTGTGTTAATCATTTGTCCTTGTTAATTAGTCATTGTTACTCGTTATGTGAACCATTGGTCCTTGTTCATTAGTCATTGTGACTAGTTGTGTGAATCACTTGTTCTAGTTCATTAGTCGTTGTGACTCGTTGTGTGAATCATTTGTCCTTGTTAATTATCCCATGTGACTCGTTGTGTAAACCATTTGTCCTTGTTCATTAGTCATTGTGACTCGTTGTGTGAATCATTTATCCTAATTCATTAGTCCTTGTGACTCGTTGTGTGAATCATTTGTCCTATTTTATTAGTCCTTGTGACTCATTGTGTGAATCATTTATCCTTGGTAACTAGTCCCTTTGACTCGTTGTGTGACTCATTTGTCCTTGTTAATTAGTCCCTTTGACTCGTTGTGTGAATCATTTGTCCATGTTAATTAGTCCTTGTGACTCGTTGTGTTAACCATTTGTCCTTGTTAATTAGTCATTGTGACTCGTTGTGTGAACCATTGGTCCTTGTTCATTAGTCATTGTGACTCTTTGTGTGAATCACTTGTTCTAGTTCATTTGTCATTGTGACTCGTTATGTGAATCATTTGTCCTTGTTAATTAATCCTTGTGGCTCGTTGTGTTGACCATTTCTCCCACTTCATTAGTCATTGTGACTCGTTGTGTGAATCATTTGTCCTTGTTAATTAGTCCTTGTGACTCGTTGTGTGAATCATTTGTCCATGTTCATTAGTCCTTGTCACTCCTTGTGTGAACCATTCGTTCTTGTTCATTAGTCATTGTGACTAGTTGTGTGAATCATTTTTCCTAGTTCATTAGTCATTGTAACTTGTTGTTTGAATAATTTGTCCTTGTTAATTAGTCCTTGTGACTCGTTGTGTGAACCATTGGTCCTTGTTAATTAGTTATTGTGACTCGTTGTGTGAATCACTTGTTCCAGTTTATTAGTCATTGTGACTCGTTATGTAAATCATTTGCTCTTGTTAATTAGTCCTTGTGACTCGTTGTGTGAACCATTTGTCCTTGTTCATTAGTCGTTGTGACTCGTTGTATGAATCATTTTTCTTTGTTCATTAGTCATTGTGACTCGTTGTATGAATCATTTGTCCATTTTAATTAGTCCTTGTGATTCGTTGTATGAATCATTTGTCCTTGTTAATTACTCCCTTTGACTCGTAGTGTGAATCATTTGTCCTTATTAATTAGTCATTGTGACTCGTTATGTGAACCATTGCTCCTTGTTCATTAGTCATTGTGACTCGTTGTGTGAATCACTTGTTCTAGTTCATTAGTCATTGTGACTCCTTGTATGAATCATTTGTCCTTGTTAATTAGTCCTTGTGACTCGTTGTGTTAATCATTTTTCCTTGTTAATTAGTCCTTGTGACTCGTTGTGTGAACCATTTGTCCTTGTTCATTAGTCATTGTGACTCGTTGTGTGAATTATTTGTCCTAATTCATTAGTCCTTGTGACTCGTTATGTGAATCATTTCTCCTATTTTATTAGTCCTTGTGACTCGTTGTGTGAATCATTTATCCTTGGTAATTAGTCCCTTTGACTCGTTGTGTGAATCATTTGTCCTTGTTAATTAGCCCCTTTGACTCGTTGTGTGAATCATTTGTCCTTGTTAATTAGTCCTTGTGACTCGTTGTGTTAACCATTTGTCCTTGTTAATTAGTCATTGTGACTCGTTGTGTGAACCATTGGTCCTTGTTCATTAGTCATTGTGACTCTTTGTGTGAAACACTTGTTCTAGTTCATTAGTCATTGTGACTCGTTATGTGAATCATTTGTCCTTGTTAATTAGTCCTTGTGACTTGTTGTGTGAATCATTTGTCCTTGTTAATTAGTCGTTGTGACTCGTTGTGTGAACCTTTTGTCCTTGTTCATTAGTCATTGTGACTCGTTATGTGAATCATTTGTCCTAGTTCATTAGTCCTTGTGACTCGTTGTGTGAATCATTTGTCCTATTTTAATAGTCCTTGTGACTCGTTGTGTGAATCATTTGTCCTTGTTAATTAGTCACTTTGACTCGTTGTGTGAGTCATTTGTCCTTGTTAATTAGTCCCTTTGACTCGTTGTGTTGACCATTTGTCCTTGTTAATTTGTCATTGTGACCCGTTGTGTGAACCATTGGTCCTTGTTCATTAGTCATTGTGACTCGTTGTGTGAATCACTTGTTCTATTCATTACTCATTGTGACTCGTTATGTGAATCTTTTGTTCTTGTTAATTAGTCCTTGTGGCTCGTTGTGTGAACCATTTTTCCTTGTTCGTTAGTCATTGTGACTCCATGTATGAATCATTTGTCCTTGTTAATTAGTCCTTGTGACTCGTTGTGTGAACCATTTGTCCTTGTTCATTAGTCATTGTGACCCTTTGTGTTAATCATTTGTCCTTGTTAATTAGTCATTGTTACTCGTTATGTGAACCATTGGTCCTTGTTCATTAGTCATTGTGACTAGTTGTGTGAATCACTTGTTCTAGTTCATTAGTCGTTGTGACTCGTTGTGTGAATCATTTGTCCTTGTTAATTATCCCATGTGACTCGTTGTGTAAACCATTTGTCCTTGTTCATTAGTCATTGTGACTCGTTGTGTGAATCATTTATCCTAATTCATTAGTCCTTGTGACTCGTTGTGTGAATCATTTGTCCTATTTTATTAGTCCTTGTGACTCATTGTGTGAATCATTTATCCTTGGTAACTAGTCCCTTTGACTCGTTGTGTGACTCATTTGTCCTTGTTAATTAGTCCCTTTGACTCGTTGTGTGAATCATTTGTCCATGTTAATTAGTCCTTGTGACTCGTTGTGTTAACCATTTGTCCTTGTTAATTAGTCATTGTGACTCGTTGTGTGAACCATTGGTCCTTGTTCATTAGTCATTGTGACTCTTTGTGTGAATCACTTGTTCTAGTTCATTTGTCATTGTGACTCGTTATGTGAATCATTTGTCCTTGTTAATTAATCCTTGTGGCTCGTTGTGTTGACCATTTCTCCCACTTCATTAGTCATTGTGACTCGTTGTGTGAATCATTTGTCCTTGTTAATTAGTCCTTGTGACTCGTTGTGTGAATCATTTGTCCATGTTCATTAGTCCTTGTCACTCCTTGTGTGAACCATTCGTTCTTGTTCATTAGTCATTGTGACTAGTTGTGTGAATCATTTTTCCTAGTTCATTAGTCATTGTAACTTGTTGTTTGAATAATTTGTCCTTGTTAATTAGTCCTTGTGACTCGTTGTGTGAACCACTGGTCCTTGTTAATTAGTTATTGTGACTCGTTGTGTGAATCACTTGTTCCAGTTTATTAGTCATTGTGACTCGTTATGTAAATCATTTGCTCTTGTTAATTAGTCCTTATGACTCGTTGTGTGAACCATTTGTCCTTGTTCATTAGTCGTTGTGACTCGTTGTATGAATCATTTTTCTTTGTTCATTAGTCATTGTGACTCGTTGTATGAATCATTTGTCCATTTTAATTAGTCCTTGTGATTCGTTGTATGAATCATTTGTCCTTGTTAATTACTCCCTTTGACTCGTAGTGTGAATCATTTGTCCTTATTAATTAGTCATTGTGACTCGTTATGTGAACCATTGGTCCTTGTTCATTAGTCATTGTGACTCGTTGTGTGAATCACTTGTTCTAGTTCATTAGTCATTGTGACTCCTTGTATGAATCATTTGTCCTTGTTAATTAGTCCTTGTGACTCGTTGTGTTAATCATTTTTCCTTGTTAATTAGTCCTTGTGACTCATTGTGTGAACCATTTGTCCTTGTTCATTAGTCATTGTGACTCGTTGTGTGAATTATTTGTCCTAATTCATTAGTCCTTGTGACTCGTTATGTGAATCATTTCTCCTATTTTATTAGTCCTTGTGACTCGTTGTGTGAATCATTTATCCTTGGTAATTAGTCCCTTTGACTCGTTGTGTGAATCATTTGTCCTTGTTAATTAGCCCCTTTGACTCGTTGTGTGAATCATTTGTCCTTGTTAATTAGTCCTTGTGACTCGTTGTGTTAACCATTTGTCCTTGTTAATTAGTCATTGTGACTCGTTGTGTGAACCATTGGTCCTTGTTCATTAGTCATTGTGACTCTTTGTGTGAAACACTTGTTCTAGTTCATTAGTCATTGTGACTCGTTATGTGAATCATTTGTCCTTGTTAATTAGTCCTTGTGACTTGTTGTGTGAATCATTTGTCCTTGTTAATTAGTCGTTGTGACTCGTTGTGTGAACCTTTTGTCTTTGTTCATTAGTCATTGTGACTCGTTATGTGAATCATTTGTCCTAGTTCATTAGTCCTTGTGACTCGTTGTGTGAATCATTTGTCCTATTTTATTAGTCCTTGTGACTCGTTGTGTGAATCATTTGTCCTTGTTAATTAGTCACTTTGACTCGTTGTGTGAATCATTTATCCTTGTTAATTAGTCCCTTTGACTCGTTGTGTTGACCATTTGTCCTTGTTAATTTGTCATTGTGACCCGTTGTGTGAACCATTGGTCCTTGTTCATTAGTCATTGTGACTCGTTGTGTGAATCACTTGTTCTATTCATTAGCCTCGAATTTAGACCAATGATCACGGCTGCCCTTGACACGTCCCAACCGTGTGCTTCTGCTCCGTCCATCCTCGTTTTGCGTGCTTGCTTCGTCTTGTCAACCCGTAATTTATTAGTTATTATATTTTATTTTGGGATTATTTTAATCTTATTTTATTCGCGATTCCCGTCAGTTTTATTAAAATTTTTACCCCCCTCTATACGCATCAACACTCTCCTTCTTCAAAAAGAATCGTCCCGATTCTTATGCCTTCAAGTGTCGAGAGGAGATGCTGCCGTGCGTTCATCCTTTGCTACCCAATGCCCGGATCAAATACCTGGGACATTTGCCGCTGGTTCCAAACACATATTTGCATTTCTTGAGATATTGTTGCGGTGCTAAACACAAAATTACCACATCCCCAAATTATTTTATGCCAATGATGATCAGCCACCGAATCATGAACTCCATTGTCGAACAAATGATGCAAATAAGATAAATCCTTCATAGGTACGGCAATCCTTTTTGCTTAAAACTCAGCGAAACAACGATGGGACTGATCTTGAAACTCACAAGAATCATTTGCAATCATGATGGACTTAACAAATAATTCAAGTCCATGGCTAGATTTGAACAAATCACACACCCCTTCTACATAAGCAACACAAACCTCCTCGTCTTCATATTTGTCAAATATTGGAGGTAAATCAAGATTTAGGGCGGAATAAACCTCCATCGAATTTTCTTCAGAAAAGCATGAATGCCCTTCGACAACTCTCGAATACTCCATCTTTCTTTTTTTTTCCCTTTTTTTTGTCTAGAACACTCTCTAGAGATGAGTGATCAAAACCGATTAACCCTTGAACGACCTGTTCAAGTTTAACCTTTGAACTCCAATCGCAATCGGAAATTCAACCTATCAACTTGGTTTTGACACGCCAAGGACCGTCTAGATTTTGGGAATTTTGTTTTGAAGTTTCGGATTTTTTTTCGCGGATGAACAGTACCGTGAACAGTACCAACGTGAACAGTAATTTTTTTTTTGTTTTTTTGTTCAATCCGTTCCTTTAAGATCCAATCGATTAAACCTCAACTACCTCGTCGAGTCTAACCTTTGAATACCAATCGCGTTGGATATTCAACTACCAATTGATTGGGACCTCCCTAGGACCGTCTTGATTTTTTTTTGGGGTGATCAAGAACCGAAGCTCTAATACCATTTGATGCGTATACGAAGCGGAAGACTTAATTGTTTTGTTTTTTTGGTTTTGTGTTGTGCGAGAAATAAAGGATATTTGCTCCGATTCCTTGTGAAGGGACCGAATCAATGGGATATTTGTTATCACTAGACCTATAGCGACAACAATGGGGAATTACTCGAAAACGCGTCAAGTAATTCAACTCAAACTGCGGAGCGCGTCCTTAGTTCAAGGCAAGACTCGAAAGCATCGACTCTTTGGACAAGATTGAAACTCAAGTTTCTCTCTCTAAAAGGTTTTCTTAATTCTTTGATGATTTACAAATGAGGAGGCTAGGTCCTTTATATAGGACAAAAGCCTTGGCCTCCAAGCAAGCATTAAATAGCCTAACCTAGATTATACCACATTCACTTAATTAAATTTTATGGAGAAAATAATTGACAACGTAAATTACAAAGTTTGACAAATAATAAATCGAAGCCTCGAATTTAGACCAAGGATCACGGCTGCCCTTGACACGTCCCAACCGTGTGCTTCTGCTCCGTCCATCCTCGTTTTGCGTGCTTGCTTCGTCTTGTCAACCCGTAATTTATTAGTTATTATATTTTATTTCGGGATTATTTTAATCTTATTTTATTCGCGATTCCAGTCAGTTTTATTAAAATTTTTACCCCCCCTCTATACGCATCAATTAGTCCCTTTGACTCGTAGTGTGAATCATTTGTCCTTGTTAATTAGTCATTGTGACTCGTTATGTGAACCATTGGTCATTGTTCATTAGTCATTGTGACTCGTTGTGTGAATCACTTATTCTAGTTCATTAGTCATTGTGACTCATTGTATGAATCATTTGTCCTTGTTAATTAGTCCTTGTGACTCTTTGTGTGAATCATTTGTCCTTGTTAATTATTCCTTGTGACTCGTTGTGTAAACCATTTGTCCTTGTTCATTAGTCATTGTGACTCGTTGTGTGAATCATTTGTCCTTGTTAATTAGTTATTGTGACTCGTTATGTGAACCATTGGTCCTTGTTCATTAGTCATTGTGACTAGTTGTGTGAATCACTTGTTCTAGTTCATTAGTCGTTGTGACTCGTTGTATGAATAATTTGTCCTTGTTAATTACTCCCTTTGACTCGTAGTGTGAATCATTTGTCCTTATTAATTAGTCATTGTGACTCGTTATGTGAACCATTGGTCCTTGTTCATTAGTCATTGTGACTCGTTGTGTGAATCACTTGTTCTAGTTCATTAGTCATTGTGACTCCTTGTATGAATCATTTGTCCTTGTTAATTAGTCCTTGTGACTCGTTGTGTTAATCATTTTTCCTTGTTAATTAGTCCTTGTGACTCGTTGTGTGAACCATTTGTCCTTGTTCATTAGTCATTGTGACTCGTTGTGTGAATTATTTGTCCTAATTCATTAGTCCTTGTGACTCGTTGTGTGAATCATTTCTCCTATTTTATTAGTCCTTGTGACTCGTTGTGTGAATCATTTATCCTTAGTAATTAGTCCCTTTGACTCGTTGTGTGAATCATTTGTCCTTGTTAATTAGCCCCTTTGACTCGTTGTGTGAATCATTTGTCCTTGTTAATTAGTCCTTGTGACTCGTTGTGTTAACCATTTGTCCTTGTTAATTAGTCATTGTGACTCGTTGTGTGAACCATTGGTCCTTGTTCATTAGTCATTGTGACTCTTTGTGTGAATCACTTGTTCTAATTCATTAGTCATTGTGACTCGTTATGTGAATCATTTGTCCTTGTTAATTAATCCTTGTGGCTCGTTGTGTTGACCATTTCTCCTTGTTCATTTGTCATTGTGACTCGTTGTGTGAATCATTTGTCCTTGTTAATTATTCCTTGTGACTCGTTGTGTGAATCATTTGTCCTTGTTCATTAGTCCTTGTGACTACTTGTGTGAACCATTTGCTTTTGTTCAATAGTCATTGTGACTAGTTGTGTGAATCATTTTCCCTAGTTCATTAGTCATTGTATCTTGTTGTGTGAATCATTTGTCCTTGTTAATTAGTCCATGTGACTCATTGTGTGAATCATTTGTCCTTGTTATTATGGTCCTTGTGACTCGTTGTGTGAACCATTTGTTCTTATTCATTAGTCTGCGACTCGTTGTGTGAATTAGTCCTAGTTCATTAGTCAGTGTAACTTGTGTGAATCATTTGTCCTTATTAATTATTCTTTGTGACTCATTGTGTGAATCAATTGTCCTAGTTCATTAGTCTTTGTAAATTGTTGTGTGAATCATTCTTCCTTGTCAATTAGTCCCTTTTACTAGTTGTGTGAATAATTTGTCCTTGTTAATTAGTCCTTGTGACTCGTTGTGTGAACCATTGGTCCTTGTTAATTAGTTATTGAGACTCGTTGTGTGAATCACTTGTTCCAGTTTATTAGTCATTGTGACTCGATATGTCAATCATTTGTCCTTTTTAAATAGTCCTTGTAACTCGTTGCGTGAACCATTTGTCGTTGTTCATTAGTCATTGTGACTTGTTGTATGAATCATTTTTCCTTGTTCATTAGTCATTATGACTCGTTATATGAATCATTTGTCCTTGTTAATTATTTCTTGTGACTCGTTGTATGAATCATTTGTCCTTGTTAATTAGTCCCTTTGACTCGTAGTGTGAATCATTTGTCCTTGTTAATTAGTCAATGTGACTCGCTATGTGAACCATTGGCCCTTGTTCATTAGTCATTGTGACTCGTTGTGTGAATCACTTGTTCTAGTTCTTTAGTTATTGTGACTCGTTATGTGAATCTTTTGTCCTTGTTAATTACTCCTTGTGGCTCGTTGTGTGAACCATTTTTCCTTGTTCGTTAGTCATTGTGACTCCTTGTATGAATCATTTGTCCTTGTTAATTAGTCCTTGTGACTTGTTGTGTGAATCATTTGTCCTTGTTAATTAGTCGTTGTGACTCGTTGTGTGAACCTTTTGTCCTTGTTCATTAGTCATTGTGACTCGTTATGTGAATCATTTGTCCTAGTTCATTAGTCCTTGTGACTCGTTGTGTGAATCATTTGTCCTATTTTATTAGTCCTTGTGACTCGTTGTGTGAATCATTTGTCCTTGTTAATTAGTCACTTTGACTCGTTGTGTGAATCATTTGTCCTTGTTAATTAGTCCCTTTGACTCGTTGTGTTGACCATTTGTCCTTGTTAATTTGTCATTGTGACCCGTTGTGTGAACCATTGGTCCTTGTTCATTAGTCATTGTGACTCGTTGTGTGAATCACTTTTTCTAGTTCATTAGTCAGTGTAACTTGTTGTGTGAATCATTTGTCCTTGTTTATTATTCTTTGTGACTCGTTGTGTGAATCAATTGTCTTATATCATTAGTCTTTGTAAATTGTTGTGTGAATCATTTGTCCTTGTTAATTAGTTCTTGTGACTCGTTGTGTGAATCATTGGTTATTGTTAATTAGTTATTGTGACTCGTTGTGTGAATCACTTGTTCCAGTTTATTAGTCATTGTGACTCGTTATGTAAATCATTTGTCCTTGTTAATTAGTCATTGTGACTCGTTGTGTGAACCATTTGTCTTTGTTCATTAGTCGTTGTGACTCGTTGTATGAATCATTTTTCCTTGTTCATTAGTCATTGTGACTTGTTGTATGAATCATTTGTCCTTGTTAATTAGTCCTTGTGACTCGTTGTATGAATCATTTGTCCTTGTTAATTAGTCCCTTTGTCTCTTAGTGTGAATCATTTGTCCTTGTTAATTAGTCATTGTGACTCGTTATGTGAACCATTGGTCCTTGTTCATTAGTCATTGTGACTTGTTGTGTGAATCACTTGTTCTAGTTCATTAGTCATTGTGACTCATTGTATGAATCATTTGTCCTTGTTAATTAGTCCTTGTGACTCTTTGTGTGAATCATTTGTCCTTGTTAATTATTCCTTGTGACTCAGCGATTAGGCTGGTTTCATACGAAGAAAAGCAACCTAGACTAGAAGTTTCGGAAAGAAAGGCATAAGTTGAACCAGGTCCTTATGGCATAAGTTGAAAGAAAGGCTGGTTTCATACGAAGAAAAGCAGCCTCACTGCCTAACTAAAATTCCCTTAATAAACGAGAAAAAAGTAATTTTTTTTTAAAGAAAGCGGTGTTTTTGCTTACTAATGACTTTTTCTTAGTGAAACGAACTTTTCAAACGTGACATTTTAAACAAACCCGCTATTTTTCGTCATTTGACGATTTTCTTAGTGATTTGGCGATATCGATCGTGACCTTGATACGGAGCTGGAGCTGCTAACTATGATGAATGTTGTGTAAACCATTTGTCCTTGTTCATTAGTCATTGTGACTCGTTGTGTGAATCATTTTTCCTTGTTAATTAGTTATTGTGACTCATTATGCGAACCATTGGTCCTTGTTCATTAGTCATTGTGACTAGTTTTGTGAATCACTTGTTCTAGTTCATTAGTCGTTGTGACTCGTTGTGTGAATCATTTGTCCTTGTTAATTATTTCTTTTGACTCGTTGTGTAAACCATTTGTCCTTGTTCATTAGTCATTGTGACTCTTTGTGTGAATCATTTGTCCTAATTCATTAGTCCTTGTGACTCGTTGTGTGAATCATTTGTCTTATTTTATTAGTCCTTGTGACTCGTTGTGTGAATCATTTATCCTTGGTAATTAGTCCCTTTGACTCGTTGTGTGAATCATTTGTCCTTGTTAATTAGTCCCTTTGACTCGTTGTGTGAATCATTTGTCCTTGTTAATTAGTCCTTGTGACTCGTTGTGTTAACCATTTGTCCTTGTTAATTAATCCTTGTTGCTCGTTGTGTTGACCATTTCTCCTTGTTCATTAGTCATTTTGACTCGTTGTGTGAATCATTTGTCCTTGTTAATTAGTCCTTGTGACTCCTTGTGTGAACCATTCGTTCTTGTTCATTAGTCATTATGACTAGTTGTGTGAATCATTTTTCCTAGTTCATTAGTCATTGTAACTTGTTGTTTGAATAATTTGTTCTTGTTAATTAGTCCTTGTAACTCGTTGTGTGAACCACTGGTCCTTGTTAATTACTCCTTTTGACTCGTAGTGTGAATCTTTGTCCTTGTTAATTAGTCATTGTGACTCGTTATGTGAACCATTGGTCCTTGTTCATTAGTCATTGTGACTCGTTGTGTGAATTATTTGTCCTAATTCATTAGTCCTTGTGACTCGTTGTGTGAATCATTTCTCCTATTTTATTAGTCCTTGTGACTCGTTGTGTGAATCATTTAGCCTTGGTAATTAGTCCCTTTGACTCGTTGTGTGAATCATTTGTCCTTGTTAAATAGTCCCTTTGACTCGTTGTGTGAATCATTTGTCCTTGTTAATTAGTCCTTGTGACTCGTTGTGTTAACCATTTGTCCTTCTTAATTAGTCATTGTGACTCGTTGTGTGAACCATTGGTCCTTGTTCATTAGTCATTGTGACTCGTTGTGTTAATCATTTGTCCTTGTTAATTAGTCATTGTGACTCGTTATGTGAACCATTTGTCCTTGTTCATTAGTCATTGTGAGTAGTTGTGTGAATCACTTGTTCTAGTTCATTAGTCGTTGTGACTCGTTGTGTGAATCATTTGTCCTTGTTAATTATTCCATGTGACTCGTTGTGTAAACCATTTGTCCTTGTTCATTAGTCATTGTGACTCGTTGTGTGAATCATTTATCCTAATTCATTAGTCCTTGTGACTCGTTGTGTGAATCATTTGTCCTATTTTATTAGTCCTTGTGACTCGTTGTGTGAATCATTTATCCTTGGTAATTAGTCCCTTTGACTCGTTGTGTGAATCATTTGTCCTTGTTAATTAGTCCCTTTGACTTGTTGTCTGAATCGTTTGTCCTTGTTAATTAGTACTTGTGACTCGTTGTGTTAACCATTTGTCCTTGTTAATTAGTAATTGTGACTCATTGTGTGAACCATTGGTCCTTGTTCGTTAGTGAATCATTTGTCCTTGTTCATTAGTCCTTGTGACTCCTTGTGTGAACCATTCGTTCTTGTTCATTAGTCATTGTGACTAGTTGTGTGAATCATTTTCCCTAGTTCATTAGTCATTGTAACTTGTTGTTTGAATAATTTGTTCTTGTTAATTAGTCCTTGTAACTCGTTGTGTGAACCACTGGTCCTTGTTAATTAGTTTTTGTGACTCGTTGTGTGAATCACTTGTTACAGTTTATTAGTCATTGTGACTCGTTATGTAAATCATTTGCCCTTGTTAATTAGTCCTTGTGACTCGTTGTGTGAACCATTTGTCCTTGCTCATTAATCGTTGTGACTCGTTGTATGAATCATTTTTCCTTGTTCATTAGTCATTGTGACTCGTTGTATAAATCATTTGTCCTTTTTAATTAGTCCTTGTGACTCGTTGTATGAATCATTTTTCCTTGTTAATTACTCCCTTTGACTCGTAGTGTGAATCATTTGTCCTTATTAATTAGTCATTGTGACTCGTTATGTGAACCATTAGTCCTTGTTCATTAGTCATTGTGACTCGTTGTGTGAATCACTTGTTCGAGTTCATTAGTCATTGTGACTCCTTGTATGAATCATTTGTCCTTGTTAATTAGTCCTTGTGACTCGTTGTGTTAATCATTTTTCCTTGTTAATTAGTTCTTGTGACTCGTTGTGTGAACCATTTGTCCTTGTTCATTAGTCATTGTGACTCGTTGTGTGAATTATTTGTCCTAATTCATTAGTCCTTGTGACTCGTTGTGTGAATCATTTCTCCTATTTTATTAGTCCTTGTGACTCGTTGTTTGAATCATTTATCCTTGGTAATTAGTCCCTTTGACTCGTTGTGTGAATCATTTGTCCTTGTTAAACAGTCCCTTTGACTCGTTGTGTGAATCATTTGTCCTTGTTAATTAGTCCTTGTAGTCATTGTGACTCGTTGTGTGAACCATTGGTCCTTGTTCATTATTCATTGTGACTCTTTGTGTGAATCACTTGTTCTAATTCATTAGTTATTGTGACTTCTTGTATGAATCATTTGTCCTTGTTAATTAGTCCTTGTGACTCGTTGTGTTAATCATTTTTCCTTGTTAATTAGTCCTTGTGACTCGTTGTGTGAACCATTTTTTCTTGTTCATTAGTCATTGTGACTCGTTGTGTTAATCATTTGTCCTTGTTAATTAGTCATTGTGACTCGTTATGTGAACCATTGGTCCTTGTTCATTAGTCATTGTGACTAGTTGTGTGAATCACTTGTTCTAGTTCATTAGTCGTTGTGACTCGTTGTGTGAATCATTTGTCCTTGTTAATTATTCCATGTGAGTCGTTGTGTAAACCATTTGTCCTTGTTCGTTAGTCATTGTGACTCGTTGTGTGAATCATTTATCCTAATTCATTAGTCCTTGTGACTCGTTGTGTGAATCATTTGTCCTATTTTATTAGTCCTTGTGACTCGTTGTGTGAATCATTTATCCTTGGTAATTAGTCCCTTTGACTCGTTGTGTGAATCATTTGTCCTTGTTAATTAGTCCCTTTGACTCGTTGTCTGAATCATTTGTCCTTGTTAATTAGTATTTGTGACTCGTTGTGTTAACCATTTGTCCTTGTTAATTAGTCATTGTGACTCGTTGTGTGAACCATTGGTCCTTGTTCATTAGTGAATCATTTGTCCTTGTTCATTAGTCCTTTTAACTCGTTGTGTGAATCATTTGTCCTTGTTCATTAGTCCTTGTGACTCCTTGTGTGAACCATTCGTTCTTGTTCATTAGTCATTGTGACTAGTTGTGTGAATCATTTTCCCTAGTTCATTAGTCATTGTAACTTGTTGTTTGAATCATTTGTCCTTGTTAATTAGTCCTTGTGACTCGTTGTGTGAACCATTGGTCCTTGTTAATTAGTTATTGTGACTCGTTGTGTGAATCACTTGTTCCAGTTTATTAGTCATTCTGAATCGTTATGTAAATCATTTGCCCTTGTTAATTAGTCCTTGTTACTCGTTGTGTGAACCATTTGTCCTTGTTCATTAGTCGTTGTGACTCGTTGTATGAATCGTTTTTCCTTGTTCATTAGTCATTGTGACTCGTTGTATGAATCATTTGTCCTTTTTAATTAGTCCTTGTGACTCGTTGTATGAATCATTTGTCCTTGTTAATTACTCCCTTTGACTCGTAGTGTGAATCATTTAACCTTGTTAATTAGTCATTGTGACTCGTTATGTGAACCATTGGTCCTTGTTCATTAGTCATTGTGACTCGTTGTGTGAATCATTTGCCCTTGTTAATTAGTCATTGTGACTCTTTATGTGAACCATTGGTCCTTGTTCATTAGTCATTGTGACTCCTTGTATGAATCATTTGTCCTTGTTAATTTGTCCTTGTGACTCGTTGTGTTAATCTTTTTTCCTTGTTATTTAGTCCTTGTGACTCGTTGTGTGAACCATTTGTCCTTGTTCATTAGTCACTGTGACTCGTTGTGTGAATTATTTGTCCTAAGTCATTAGTCCTTGTGACTCGTTGTGTGAATCATTTCTCCTATTTTATTAGTCCTTGTGACTCGTTGTGTGAATCATTTATCCTTGGTAATTAATCCCTTTGACTCGTTGTGTGAATCATTTGTCCTTGTTAAATAGTCCCTTAAACTAGTTGTGTGAATCATTTGTCCTTGTTAATTAGTCCTTGTGACTCGTTGTGTTAACCATTTGTCCTTCTTAATTAGTCTTTGTGACTCGTTGTGTGAACCATTTGTCCTTGTTCATTAGACATTGTGACTCGTTGTGTTAATCATTTGTCCTTGTTAATTAGTCATTGTGACTCGTTATGTGAACCATTGGTCCTTGTTCATTAGTCATTGTGACTAGTTGTATGAATCACTTGTTCTAGTTCATTAGTCGTTGTGACTCGTTGTGTTAATCATTTGTCCTTGTTAATTATTCCATGTGACTCATTGTGTAAACCATTTGTCCTTGTTCATTAGTCATTGTGACTCATTGTGTGAATCATTTATCCTAATTCATTAGTCCTTGTGACTCGTTGTGTGAATCATTTGTCCTATTTTATTAGTCCTTGTGACTCGTTGTGTGAATCATTTGTCCTTGGTAATTAGTCCCTTTGACTCGTTGTGTGACTCATTTGTCCTTGTTAATTAGTCCCTTTGACTCGTTGTGTGAATCATTTGTCCTTGCTAATTAGTCCTTGTGACTCATTGTGTTAACCATTTGTCCTTGTTAATTAGTCATTGTGACTCATTGTGTGAACCATTGGTCCTTGTTCATTAGTCATTGTGACTCTTTGTGTGAATCACTTGTTCTAGTTCATTAGTCATTGTGACTCGTTATGTAAATCATTTATCCTTGTTAATTAATCCTTGTGGCTCGTTGTGTTGACCATTTCTCCTTGTTCATTAGTCATTGTGACTCGTTGTGTGAATCATTTGTCTTTGTTAACTAGTCCTTGTGAGTCGTTGTGTGAATCATTTGTCCTTGTTCATTAGTCCTTGTGACTCCTTGTGCGAACCATTCGTTCTTATTCATTAGTCATTGTGACTAGTTGTGTGAATCATTTTCCCTAGTTCATTAGTCATTGTAACTTGTTGTTTGAATCATTTGTCCTTGTTAATTAGTCCTTGTGACTCGTTGTGTGAACCACTGGTCCTTGTTAATTAGTTATTGTGACTTGTTGTGTGAATCACATGTTTCAGTTTATTAGTCATTGTGGCTCGTTATGTAAATCATTTGCCCTTGTTAATTAGTCCTTGTGACTCGTTGTGTGAACCATTTGTCCTTGTTCATTAGTCGTTGTGACTCGTTGTATGAATCATTTTTCCTTGTTCATTAGTCATTGTGACTCGTTGTATGAATCATTTGTCCTTTTTAATTAGTCCTTGTGACTCGTTGTATGAATCATTTGTCCTTGTTAATTACTCCCTTTGACTCGTAGTGTGAAGCATTTGTCCTTATTAATTAGTCATTGTGACTCGCTATGTGAACCATTGGTCCTTGTTCATTAGTCATTGTGAGTCGTTGTGTGAATCACTTGTTCTAGATCATTAGTCATTGTGACTCCTTGTCTGAATCATTTGTCCTTGTTAATTAGTCCTTGTGACTCGTTGTGTTAATCATTTTTCCTTGTTAATTAGTCATTGTGACTCATTGGGTGAATCATTTATCCTAATTCATTAGTCCTTGTGACTCGTTGTGTGAATCATTTGTCCTATTTTATTAGTCCTTGTGACTCGTTGTGTGAATCATTTGTCCTTGTTAATTAGTCCCTTTGACTCGTTATGTGAATCATTTGTCCTTGTTAATTAATCCTTGTGGCTCGTTGTGTTGACCATTTCTCCTTGTTCATTAGTCATTGTGACTCGTTGTGTGAATCATTTGTCTTTGTTAATTAGTCCTTGTAACTCGTTGTGTGAATCATTTGTCCTTGTTCATTAGTCCTTGTGACTCCTTGTGTGAACCATTCGTTCTTGTTCATTAGTCATTATGACTAGTTGTGTGAATCATTTTCCCTAATTCATTAGTCATTGTAACTTGTTGTTTGAATCATTTGTCCTTGTTAATTAGTCCTTGTGACTCGTTGTGTGAACCATTGGTCCTTGTTAATTAGTTATTGTGACTCGTTGTGTGAATCACTTGTTCCAGTTTATTAGTCATTGTGAATCGTTATGTAAATCATTTGCCCTTGTTAATTAGTCCTTGTTACTCGTTGTGTGAACCATTTGTCCTTGTTCATTAGTCGTTGTGACTCGTTGTATGAATCATTTTTCCTTGTTCATTAGTCATTGTGACTCGTTGTATGAATCATTTGTCCTTTTTAATTAGTCCTTGTGACTCGTTGTATGAATCATTTGTCCTTGTTAATTACTCCCTTTGACTCGTAGTGTGAATTATTTAACCTTGTTAATTAGTCATTGTGACACGTTATGTGAACCATTGGTCCTTGTTCATTAGTCATTGTGACTTGTTGTGTGAATCACTTGTTCTACTTCATTAGTCATTGTGACTCCTTGTATGAATCATTTGTCCTTGTTAATTTGTCCTTGTGACTCGTTGTGTTTATCTTTTTTCCTTGTTATTTAGTCCTTGTGACTCGTTGTGTGAACCATTTGTCCTTGTTCATTAGTCATTGTGACTCGTTGTGTGAATTATTTGTCCTAATTCATTAGTCCTTGTGACTCGTTGTGTGAATCATTTCTCCTATTTTATTAGTCCTTGTGACTCGTTGTGTGAATCATTTATTGATGCAGGAGCATACTCGGAGGATAAATCAAATGGTAAAAGGATTCGGGTTTGTTCCAACGGGCAAGATTATGCTAAAATGTGGTTTGCATCAAGACATCAAGAAGCTCAAAACCGGCCACATAGCTGCTGGACACGGTTACCTAGGATGGTTAGGATACACGGTTTCCTAACTCGTGTAGGAATATTAAATTAGTTTAATTACTATTTCCAATAAAGTTAGGAAATGCTAGATTTTCCTAATCCTAGTTTAATTAGAATACCCTAAAATCTGATTGTATTCTAGTTATTAGTATTTTAATTACTTTCCTAGTTAGTTTAGGAAAGGGGAATAATTTTCCTAGTTAGTTTAGGGAAGGAGTAGATAGCTTGAGGAGCAAGCTAAGGAATTAGATCTCGAGTCGGATTTCTGACATCGAGTAGAATTAGGAAAGATAGCTTATTAATCAAGCTAAGTAGAAGTATAAATAAGGACCGTGTATGACATTGTTCAACACGTGAGATTCAGAATTTTAATAGAAGTTTCCATTGTGAACTTTGTTTTGATTAGGCTTGCGAGTTTAGTCTTTAATCTTCCTTGCGAGGTTGTTTGTGAGTGTTTCGAGTTCGTACCTTGCGAGGCGGAGAGCAAGATTCACCCTACTATCCAGGTTACATCCAAATTCACGAAATATACAGTACAACAAACACAATTCCGCTGCCAATTTACCCATTACATCTACAAACATACACGAATTTATCCTATCCTGAGAACGAACAGTCTGTCGCACTGTTTAATCACGTTTGTTCATACAGTTTTACATCAAATTGGTTACCAGAGCTAAGTTCAGATTTATTCCTTAATAGATCTGTCTTGGGACGTTGCTAATCATGGTTAAAGACGGTGAAGAAGGTCCGAAAACATGGGAAGATGGTCATAACGAGCTGAAGTTGGAGATGGCTCAGATGGCTTATGTGTTAAAAAATATAGCAAGCATGTTGAAGGCTAAAGAGAAGAAAAAAGAATCGGACACCCCATCCGAATCTGAAGAAGAGGACGAGCAGCCAAAGATGAAGTCAAAAAATAAGAACGATGATGATCGGGGTTTAAAACTCGATATTCCTGACTTTGATGGCGAGATGGATCCGGAAAAATTTCTGGATTGGGTAAGACAAGCTGAAAGGGTTTTCGAGTATAAAGAGTATGATGACAAGAAGCAATTTAAAGTTGCAATCTTGAAACTTACAAAGTATGCATCTTTATGGTACGAGAACTTAAAGAAGCAAAGAAAGAAAGAAGGTAAAGCAAAGATCGAATCTTGGCTGAAATTAAAGAAGCATCTCCTGAAACGGTTCGTGCCAAAGGACTATGAACAAGATAACTACTTAAAGCTCCAATCTTTAGAGCAAGAAAGTATGTCCGTGACTGATTATATCAAAGAATTCGAAAAGATGTCAATCGTGTGCGATCTTGAGGAGAAAGAAGACCTAAGAGTGGCGAGATTTGTCAAGGGCCTAACACCCGCGCTTGCTAAAAGAGTCGAGATCCAGAATTATGAAGGTTTTAATGATGTGTGCCGATTAGCATTGAAGTTCGAAAAACATGATAAGGCACAAAAACCTCATGCGTATTCGAAAGGGACGAGCTCTTATTCAATGTCAAAGAACTAGCGAGTCCAAGGATATCCAAGCGTAAGACGTGAAGGACAAGGGAAAGAGCGTGATCGTGGAATCTAAAAGTGCTAGTTCAAGACGGTGTTTCAAGTGCCAAGGATATGGACACATAGCAAGTGAATGTCCGCAAAAGAGAGCCCTTACAATACACGAGTTAAGCGAGATGGTACCTTGTTTTGTTCTACCGAACAGTCCAAAAGACTGTCCAATCCAGCACAAAGAAGCAAAAGAGGAAGGTGAGTCTGTCACATACGATGTTGAGCCAATGATGAGTGACGATGACCAACCAGAGACGGTGATTCGTAATCTGCATATTCATGCTGGTCCGTTCAAGGAGGAAAAGTTCGAGTCTTGCAATGATGCTATTGACGAGGATGAGCAACAGGTTGAAAGGGGCTTGGTTGGCGAACTAATTGTCAGTGAGCACGAGGTATTTTCGAATCTGTCCAAGGCTGAAACAATTGATAATAAACTGATATTGGGTAGGGCATTGTCACATGTTAATGATTGTTCAAGCTTTCAAGATAAAGAACTTTATCAATCACCACTTGATAAATCGATTAACAAGAAACTAGGTGTTGAAGATTATCGATGCTGTTGGTTTTTGAGTTCGGTACTAGTAGATGCTCACGGTGAACTTACTAGCCAAAGCAAGTGCTATTTCAATTTTTCATTACTTATGCAAGGAGGGAGGCGGGGTGGAAGGCACAAGCAGGAGTGGTTCAAAGATCATAAAAGCCACAAGAAGATTGCTACTACAGAGGAAGTCGAAAGAATCTTAACTAAGACTGTCATTAGAATTATGATTCGGCTTGTGCGGTACGTTTTTGATCCCGGTGGCAGCATGCATGATCGAAATTTGAGGTCAAATTTAAAAACAAAAGAAGGAGAGTATGATGCAGGAGCATACTCGGAGGATAAATCAAATGGTAAAAGGATTCGGGTTTGTTCCAACGGGCAAGATTATGCTAAAATGTGGTTTGCATCAAGACATCAAGAAGCTCAAAACCGGCCACATAGCTGCTGGACACGGTTACCTAGGATGGTTAGGATACACGGTTTCCTAACTCGTGTAGGAATATTAAATTAGTTTAATTACTATTTCCAATAAAGTTAGGAAAAGCTAGATTTTCCTAATCCTAGTTTAATTAGAATACCCTAAAATCTGATTGTATTCTAGTTATTAGTATTTTAATTACTTTCCTAGTTAGTTTAGGAAAGGGGAATAATTTTCCTAGTTAGTTTAGGGAAGGAGTAGATAGCTTGAGGAGCAAGCTAAGGAATTAGATCTCGAGTCGGATTTCTGACATCGAGTAGAATTAGGAAAGATAGCTTATTAATCAAGCTAAGAAGAAGTATAAATAAGGACCGTGTATGACATTGTTCAACACGTGAGATTCAGAATTTTAATAGAAGTTTCCATTGTGAACTTTGTTTTAATTAGGCTTGCGAGTTTAGTCTTTAATCTTCCTTGCGAGGTTGTTTGTGAGTGTTTCGAGTTCGTACCTTGCGAGGCGGAGAGCGAGATTCACCCTACTATCCAGGTTACATCCAAATTCACGAAATATACAGTACAACAAACACAATTCCGCTGCCAATTTACCCATTACATCTACAAACATACACGAATTTATCCTATCCTGAGAACGAACAGTCTGTCGCACTGTTTAATCACGTTTGTTCATACAGTTTTACATCATTTATCCTTGGTAATTAATCCCTTTGACTCGTGTGAATCATTTGTCCTTGTTAAATAGTCCCTTAAACTCGTTGTGTGAATCATTTGTCCTTGTTAATTAGTCCTTGTGACTCGTTGTGTTAACCATTTGTCCTTCTTAATTAGTCTTTGTGACTCGTTGTGTGAACCATTTGTCCTTGTTCATTAGACATTGTGACTCGTTGTGTTAATCATTTGTCCTTGTTAATTAGTCATTGTGACTCGTTATGTGACCCATTGGTCCTTGTTCATTAGTCATTGTGACTAGTTGTATGAATCACTTGTTCTAGTTCATTAGTCGTTGTGACTCGTTGTGTGAATCATTTGTCCTTGTTAATTATTCCATGTGACTCGTTGTGTAAACCATTTGTCCTTGTTCATTAGTCATTGTGACTCATTGTGTGAATCATTTATCCTAATTCATTAGTCCTTGTGACTCGTTGTGTGAATCATTTGTCCTATTTTATTAGTCCTTGTGACTCGTTGTGTGAATCATTTATCCTTGGTAATTAGTCCCTTTGACTCGTTGTGTGACTCATTTGTCCATGTTAATTAGTCCCTTTGACTCGTTGTGTGAATCATTTGTCCTTGCTAATTAGTCCTTGTGACTCATTGTGTTAACCATTTGTCCTTGTTAATTAGTCATTGTGACTCATTGTGTGAACCATTGGTCCTTGTTCATTAGTCATTGTGACTCTTTGTGTGAATCACTTGTTCTAGTTCATTAGTCATTGTGACTCGTTATGTAAATCATTTATCCTTGTTAATTAATCCTTGTGGCTCGTTGTGTTGACCATTTCTCCTTGTTCATTAGTCATTGTGACTCGTTGTGTGAATCATTTGTCTTTGTTAATTAGTCCTTGTGAGTCGTTGTGTGAATCATTTGTCCTTGTTCATTAGTCCTTGTGACTCCTTGTGCGAACCATTCGTTCTTATTCATTAGTCATTGTGACTAGTTGTGTGAATCATTTTCCCTAGTTCATTAGTCATTGTAACTTGTTGTTTGAATCATTTGTCCTTGTTAATTAGTCCTTGTGACTCGTTGTGTGAACCACTGGTCCTTGTTAATTAGTTATTGTGACTCGTTGTGTGAATCACTTGTTTCAGTTTATTAGTCATTGTGGCTCGTTATGTAAATCATTTGCCCTTGTTAATTAGTCCTTGTGACTCGTTGTGTGAACCATTTGTCCTTGTTCATTAGTCGTTCTGACTCGTTGTATGAATCATTTTTCCTTGTTCATTAGTCATTGTGACTCGTTGTATGAATCATTTGTCCTTTTTAATTAGTCCTTGTGACTCGTTGTATGAATCATTTGTCCTTGTTAATTACTCCCTTTGACTCGTAGTGTGAATCATTTGTCCTTATTAATTAGTCATTGTGACTCGTTATGTGAACCATTGGTCCTTGTTCATTAGTCATTGTGACTCGTTGTGTGAATCACTTGTTCTAGTTCTTTAGTCATTGTGACTCCTTGTCTGAATCATTTGTCCTTGTTAATTAGTCCTTGTGACTCGTTGTGTTAATCATTTTTCCTTGTTAATTAGTCATTGTGACTCATTGTGTGAATCATTTATCCTAATTCATTTGTCCTTGTGACTCGTTGTGTGAATCATTTGTCCTATTTTATTAGTCCTTGTGACTCGTTGTGTGAATCATTTATCCTTGGTAATTAGTCCCTTTGACTCGTTGTGTGACTCATTTGTCCTTGTTAATTAGTCCCTTTGACTCGTTATGTGAATCATTTGTCCTTGTTAATTAATCCTTGTGGCTCGTTGTGTTGACCATTTCTCCTTGTTCATTAGTCATCGTGACTCGTTGTGTGAATCATTTGTCTTTGTTAATTAGTCCTTGTAACTCATTGTGTGAATCATTTGTCCTTGTTCATTAGTCCTTGTGACTCCTTGTGTGAACCATTCGTTCTTGTTCATTAGTCATTGTGACTAGTTGTGTGAATCATTTTCCCTAGTTCATTAGTCATTGTAACTTGTTGTTTGAATCATTTGTCCTTGTTAATTAGTCCTTGTGACTCGTTGTGTGAACCATTGGTCCTTGTTAATTAGTTATTGTGACTCGTTGTGTGAATCAATTGTTCCAGTTTATTAGTCATTGTGAATCGTTATGTAAATCATTTGCCCTTGTTAATTAGTCCTTGTTACTCGTTGTGTGAACCATTTATCCTTGTTCATTAGTCGTTGTGACTCGTTGTATGAATCATTTTTCCTTGTTTATTAGTCATTGTGACCCGTTGTATGAATCATTTGTCCTTTTTAATTAGTCCTTGTGACTCGTTGTATGAATCATTTGTCCTTGTTAATTACTCCCTTTGACTCGTAGTGTGAATCATTTAACCTTGTTAATTAGTCATTGTGACTCGTTATGTGAACCATTGGCCTTGTTCATTAGTCATTGTGACTCGTTGTGTGAATCACTTGTTCTACTTCATTAGTCATTGTGACTCCTTGTATGAATCATTTGTCCTTGTTAATTTGTCCTTGTGACTCGTTGTGTTAATCTTTTTTCCTTGTTATTTAGTCCTTGTGACTCGTTGTGTGAACCATTTGTCCTTGTTCATTAGTCCTTGTGACTCGTTGTGTGAATCATTTCTCCTATTTTATTAGTCCTTGTGACTCGTTGTGTGAATCATTTATACTTGGTAATTAATCCCTTTGACTCGTTGTGTGAATCATTTGTCCTTGTTAAATAGTCCCTTAAACTCGTTGTGTGAATCATTTGTCCTTGTTAATTAGTCCTTGTGACTCGTTGTTTTAACCATTTGTCCTTCTTAATTAGTCTTTGTGACTCGTTGTGTGAACCATTTGTCCTTGTTCATTAGACATTGTGACTCATTGTGTTAATCATTTGTCCTTGTTAATTAGTCATTGTGACTCGTTATGTGAACCATTGGTCCTTGTTCATTAGTCATTATGACTATTTGTGTGAATCACTTGTTCTAGTTCATTAGTCGTTGTGACTCGTTGTGTGAATCATTTGTCCTTGTTAATTATTCCATGTGACTCGTTGTGTAAACCATTTGTCCTTGTTCATTAGTCATTGTGACTCATTGTGTGAATCATTTATCCTAATTCATTAGTCCTTGTGACTCGTTGTGTGAATCATTTGTCCTATTTTATTAGTCCTTGTGACTCGTTGTGTGAATCATTTATCCTTGGTAATTAGTCCCTTTGACTCGTTGTGTGACTCATTTGTCCTTGTTAATTAGTCCCTTTGACTCGTTGTGTGAATCATTTGTCCTTGCTAATTAGTCCTTGTGACTCATTGTGTTAACCATTTGTCCTTGTTAATTAGTCATTGTGACTCATTGTGTGAACCATTGGTCCTTGTTCATTAGTCATTGTGACTCTTTGTGTGAATCACTTGTTCTAGTTCATTAGTCATTGTGACTCGTTATGTAAATCATTTATCCTTGTTAATTAATCCTTGTGGCTCGTTGTGTTGACCATTTCTCCTTGTTCATTAGTCATTGTGACTCGTTGTGTGAATCATTTGTCTTTGTTAATTAGTCCTTGTGAGTCGTTGTGTGAATCATTTGTCCTTGTTCATTAGTCCTTGTGACTCCTTGTGCGAGCCATTCGTTCTTATTCATTAGTCATTGTGACTAGTTGTGTGAATCATTTTCCCTAGTTCATTAGTCATTGTAACTTCTTGTTTGAATCATTTGTCCTTGTTAATTAGTCCTTGTGACTCGTTGTGTGAACCACTGGTCCTTCTTAATTAGTTATTGTGACTCGTTGTGTGAATCACTTGTTTCAGTTTATTAGTCATTGTGGCTCGTTATGTAAATCATTTGCCCTTGTTAATTAGTCCTTGTGACTCGTTGTGTGAACCATTTGTCCTTGTTCATTAGTCGTTGTGACTCGTTGTATGAATCATTTTTCCTTGTTCATTAGTCATTGTGACTCGTTGTATGAATCATTTGTCCTTTTTAATTAGTCCTTGTGACTCGTTGTATGAATCATTTGTCCTTGTTAATTACTCCCTTTGACTCGTAGTGTGAATCATTTGTCCTTATTAATTAGTCATTGTGACTCGTTATGTGAACCATTGGTCCTTGTTCATTAGTCATTGTGACTCGTTGTGTGAATCACTTGTTCTAGTTCATTAGTCATTGTGACTCCTTGTCAGAATCATTTGTCCTTGTTAATTAGTCCTTGTGACTCGTTGTGTTAATCATTTTTCCTTCTTAATTAGTCATTGTGACTCATTGTGTGAATCATTTATCCTAATTCATTAGTCCTTGTGACTCGTTGTGTGAATCATTTGTCCTATTTTATTATTCCTTGTGACTCGTTGTGTGAATCATTTATCCTTGGTAATTAGTCCCTTTGACTCGTTGTGTGACTCATTTGTCCTTGTTAATTAGTCCCTTTGACTCGTTATGTGAATCATTTGTCCTTGTTAATTAATCCTTGTGGCTCGTTGTGTTGACCATTTCTCCTTGTTCATTAGTCATTGTGACTCGTTGTGTGAATCATTTGTCTTTGTTAATTAGTCCTTGTAACTCGTTGTGTGAATCATTTGTCCTTGTTCATTAGTCCTTGTGACTCCTTGTGTGAACCATTCGTTCTTGTTCATTAGTCATTGTGACTAGTTGTGTGAATCATTTCCCTAGTTCATTAGTCATTGTAACTAGTTGTTTGAATCATTTGTCCTTGTTAATTAGTCCTTGTGACTCGTTGTGTGAACCATTGGTCTTTGTTAATTAGTTATTGTGACTCGTTGTGTGAATCACTTGTTCCAGTTTATTAGTCATTGTGAATCGTTATGTAAATCATTTGCCCTTGTTAATTAGTCCTTGTTACTCGTTGTATGAACCATTTGTCCTTGTTCATTAGTCGTTGTGACTCGTTGTATGAATCATTTTTCCTTGTTCATTAGTCATTGTGACTCGTTGTATGAATCATTTGTCCTTTTTAATTAGTCCTTGTGACTCGTTGTATGAATCATTTGTCCTTGTTAATTACTCCCTTTGACTCGTAGTGTGAATCATTTAACCTTGTTAAATAGTCATTGTGACTCGTTATGTGAACCATTGGTCCTTGTTCATTAGTCATTGTGACTCGTTGTGTGAATCACTTGTTCTACTTCATTAGTCATTGTGACTCCTTGTATGAATCATTTGTCCTTGTTAATTTGTCCTTGTGACTCGTTGTGTTAATCTTTTTTCCATGTTATTTAGTCCTTGTGACTCGTTGTGTGAACCATTTGTCCGTGTTCATTACTCATTGTGACTCGTTGTGTGAATTATTTGTCCTAATTCATTAGTCCTTGTGACTCGTTGTGTGAATCATTTCTCCTATTTTATTAGTCCTTGTGACTCGTTGTGTGAATCATTTATCCTAGGTAATTAATCCCTTTGACTCGTTGTGTGAATCATTTGTCCTTGTTAAATAGTCCCTTAAACTCGTTGTGTGAATCATTTGTCCTTGTTAATTAGTCCTTGTGACTCGTTGTGTTAACCATTTGTCCTTCTTAATTAGTCTTTGTGACTCGTTGTGTGAATCATTTGTCCTTGTTCATTAGTCCTTGTGACTCCTTGTGTGAACCATTCGTTCTTGTTCATTAGTCATTGTGACTAGTTGTGTGAATCATTTTCCCTAGTTCATTAGTCATTGTAACTTCTTGTTTGAATCATTTGTCCTTGTTAATTAGTCCTTGTGACTCGTTGTGTGAACCACTGGCCCTTCTTAATTAGTTATTGTGACTCGTTGTGTGAATCACTTGTTTCAGTTTATTAGTCATTGTGGCTCGTTATGTAAATCATTTGCCCTTGTTAATTAGTCCTTGTGACTCGTTGTGTGAACCATTTGTCCTTGTTCATTAGTCGTTGTGACTCGTTGTATGAATCATTTTTCCTTGTTCATTAGTCATTGTGACTCGTTGTATGAATCATTTGTCCTTTTTAATTAGTCCTTGTGACTCGTTGTATGAATCATTTGTCCTTGTTAATTACTCCCTTTGACTCGTAGTGTGAATCATTTGTCCTTATTAATTAGTCATTGTGACTCGTTATGTGAACCATTGGTCCTTGTTCATTAGTCATTGTGACTCGTTGTGTGAATCACTTGTTCTAGTTCATTAGTCATTGTGACTCCTTGTCTGAATCATTTGTCCTTGTTAATTAGTCCTTGTGACTCGTTGTGTTAATCATTTTTTTTTGTTAATTAGTCATTGTGACTCATTGTGTGAATCATTTATCCTAATTCATTTGTCCTTGTGACTCGTTGTGTGAATCATTTGTCCTATTTTATTAGTCCTTGTGACCCGTTGTGTGAATCATTTATCCTTGGTAATTAGTCCCTTTGACTCGTTGTGTGACTCATTTGTCCTTGTTAATTAGTCCCTTTGACTCGTTATGTGAATCATTTGTCCTTGTTAATTAATCCTTGTGGCTCGTTGTGTTGACCATTTCTCCTTGTTCATTAGTCATTGTGACTCGTTGTGTGAATCATTTGTCTTTGTTAATTAGTCCTTGTAACTCATTGTGTGAATCATTTGTCCTTGTTCATTAGTCCTTGTGACTCCTTGTGTGAACCATTCGTTCTTGTTCATTAGTCATTGTGACTAGTTGTGTGAATCATTTTCCCTAGTTCATTAGTCATTGTAACTTGTTGTTTGAATCATTTGTCCTTGTTAATTAGTCCTTGTGACTCGTTGTGTGAACCATTGGTCCTTGTTAATTAGTTATTGTGACTCGTTGTGTGAATCACTTGTTCCAGTTTATTAGTCATTGTGAATCGTTATGTAAATCATTTGCCCTTGTTAATTAGTCCTTGTTACTCGTTGTGTGAACCATTTGTCCTTGTTCATTAGTCGTTGTGACTCGTTGTATGAATCATTTTTCCTTGTTCATTAATCATTGTGACCCGTTGTATGAATCATTTGTCCTTTTTAATTAGTCCTTGTGACTCGTTGTATGAATCATTTGTCCTTGTTAATTACTCCCTTTGACTCGTAGTGTGAATCATTTAACCTTGTTAATTAGTCATTGTGACTCGTTATGTGAACCATTGGTCCTTGTTCATTAGTCATTGTGACTCGTTGTGTGAATCACTTGTTCTACTTCATTAGTCATTGTGACTCCTTGTATGAATCATTTGTCCTCGTTAATTTGTCCTTGTGACTCGTTGTGTTAATCTTTTTTCCTTGTTATTTAGTCCTTGTGACTCGTTGTGTGAACCATTTGTCCTTGTTCATTAGTCATTGTGACTCGTTGTGTGAATTATTTGTCCTAATTCATTAGTCCTTGTGACTCGTTGTGTGAATCATTTCTCCTATTTTAATAGTCCTTGTGACTCGTTGTGTGAATCATTTATACTTGGTAATTAATCCCTTTGACTCGTTGTGTGAATCATTTGTCCTTGTTAAATAGTCCCTTAAACTCGTTGTGTGAATCATTTGTCCTTGTTAATTAGTCCTTGTGACTCGTTGTTTTAACCATTTGTCCTTCTTAATTAGTCTTTGTGACTCGTTGTGTGAACCATTTGTCCTTGTTCATTAGACATTGTGACTCATTGTGTTAATCATTTGTCCTTGTTAATTAGTCATTGTGACTCGTTATGTGAACCATTGGTCCTTGTTCATTAGTCATTATGACTATTTGTGTGAATCACTTGTTCTAGTTCATTAGTCGTTGTGACTCGTTGTGTGAATCATTTGTCCTTGTTAATTATTCCATGTGACTCGTTGTGTAAACCATTTGTCCTTGTTCATTAATCATTGTGACTCATTGTGTGAATCATTTATCCTAATTCATTAGTCCTTGTGACTCGTTGTGTGAATCATTTGTCCTATTTTATTAGTCCTTGTGACTCGTTGTGTGAATCATTTATCCTTGGTAATTAGTCCCTTTGACTCGTTGTGTGAATCATTTGTCCTTGCTAATTAGTCCTTGTGACTCATTGTGTTAACCATTTGTCCTTGTTAATTAGTCATTGTGACTCATTGTGTGAACCATTGGTCCTTGTTCATTAGTCATTGTGACTGAATCACTTGTTCTAGTTCATTAGTCATTGTGACTCGTTATGTAAATCATTTATCCTTGTTAATTAATCCTTGTGGCTCGTTGTGTTGACCATTTCTCCTTTGTCCTTGTTCATTAGTCCTTGTGACTCCTTGTGCGAACCATTCGTTCTTATTCATTAGTCATTGTGACTAGTTGTGTGAATCATTTTCCCTAGTTCATTAGTCATTGTAACTTCTTGTTTGAATCATTTGTCCTTGTTAATTAGTCCTTGTGACTCGTTGTGTGAACCACTGGTCCTTCTTAATTAGTTATTGTGACTCGTTGTGTGAATCACTTGTTTCAGTTTATTAGTCATTGTGGCTCGTTATGTAAATCATTTGCCCTTGTTAATTAGTCCTTGTGACTCGTTGTGTGAACCATTTGTCCTTGTTCATTAGTCGTTGTGACTCGTTGTATGAATCATTTTTCCTTGTTCATTAGTCATTGTGACTCGTTGTATGAATCATTTGTCCTTTTTAAGTAGTCCTTGTTACTCGTTGTATGAATCATTTGTCCTTGTTAATTACTCCCTTTGACTCGTAGTGTGAATCATTTGTCCTTATTAATTAGTCATTGTGACTCGTTATGTGAACCATTGGTCCTTGTTCATTAGTCATTGTGACTCGTTCTGTGAATCACTTGTTCTAGTTCATTAGTCATTGTGACTCCTTGTCAGAATCATTTGTCCTTGTTAATTAGTCCTTGTGACTCGTTGTGTTAATCATTTTTCCTTGTTAATTAGTCATTGTGACTCATTGTGTGAATCATTTATCCTAATTCATTAGTCCTTGTGACTCGTTGTGTGAATCATTTGTCCTATTTTATTAGTCCTTGTGACTCGTTGTGTGAATCATTTATCCTTGGTAATTAGTCCCTTTGACTCGTTGTGTGACTCATTTGTCCTTGTTAATTAGTCCCTTTGACTCGTTATGTGAATCATTTGTCCTTGTTAATTAATCCTTGTGGCTCGTTGTGTTGACCATTTCTCCTTGTTCATTAGTCATTGTGACTCGTTGTGTGAATCATTTGTCTTTGTTAATTAGTCCTTGTGACTCGTTGTGTGAATCATTTGTCCTATTTTATTAGTCCTTGTGACTCGTTGTGTGAATCATTTATCCTTGGTAATTAGTCCCTTTGACTCGTTGTGTGACTCATTTGTCCTTGTTAATTAGTCCCTTTGACTCGTTATGTGAATCATTTGTCCTTGTTAATTAATCCTTGTGGCTCGTTGTGTTGACCATTTCTCCTTGTTCATTAGTCATTGTGACTCGTTGTGTGAATCATTTGTCTTTGTTAATTAGTCCTTGTAACTCGTTGTGTGAATCATTTGTCCTTGTTAATTAGTCCTTGTGACTCGTTGTGTGAACCATTGGTCTTTGTTAATTAGTTATTGTGACTCGTTGTGTGAATCACTTGTTCCAGTTTATTAGTCATTGTGAATCGTTATGTAAATCATTTGCCCTTGTTAATTAGTCCTTGTTACTCGTTGTATGAACCATTTGTCCTTGTTCATTAGTCGTTGTGACTCGTTGTATGAATCATTTTTCCTTGTTCATTAGTCATTGTGACTCGTTGTATGAATCATTTGTCCTTTTTAATTAGTCCTTGTGACTCGTTGTATGAATCATTTGTCCTTGTTAATTACTCCCTTTGACTCGTAGTGTGAATCATTTAACCTTGTTAAATAGTCATTGTGACTCGTTATGTGAACCATTGGTCCTTGTTCATTAGTCATTGTGACTCGTTGTGTGAATCACTTGTTCTACTTCATTAGTCATTGTGACTCCTTGTGTTAATCATTTGTCCTTGTTAATTATTCCATGTGACTCGTTGTGTAAACCATTTGTCCTTGTTCATTAGTCATTGTGACTCATTGTGTGAATCATTTATCCTAATTCATTAGTCCTTGTGACTCGTTGTGTGAATCATTTGTCCTATTTTATTAGTCCTTGTGACTCGTTGTGTGAATCATTTATCCTTGGTAATTAGTCCCTTTGACTCGTTGTGTGAATCATTTGTCCTTGCTAATTAGTCCTTGTGACTCATTGTGTTAACCATTTGTCCTTGTTAATTAGTCATTGTGACTCATTGTGTGAACCATTGGTCCTTGTTCATTAGTCATTGTGACTCTTTGTGTGAATCACTTGTTCTAGTTCATTAGTCATTGTGACTCGTTATGTAAATCATTTATCCTTGTTAATTAATCCTTGTGGCTCGTTGTGTTGACCATTTCTCCTTTGTCCTTGTTCATTAGTCCTTGTGACTCCTTGTGCGAACCATTCGTTCTTATTCATTAGTCATTGTGACTAGTTGTGTGAATCATTTTCCCTAGTTCATTAGTCATTGTAACTTCTTGTTTGAATCATTTGTCCTTGTTAATTAGTCCTTGTGACTCGTTGTGTGAACCACTGGTCCTTCTTAATTAGTTATTGTGACTCGTTGTGTGAATCACTTGTTTCAGTTTATTAGTCATTGTGGCTCGTTATGTAAATCATTTGCCCTTGTTAATTAGTCCTTGTGACTCGTTGTGTGAACCATTTGTCCTTGTTCATTAGTCGTTGTGACTCGTTGTATGAATCATTTTTCCTTGTTCATTAGTCATTGTGACTCGTTGTATGAATCATTTGTCCTTTTTAAGTAGTCCTTGTTACTCGTTGTATGAATCGTTTGTCCTTGTTAATTACTCCCTTTGACTCGTAGTGTGAATCATTTGTCCTTATTAATTAGTCATTGTGACTCGTTATGTGAACCATTGGTCCTTGTTCATTAGTCATTGTGACTCGTTGTGTGAATCACTTGTTCTAGTTCATTAGTCATTGTGACTCCTTGTCAGAATCATTTGTCCTTGTTAATTAGTCCTTGTGACTCGTTGTGTTAATCATTTTTCCTTGTTAATTAGTCATTGTGACTCATTGTGTGAATCATTTATCCTAATTCATTAGTCCTTGTGACTCGTTGTGTGAATCATTTATCCTTGGTAATTAGTCCCTTTGACTCGTTGTGTGACTCATTTGTCCTTGTTAATTAGTCCCTTTGACTCGTTATGTGAATCATTTGTCCTTGTTAATTAATCCTTGTGGCTCGTTGTGTTGACCATTTCTCCTTGTTCATTAGTCATTGTGACTCGTTGTGTGAATCATTTGTCTTTGTTAATTAGTCCTTGTAACTCGTTGTGTGAATCATTTGTCCTTGTTAATTAGTCCTTGTGACTCGTTGTGTGAACCATTGGTCTTTGTTAATTAGTTATTGTGACTCGTTGTGTGAATCACTTGTTCCAGTTTATTAGTCATTGTGAATCGTTATGTAAATCATTTGCCCTTGTTAATTAGTCCTTGTTACTCGTTGTATGAACCATTTGTCCTTGTTCATTAGTCGTTGTGACTCGTTGTATGAATCATTTTTCCTTGTTCATTAGTCATTGTGACTCGTTGTATGAATCATTTGTCCTTTTTAATTAGTCCTTGTGACTCGTTGTATGAATCATTTGTCCTTGTTAATTACTCCCTTTGACTCGTAGTGTGAATCATTTAACCTTGTTAAATAGTCATTGTGACTCGTTATGTGAACCATTGGTCCTTGTTCATTAGTCATTGTGACTCGTTGTGTGAATCACTTGTTCTACTTCATTAGTCATTGTGACTCCTTGTATGAATCATTTGTCCTTGTTAATTTGTCCTTGTGACTCGTTGTGTTAATCTTTTTTCCTTGTTATTTAGTCCTTGTGACTCGTTGTGTGAACCATTTGTCCATGTTCATTACTCATTGTGACTCGTTGTGTGAATTATTTGTCCTAATTCATTAGTCCTTGTAACACCCCCATTTATTTAAGGGCCTGAACTAGGACTCCTCAGATAAATGATGGTGTTACCATCTCGGAAGCCCGAGGCAGTAGATAACAAAGGAAAGAAGCACAGTACTTTATTATAATGTTTATAGTGACATTACAACTGAAATAAAAACAAGTCTCCAAAAACGACCAAATAATAAGTCTGTTAAAACTACTCAAAAGACTAAGGTGAGCTAGACACTAAGTCGGTCATCCAAGCTCTCTTCCCGGCCAGCTCCCATCGGTCTCGAATACTGTCAATCTGCTCCCCAATAATTGGATCATCACGGCGTACACGAATACACGGGGGTCAGCCACGAAGCTGAGTAGGTAATACAATAACAGTAACATAAAACACATACTCCTCCATCACCAACACCGCCATCACAACTCACAACCCGGACAACCCAGCCATACCGATCCCCGGTAGACTATAAATATCGACCATAGTCGATCCGCCTCCTTGTTGAGGACACCAGGGCAAGTCCTGCAGAACCCGCCTGGGCCTTATCACAATGTCATCATCACCACCTCCACCAACTCCAAGGTAATAATATAATAAAACAGTTCAACAATAGAACTTAACGGAATTAAATCAGACAATCATATTATAACATGTAAACCACCGATTCAGTCAATCCAGTCACATAATACGATATCAAGTCCAGTGTATTCCCCTACCTCAAATAGCGATAAAAGCTAAGCTGCAGATCGAAGTACTCCACCGAAACTCGCCACCTAAACATATACATAATATAATTAATTCAATTAACTATTCCCGTTCCCATACTCAAGAGCTACTATAAGTAGAAACCTTCCCAATTTAGAAATTACTAAAAATATAAGTTACTCAAAATAGAAGGTTTTCCTAAAATGGGAAGTTTCCCAAAGTAGCGATTACCAAAATAGCAAGTTACTAAAAATAGTAACTTTCCCAAAATAAAATCCCGACTCAAAAGCTTAAATACATTATTCCGTCACCGCAACTTTAATATTAACTCAATAATTAAACTAATAATGTAAATATTAGAAGTATACGCATTCCCGACTCATTAAAATAAAACCCGTAACAAAACAATTTCAAAAACAACGCATGACACAACACACGCACACTCCCTTTACAACCCGTCACAACCGCCCCTCAACCACCAATCCTCTCGCCGACCACCAGGCTCGACACAGGTCGGCTCGGTCACCACCCACCACCACCAACGTGGTCGACCACGCCGGCGGTCCCGGCCACCACCGCAAAACCCCCGCTGCGTTCCGCGCCACAAAACGCCCTGAACGGTCCCCTTATCTAACCCGACAACCACCACGACACTCCCCTGCCACCCTACCAACCACCACCATTGCCACCCCGCCGCACGGCGACCCCGACACACGTGGCACCACCGATTCGACCTCCCCCGAGTCCACGGTGGTGCCACCCTTTTCCTATGTCGAAATGCTACCCAAAAACACCCCACCGACCCCGACACCTAAACACCACCACTGCAACTACCACCAAGAACGACCACCACTCTAACCACCACCACCCGACTCGACTCTACACCCACAACACATCTCACCACCCCACGACCACCACAACAGTCCCTAAAAGACGCATAACACAAAACAAAACGGTGGGATGTAAATGAAAACGAGAACCCATACCTATGACGGCCGTCGACCTGCGCTTTTCCGGTCTGTACCACCACCCTCGACCACTAGCAAAGACTCCCCTGGACTCCTGGCAGACCCCACTACCTCCACACTCACCGGCGTGCTCTCTTTGGCCGTGTATAACGCTTAAACGAGAGAGGAAGGAGGGTTGTTGTTTTGTGTTGTCAAAATGACGGTAGGGGAAAGGGATAGGGTTTTAAAGGTGAATTAGGGTTTGTTTTTAGGGTTTGGTGAGGTAAAATGGTAGGTGGGTAAATGGGTAACAAGTGGTAAATGGGTTATGACCCCTCGACCCAAAAATGCTACTCAAATATAAACCCGACTCATCTCGCGATATAATTTAAACATTTATTTTTACGCTTTTATCATTACCTTTACGCCACCATAAAATAATAAAACTCGCCCAAACGATAATAAAATACGGGTATTACGGTCTTCCCCCTTAAAAGAACTTCGTCCGAAGTTCGCTCCCATACCAAACATGTCATGCGAAAATATAAAAGACATCTCGTATAACTAACACGGTCAAACACACGACTATACTATATAAACACGAAATGTTACATTCTACCCTCCTAAAAAGAAAGTTACGTCCCGTAACTTACCTCAAGAGAACAGATGTGGATAACTCTCTCTCATCGCGGCCTCGGTTTCCCGGTAGCTTCCTCGCTTTATGATTAGACCACAACACTTTTACCAAAGCCGTCTCTCCGTGCCTGGTCTTTCTAACCTTCCTGTCCAAGATCTCCTTAGGCGTCTCGATGTAAGTCAACTGCTCGTCCACCTCGACCACATCATGGCTCAAAATATGCGAAGGGTCACTCAAATATCTCAATCGAGAAACATGGAAGATATTATGTACCCCAGCTAAAAGGTGGTGGTAGAGCTAGTCGATATGCCACTTCTCCAACTCTATCCAGGATCTCATATGGCCCAATAAACTTCTGGCTCAACTTTCCCCGCTTCCCAAATCTCATCACTCCCTTCATCGGAGACACTCTAAGAAGTACTTTCTCCCCCACCTGGAAAGAAATGTCGCTTCTCCTAGCGTCGACATAGCTCTTCTTAGGTCTGGGCAGCCCTCATCTTACGTCGAATGATCGCACTGTTCAACCATCTCCTGAATCATCTCTGGTCCCAAAACTACCGCATCAGTTCGATCATCCCAACACACAGGACTCCTACACTTCCTGCCATACAGAGCCTCAAATGGAGCCATCCCAATACTAGCGTGGTAGCTGTTGTTGTATGAAAACTCAATCAACCCCAGTCTATCCTCCCAAGACCCGCCGAACTCCAAAACACAAGCTCTCAACATGTCCTCGAGCGTACGAATAGTCCTCTCTGTCGACCATCGTATTTGGATGAAAAGCGGTGCTCATCTTTAATCGAGTACCCATTAGTATTTGTAACTCTGCCGAATTTGGATAGAAACACAGAGTCTCTATCGGAAATGATGTCCTTGGGTACACCATGCAGCTTCACCACATACTGAACATAAGCCTTGGCCAACTCAGCTTTACTCCAAGTATCCTTCATGGGAATAAAGTGAGCCGACTTGGTTAGCCTATCCACGATCACCCAAATCATATTGTTACCTTTCTGAGTTCGAGGCAACCCAACAATGAAATCCATGGAAATGCTTTCCCACTTCCACTCTGGCACATCTAGTGGTTGAACCTTCCCTTGCGGCCTCTTATGTTCACCCTTCACTCTCTGGCATGTCAAGCATCGAGCTACGAACTCAGCAACTTCCCTCTTCATATTCGGCCACCAAAAGGTCTTCTTGAGGTCCTTGTATAACTTATCTCCCCCAGGATGAACCGAGTAAGGCGTGGCATGTGCCTCAGTAAGAATCTTCCTTTTCAGCTCATCATTATCCGGAACACACCACCGTCCCCCAAACCTCAGACTACCATCAGGATGGATAACAAAACCGGAATCAACCCCACCTTTTCCGCTGTTCTATTGTCTTTGCGCCACTTCGAATTCTAGCATCGGTTTTACGTAGCTCTCGACCTCCTCATATAACTCGGTTCAACGGTCAAGTCCCCAAGAGTCTCTCCTTGCCGGATCACGTGGATTCCCATCCCCATGACTCATTATGCATCCTCACTCTAGATCTAGCACCGCTCAAAGCATGGATGGATTTCTGCTTAAGGCATCGGCTACGACATTCGCTTTCCCCTCATGATAAAGTATCTCCATGTCATAGTCGCCAATCAATTCGATCCATCTCCTCTGTCTCATGTTCAACTCCTTCTGTGTGTAAATGTACTTTAAGCTCTTGTGGTCGGAAAACACTTTGAAGGTAGCCCCATAAAGATAGTGTCGCCATAGTTTGAGCGCAAACACCACAGCCCCCAACTCTAGATCATGAGTAGGGTAATTCTCCTCATAGGTCTTCAGCGTCGAGAAGCGTAAGCGATTACCTTCCGTTTTGCATCAATACGCACTTTGGACCCTTCTTGGAAGCATCGGTATACACCTCGAAGTTATCATTCCCATCTGGTAGTGCAAGGATAGGAGCTGTAGTGAGTCGTTCTTTGAGGGTTAGAAACGCCTCCTCACAACTCTCATCCCAAACAAACCTGTTCTCCTTCCGCATCAAGGACGTCAATGGCTTGGCGATCCTTGAGAAGTCCTTGACAAACCTTCGGTAATAACCTGCTAGCCCCAAGAAGCTTCGGATCTCACCCACATTCTTAGGACTCTGCCATCTCGTCACTGCCTCAATCTTGCTAGGATCAACCGACACCCCTTCCTTGGAAATCACATGGCCCAGAAAAGCAACTTTCTTCAACCAGAACTCACACTTGCTCAGCTTGGCATATAACTGGTTCTCCTCCAAGGTTTTCAAGACTAACCTCAAATGTTCCTCATGTTCCTCCTCATTCTTGGAGTATACCAGAATATCATCGATGAATACAACCACGAACTTGTCCGGGTAAGGGTGAACACCCGATTCATCGGGTCCATAAAACACTTCTTTGGCGCATTAGTCAACCCAAATGGCATGACCACGAACTCATAGTGCCCATATCTTGTTCTGAAAGCGGTCTTAGGTATATCCTCGTTCTTAATTCTCAATCTGGTGATAACACGACCTCAAATCGATCTTAGAGAAAACTCCGGCTCCACTCAATTGATCGAACAAATCATCGATCCTTGGCAAAGGATAACGGTTCTTGACGGTCACATTGTTCAACTCACGGTAATCCACGCAAAGTCTCAAGCTTCCATCTTTCTTCTTGACAAACAACACTGGTGCTCCCAAGGTGAAACACTAGGCCGTATGTAACCTTTCTCTGCTAGCTCATCCAACTGCTTCTTCAATTCCTCCATCTCTTTCGGCCCCATACGGTAAGGTGGTTTAGAAATCGGCCCTGTTCCTGGCTTTAGATCAATGGAAAAGTCCACTTCTCTTTTCGGTGGTAACCCTGGAATGTCTTAGGAAATACATTCTCGAACTCCCTCACCACTGGAATCTCGGACACCTTAGGGGTCTCCGACTCACTATCCCACATCTGACACAAGATTAATCGGTCCCCTTTCCTCGGACTCGACTTGGGTATTAATGAGATATGAATTTGACTCTTGGCTTGACCACATACCCCTTATAAGACACCCTAACTCCCTTAGGTCCCCTCAAAGAGATCTTCTTCGATGGCGATCGATAAAAGCTTTGTACTTCCCTAACCAGTCCATCCCCAGAATCACCTCAAAACCCCCAAGGGAAACTCTATAAGGTCACCGTGAAACACAACCTCTCCGATCTGAATTGGTACCCCGGTGTGTAGACTCTATCACAAGATACCGAGCTCCCCAGAAGGTACCACTACCGAATCAACAATTCTATCATATGACTTAAGGTTTAAGACTCGGCATGTTCATGCAGATATAAAAGAATGTGTAGCTCAGGAATCAAACAACACAAAGGTGGGTTTAGAGTTAACAGGAAATGTACCAGTCACCACGTGAGAGTCATTCTTAGCTGCCTCCTTGCCCATGGCGAAGAGCTTGCCATTGGACTTAGCCCCACTCGATTTGAAGAAGTGCTCCAGTTGTTTGTTCCCTTCATTTGTAGTCTTCGGAAGTTGGTGCTCCCACTCTTTGGCTCTGCTTGATTACGGTTCGGTAGTTGTTGTAGCTTCCTTGGTAGCTGTTACTAGCTCGGACCTCGCACCTCCCCGTAGCCGGACATAGGTGTGCGATAAGCTGTATACCTGGACCCCACCGAACGAGAGCCACCGAACCGGACATAGGTGCCTGTATCCACGGGATCGATTCGCCCCGGATGATCGGCATTCAAACCTCTTGTGTCTGTCTTTCCACAGCCAAAACAAGTAAGCCCCATGAGAACTACCTCCCCACCGGTGCCCTGAAGCCACCTCCACTCGAGCTCTCGTACCCCCTCGGGCACCGTTGTTAGTGGAGTACCCACCATATCTGCCCGAACTCGCTTCTTTGCCCCAGTATTATCACTTGTGGTCTCCGACTTCCTTTTTCTCGGCCTTGCCTTTCTTATCGGCCTTGATCTGTTTCGAGAGTCTTTCAAGCAGCACTGACCCTCAAGTAAATGTCCTGAATCTGTAGTGGGTGGAGCTGCTGTGAGCCTCTTCTTGATGTCCATGGTGAGTCCCCGCTCAAACCTCATAGCCATCATAGCTTCATTCTGCCCAAAGTCATCAATGTATGAGGATAAGCGCCGGAATTTCCGATGATAAGTCTCCTTGTCATATCTTTGTCATCTTGAAGGTGTCAAACTCCTCCGAAGTTTGGCTTTTTGGAACTCGGGCATAAACTCATTCTTCAGAAGCTCTTGGAATTCCAACCAAGATACGTGTCCAGTCTCAAGATCCCTAGCAACCTCTCGTATCTCCACCTTGTTCTGGTCCACAGTCACCATTTGTGGCCCTAAGATAGTGGGCGACTTGATCCACTGCGGCTCTTAGGACATGCTAACAGTTCAAACAGATTGGTGAACTCTCTACACCATTCCCCCAGCAACTGTGGTTCTCCCTCTCCAGTGAATTTTGTGGGGTTATGCCTTGCCACAATGGTACTCATCTTTCCCGGATCCAATCGTTTGGCCTTTAGGGCCTCATTCTCAGCCAGTAGTTGATCTAACTCTTCTGGGTGATGTTTTACCGTGTTCCTTCTTGGAGGCATGACTACAAGAGAATTTTAGGGATTAGCTGCAACACAAAACACTTTGGTAATTCTAGCCAATTCTTTTACTTCTTATCTTACTTGTCTATCTAGCATGGCTTAGGGATCACATAACCGCATATCACTAGGCATCGCCTTTTGACACTACTTAATAGATGTATAAGTATAATTCAACCTTAAAACATGCAAAGTATTATGCCACAACCTCCTATCAACTTTTATGCAACAATTATCATATCAATCGGTTAATACTTAGGCAATAATATATGGAGTTATGCTCAGTATCATGCAACTTCTCTACCCTTCCTCTCATATGCACTCAGGGTTCCCGGGTCAAACTGAGAGGGCCAATGGTTCGGTGTGAGGGGGCCCCTTACTCATCCCTTACCTTTAGTGTGCTCCTAACAGTTCTATCCCGGGGTTCATTTTATTTGACTCTTCCTAAATTCATTGGATTCATTGGTTTAGGCCTGAGGATCGTTCGCTCTGATACCACTTTGTAACACCCCATTTATTTAAGGGCACGAACTAGGACTCCTCGGATAAATGATGGTGTTACCATCTCGGAAGCCCGAGGCGATGAGATAACAAAGGAAAGAAGCACAGTACTTTATTATAATGTTTATAGTGACATTACAACTGAAATAAAAACAAGTCTCCAAAAACGACCAAATAATAAGTCTGTTAAAACTACTCAAAAGACTAAGGTGAGCTAGACACTAAGTCGGTCATCCAAGCTCTCTTCCCGGCCAGCTCCCATCAGTCTCTGAATACCTGTCAATCTGCTCCCCAATAATTGGATCATCACAGGCGTACACGAATACACGGGGTCAGCCACGAAGCTGAGTAGGTAATCAATTAACAGTAACATAAAACACATACTCCTCCATCACCAACACCGCCATCACAACTCACAACCCGGACAACCCAGCCATACCGATCCCCGGTAGACTATAAATATCGACCATAGTCGATCTGCCAGCTCGCAGCTGAGGACACCAGGGCAAGTCCTGCAGAACCCGCCTGGGCCTTATCACAATGTCATCATCACCACCTCCACCAACTCCAAGGTAATAATATAATAAAACAGTTCAACAATAGAACTTAACGGAATTAAATCAGACAATCATATTATAACATGTAAACCACCGATTCAGTCAATCCAGTCACATAATACGATATCAAGTCCAGTGTATTCCCCTACCTCAAATAGCGATAAAAGCTAACTGCAGATCAGAAGTACTCCACCGAAACTCGCCACCTAAACATATACATAATATAATTAATTCAATTAACTATTCCCGTTCCCATACTCAAGAGCTACTATAAGTAGAAACCTTCCCAATTTAGAAATTACTAAAAATATAAGTTACTCAAAATAGAAGGTTTTCCTAAAATGGGAAGTTTCCCAAAGTAGCGATTACCAAAATAGCAAGTTACTAAAAATAGTAACTTTCCCAAAATAAAATCCCGACTCAAAAGCTTAAATACATTATTCCGTCACCGCAACTTTAATATTAACTCAATAATTAAACTAATAATGTAAATATTAGAAGTATACGCATTCCCGACTCATTAAAATAAAACCCGTAACAAAACAATTTCAAAAACAACGCATGACACAACACACGCACACTCCCTTTACAACCCGTCACAACCGCCCCTCAACCACCAATCCTCACCGCCGACCACCGGGCGACACAGGTCTGGCCTGGTCACCACCCACCACCACCAACGTGGTCGACCCACGCCGGCGGCCCCGGCCACCACCGCAAAACCCCCTGGCTGCGTTCCTGCCGCCACAAAACGCCCTGAACAGTCCCCTTATCTAACCCGACAACCACCACGACACTCCCCTGCCACCCTACCAACCACCACCATTGCCACCACCGTCGCCGCACGGCGACCTCGACACACGTGGCACCACCGATTCGACCTCCCCGAGTCCACGGTGGTGCCACCCTTTTCCTATGTCCGAAATGCTACCCAAAAACACCCCACCGACCCCGACACCTAAACACCACCACTGCAACTACCACCAGCAACGACCACCACTCTAACCACCACCACCCGACTCGACTCTACACCCACAACACATCTCACCACCCCACGACCACCACAACAGTCCCTAAAAGACGCATAACACAAAACAAAACGGTGGGACAGAAATGAAAACGAGAACCCATACCTATGACGGCCGTCGACCTGCGCTTTTCCGGTCTGTACCACCACCCTCGACCACTAGCAAAGACTCCCCTGGACTCCTGGCAGACCCCACTACCTCCACACTCACCGGCGTGCTCTCTTTGGCCGTGTATAACGCTTAAACGAGAGAGGAAGGAGGGTTGTTGTTTTGTGTTGTCAAAATGACGGTAGGGGAAAGGGATAGGGTTTTAAAGGTGAATTAGGGTTTGTTTTTAGGGTTTGGTGAGGTAAAATGGTAGGTGGGTAAATGGGTAACAAGTGGTAAATGGGTTATGACCCCTCGACCCAAAAATGCTACTCAAATATAAACCCGACTCATCTCGCGATATAATTTAAACATTTATTTTTACGCTTTTATCATTACCTTTACGCCACCATAAAATAATAAAACTCGCCCAAACGATAATAAAATACGGGGTATTACAGTCCTTGTGACTCGTTGTGTGAATCATTTCTCCTATTTTATTAGTCCTTGTGACTCGTTGTGTGAATCATTTATCCTTGGTAATTAATCCCTTTGACTCGTTGTGTGAATCATTTGTCCTTGTTAAATAGTCCCTTAAACTCGTTGTGTGAATCATTTGTCCTTGTTAATTAGTCCTTGTGACTCGTTGTGTTAACCATTTGTCCTTCTTAATTAGTCTTTGTGACTCGTTGTGTGAATCATTTGTCCTTGTTCATTAGTCCTTGTGACTCCTTGTGTGAACCATTCGTTCTTGTTCATTAGTCATTGTGACTAGTTGTGTGAATCATTTTCCCTAGTTCATTAGTCATTGTAACTTCTTGTTTGAATCATTTGTCCTTGTTAATTAGTCCTTGTGAATCGTTGTGTGAACCACTGGTCCTTGTTAATTAGTTATTGTGACTCGTTGTGTGAATCACTTGTTTCAGTTTATTAGTCATTGTGGCTCGTTATGTAAATCATTTGCCCTTGTTAATTAGTCCTTGTGACTCGTTGTGTGAACCATTTGTCCTTGTTCATTAGTCGTTGTGACTCGTTGTATGAATCATTATTCCTTGTTCATTAGTCATTGTGACTCGTTGTATGAATCATTTGTCCGTTTTAATTAGTCCTTGTGACTCGTTGTATGAATCATTTGTCCTTGTTAATTACTCCCTTTGACTCGTAGTGTGAATCATTTGTCCTTATTAATTAGTCATTGTAACTCGTTATGTGAACCATTGGTCCTTGTTCATTAGTCATTGTGACTCGTTGTGTGAATCACTTGTTCTAGTTCATTAGTCATTGTGACTCCTTGTCTGAATCATTTGTCCTTGTTAATTAGTCCTTGTGACTCGTTGTGTTAATCATTTTTCCTTGTTAATTAGTCATTTTGACTCATTGTGTGAATCATTTATCCTAATTCATTAGTCCTTGTGACTCGTTGTGTGAATCATTTGTCCTATTTTATTAGTCCTTGTGACTCGTTGTGTGAATCATTCATCCTTGGTAATTAGTCCCTTTGACTCGTTGTGTGACTCATTTGTCCTTGTTAATTAGTCCGTTTGACTCGTTGTGTGAATCATTTGTTCTTGCTAATTAGTCCGTGTGACTCGTTGTGTTAACCATTTGTCCTTGTTAATTAGTCATTGTGACTCGTTGTGTGAACCATTGGTCCTTGTTCATTAGTCATTGTGACTCTTTGTGTGAATCACTTGTTCTAGTTCATTAGTCATTGTGACTCGTTATGTGAATCATTTGTCGTTGTTAATTAATCCTTGTGGCTCGTTGTGTTGACCATTTCTCCTTATTCATTACTCATTGGGACTCGTTGTGTGAATCATTTGTCCTTGTTCATTAGTCCTTGTGACTCGTTGTGTGAATCATTAGTCCTTGTTCATTAGTCCTTGTGACTCCTTGTGTGAACCATTCGTTCTTGTTCATTAGTCATTGTGACTAGTTGTGTGAATCATTTTCCCTAGTTCATTAGTCATTGTAACTTGTTGTTTGAATCATTTGTCCTTGTTAATTAATCCTTGTGACTCGTTGTGTGAACCACTGGTCCTTGTTAATTAGTTATTGTGACTCGTTGTGTGAATCACTTGTTTCAGTTTATTAGTCATTGTGGCTCGTTATGAAAATCATTTGCCCTTGTTAATTAGTCCTTGTGACTCGTTGTGTGAACCATTTGTCTTTGTTTATTAGTCGTTGTGACTCGTTGTATGAATCATTTTTCCTTGTTCATTAGTCATTGTGACTCGTTGTATGAATCATTTGTCCTTTTTAATTAGTCCTTGTGACTCGTTGTATGAATCATTTGTCCTTGTTAATTACTCCCTTTGACTCGTAGTGTGAATCATTTGTCCTTATTAATTAGTCATTGTGACTCGTTATGTGAACCATTGGTCCTTGTTCATTAGTCATTGTGACTCGTTGTGTGAATCACTTGTTCTAGTTCATTAGTCATTGTGACTCCTTGTCTGAATCATTTGTCCTTGTTAATTAGTCCTTGTGACTCGTTGTGTTAATCATTTTTCCTTGTTAATTAGTCATTGTGACTCATTGTGTGAATCATTTATCCTAATTCATTATTCCTTGTGACTCGTTGTGTGAATCATTTGTCCTATTTTATTAGTCCTTGTGACTCGTTGAGTGAATCATTTATCCTTGGTAATTAGTCCCTTTGACTCGTTGTGTGACTCATTTGTCCTTGTTAATTAGTCCCTTTGACTCGTTGTGTGAATCATTTGTTCTTGCTAATTAGTCCGTGTGACTCGTTGTGTTAACCATTTGTCCTTGTTAATTAGTCATTGTGACTCGTTGTGTGAACCATTGGTCCTTGTTCATTAGTCATTGTGACTCTTTGTGTGAATCACTTGTTCTAGTTCATTAGTCATTGTGACTCGTTATGTGAATCATTTGTCCTTGTTAATTAATCCTTGTGGCTCGTTGTGTTGACCATTTCTTCTTGTTCATTAGTCATTGTGACTCGTTGTGTGAATCATTTGTCCTTGTTCATTAGTCCTTGTTCATTAGTCCTTGTGACTCCTTGTGTGAACCATTCGTTCTTGTTCATTAGTCATTGTGACTAGTTGTGTGAATCATTTTCCCTAGTTCATTAGTCATTGTAACTTGTTGTTTGAATAATTTGTTCTTGTTAATTAGTCCTTGTGACTCGTTGAGTGAACCACTGGTCCTTGTTAATTAGTTTTTGTGACTCGTTGTGTGAATCACTTGTTCCAGTTTATTAGTCATTGTGACTCGTTATGTAAATCATTTGCCCTTGTTAATTAGTCCTTGCGACTCGTTGTGTGAACCATTTGTCCTTGTTCATTAGTCGTTGTGACTCGTTGTATGAATCATTTTTCCTTGTTCATTAGTTATTGTGACTCGTTGTATGAATCATTTGTCCTTTTTAATTAGTCCTTGTGACTCGTTGTATGAATCATTTGTCCTTGTTAATTACTCCCTTTGACTCGTAGTGTGAATCATTTGTCCTTATTAATTAGTCATTGTGACTCGTTATGTGAACCATTGGTCCTTGTTCATTAGTCATTGTGACTCGTTGTGTGAATCACTTGTTCTAGTTCATTAGTCATTGTGACTCCTTGTATGAATCATTTGTCCTTGTTAATTAGTCCTTGTGACTCGTTGTGTTAATCATTTTTCCTTGTTAATTAGTCCTTGTGACTCGTTGTGTGAACCATTTGTCCTTGTTCATTAGTCATTGTGACTCGTTGTGTAAATTATTTGTCCTAATTCATTAGTCCTTGTGACTCGTTGTGTGAATCATTTCTCCTATTTTATTAGTCCTTGTGACTCGTTGTTTGAATCATTTATCCTTGGTAATTAGTCCCTTTGACTCGTTGTCTGAATCATTTGTCCTTGTTAAATAGTGATGCAGGAGCTAGTAACCAGGACAATCAACTATCCCATGGTCAAGCAACTCAGGCAACTACAGGCCACAACCACTCCTACCGGGCCACTGACCAGTCTACTTTGCAGGGTCATAAGTACCAAAGACAAGGCAAATCATCACTGCCACCATGGCCGGTGATAGAACACTCATGTGAGAATCAAAAAGTCCTAGGGAGCCAGGCCAAATTCTCATTGCAAAGCATTGAAAAACCAACGAAAACAAGTTGCAGAAAAGGGGAGATTCCAAAAAGTAACATTGGCATTTTTGGACAAACCAAGGAAAAGCTGTGTGGGAAGCTTCTTTGGCTTAAGTTTCCATAAATCAAAGGGTACTTGGACACCAAGTCAAGACCAAGGAGACCACTCGTCCTCACATGAGCAGGAAAAGCAACAACTACACAGAGAAAAGCTTGAAAGGCAACAAAGATGTCATGTCACTGATCGTCCTCTGTAAACTCAATTTGTTTTCACTCTAGTTTACATTTATGATCTTTTTGCCGTTGTAATATATTATTTAGACTCTTGTCCTGACTTATGGGACAATCCTGGCCCTTAGATGAACCTTTTATTTCATGTTTAACCTAAAAGCAAGGCCTATATAAGGACCCTTGCATCAGTCTGTTAGGGCAGCTGATTTTATGAATGAAACCTGAGTTTTTACTCTCAATTCAAATCTCTTAATCTTATGTTAGAAACATAGGGTAGAGTCAGGCTTATTAATACTCTGCTTCTTTTGTGAGTATTGAATAAGGACAGTAATAGGGTGAGAACAGTCTGCTTGCTTCTTTGTGGATTGTTTGAGCTTTATTGTCTGTTTCAACTCGAGTATTCCTGTGTTAAGCTGTGGTTTTCTTGAGTTAAACAACCTAAATTGTTCAGTTAGCTTCCTGTGCTTGCTGTGGAAGGTAGTTAAACAATTATATCTCAATTTTACCTCCTATATTCCACTTTTACACCCACACTGTCAAACTGTTCCATTCTCTGTCAGTTCAGGCTTAGTAATTTATTTAAATTACTTCTGAGTCTTCTAAAATCCTATAATTTTAGCAGAATTTAGCTAAGGTCTCAAGGTTAATTACTGCAAATTTTCATGAATTTAGGAGTCCTTTAGAGTGCTCCCACCAAATTCAGAAGTTAGTCCTTTCCCTGCAATATCACAAATTCTCAAAATATTGTAAGGGGTGGGTGTTTACATATCAACGTGGTATATCAGAGCCAGGCTAAACACAATTCCATCTTGTGTTTATCTTGGAAATTGAGAGAATAGTGAGTTCATCTACCTACCTACATTAAAAACACAAAAAAATAACCATGAGTGAAGAGAGACTAGCTGGCATTGAAGCCACAGTTGGAGATCTGGCCAGAAATGTGGGTACATTGGTGAATGCTATGCATGCTATCATGGAGAGAATCCCAAACCCAGATCCTAGGAGGCAACCTGCCAGAGGAAGGGTTAGAGGGAGAGGCTTTGCCGTGGGAGCAGGAAGAAGATACCCACAGCCAGAGGAAGAATATGGATCAGACTCTGATGAAAGCAACAGGACACAAGAAGAACATCTTGAGCAGACAGACAGGCATATAAAGGTAGAAATCCCTGAATTTTCTGGTAGTTTGAACCCTGATGACCTACTAGAATGGATTAGAGATGTTGAAAAAATCTTTGAGTATAAAAATTATAATGATGCTAAGGCTTGTAAAGTTGCAGTCTTGAAATTGAAAGGTTATGCTTCACTGTGGTATGATAATCTTAAGCATCAAAGGTTAAAGGAGGGTAAGGATCCTCTTAGGTCTTGGTCCAAACTTAAAAAGAAAATGTTGGCTAAGTTTGTCACCAAAGACTATACTCAGGATTTATTCATCAAACTGTCCAACCTTAAGCAAAAAGAGAAAACTGTTGAAGCCTATTTAAGAGAATTTGAGCAATTAACACTTCAATGTGAAATTAATGAAAAACCTGAACAAAGAATTGCTAGGTTCTTAGAGGGTCTTGACAAGAGTATTGCTACAGAGGTCAGAATGCAACCTTTATGGTCTTATGATGATGTGGTTAACCTATCTCTAAGAGTGGAGAAAATGGGGAAGACCAAACCAATTGCAGTCAAACCCAAGCCTGTTTTCAGACCTTACTCTAGTGTCAAAATCAATGAACCACCCAAAATAACCCCCCAACCCACTGTGGATAAGGGAAAGGCACCCATGAACCCCAAAATCAACCCACCCTTATCCAGAGACAAGATTAAGTGCTTCCAGTGCCAGGGATTTGGCCATTTCAGGAAGGATTGTCCTTCTGCTAGGACACTCACTGCAATGGAAGTTGCAGAATGGGAGAGGGAAGGTTTGATAGAGTATGAGGCTCTTGTTCTAGAGGAGGTGGAGTCTGAGAAAGAAGCCAGTCCAGACCAGATTGTTGCTCATCCTGATACAGGACACAGCTTGTTCCTTTGGAGGGTCATGCACTCTCAGCAAGCCCCCTTAGTGGCTGACCAGAGATCTATGATATTCAGGAGTAGATGTACTGTCTAGGGAAGAGTTTGTAACCTCATTATTGATGGGGGTAGCTGCACTAATGTTGCCTCCACCACCATGGTTAGCAAGTTGGGCTTACCAACACAAGAACACCCTAACCCTTACAAATTGAGATGGCTAAGTAAGGATTCAGGAGTGAGAGTTGACAAGCAGTGCATTATTCCCTTCTCCATTGGGAAAATGTACAAAGATGAAGTGTTGTGTGATGTGGTACCCATGGATGCCTGTCATCTGTTACTTGGGAGACCTTGGGAATATGACAGGAATACCACACACCAAGGGAAGGACAATGTATACATATTCAAACATCAAGGCAAGAAGGTCACCTTGACCCCATTGCCACCAAAACCGGAGGGACTATGGCAGTCCTAATGTCCCGAGAAGAAGTGAGTGGTGTCTTTGTTCTTATCCGAGGCAGCCATGATTAGGGAGATCAGGCAAGAACAACCAATTCGATCTTTGTTATCCAAGGAAGTAAACCAAGAGGAGAACATTGTTGTGCCCCACTTTATTTTGCCCCTTTGATTCAAAGGTTCCAGGAAGTGTTTCCAGATGAGCTGCCTAGTGGATTACCTCTATTGAGGGGCATTGAACACCACATTGATCTTGTTCCTGGTTCAGTGCTCCCAAACAAACCAGCTTACAGGTGTGATCCAAATGCTACAAAGGAATGGCAACATCAGATTGAGGAGCTAATGACAAAGGGATTTGTGAGGGAATCTCTTAGTCCATGTGCAGTCCCTGCACTCCTAGTACCAAAAAAAGATGGCACCTGGAGGATGTGCACGGATAGCGAGCTATAAACAACATTACAGTCAAATATAGGTTCCCAATCCCAGTTAGATGATATGCTTGATGAGTTGAGTGGTGCCAGCATATTTTCTAAGATTGATCTAAGGCAAGGATACCATCAAGTGAGGATTAGGGAAGGGGATGAATGGAAGACTGCTTTCAAAACAAAACATGGCCTATATGAGTGGCTTGTAATGCCTTTTGATTTGTCAAATGCACCCAGCACCTTCATGAGATTGATGATCAAGTCTTTGAGGCCATGTCCTGGGCAAGTTTTCTTTGTTGTCTACTTTGATGACATACTAGTGTATAGCAAGAGCAAGGGAGAGCATCTTAAACATCTGGAAGTAGTATTTAAAATCCTCGAGAGCAGAAAGCTGTATGGCAAGTGGAGAAATGCACCTTTATGGTTGAGGAGGTTGCATTCTGGGTTACGATATCGGAAGAGGCATTTCTGTGGACCAAGAGAAAATTGCAGCAATGCAATCTTGGCCAATCCCTACTACAGTCACTGAAGTAAGGAGTTTTCATGGGTTAGCATCCTTCTACAGAAGGTTTATCAAGAACTTCAGCACAGTGGTGGCACCTATCACTGAATGCATGAGGAAAGGGGAGTTTCAATGGACTGAACAAGCTCAACAGTCCTTTGAAAAAATCAAACAACTCATGTGTAACACTCCTATCCTAAAGTTACCTGATTTTGATCAGCTATTTGAAGTGGAATGTGATGCTAGTGGTGTAGGAATTGGAGCAGTACTGATTCAAGGCCAGAAGCCTGTGGCATATTTCAGTGAGAAGCTAAATGGGGCCAAACTGAAATATTCCACCTATGATAAAGAATTTTATGCAATCATCAGAGCCTTGATGCACTGGAATCATTACCTTAAACCTAAGCCATTTGTACTACACTCTGATCATGAAGCCTTGAAGTACATCAATGGCCAACACAAGTTAAATCTCAGGCATGCCAAATGGGTGGAATTCTTGCAGTCTTTTACCTTTTCCAGTAAATACAAGGCAAGAAAAATGTGGTAGCAGATGCATTGTCAAGAAGGCATTCCTTGCTTTCAGTCATGTCCAACATGGTTCTTGGGTTTGAATTCATGAAAGAATTGTATAAGGAAGATCCTGACTTCTCAGAGGAATGGATCACTCAGACTGAAGGGCATAGGAACCAAGGAAGCAAGTACCTGCTACAGGAAGGGTTCCTATTCCAGGGCAACAAACTGTGTGTTCCAAGGGGGTCTTACAGGGATCTCTTGATCAGGGAAGTCCATTCATGGGGACTGGGAGGGCACTTTGGTGTCCAAAAGACCTTGGAGATATTACAGGACCAATTCTATTGGCCAAGAATGATGGGTGATGTCCAGATTGTCCTCAGAAGATGCTCAAAATGCCAACTTTCCAAGAGTTCTTTCCAACCTGGTCCATACACTCCCCTACCAGTGCCAAGCAAGCCATGGGAAGACTTAAGCATGGACTTCATTGTGGCCCTACCAAGAACACAGAGAGGGAAAGATTCTGTAATGGTTGTGGTGGACAGGTTCAGTAAGATGGCTCACTTTGTAGCTTGCAAAAAGACAGAGGATGCAGCAAGTGTTGCTGAGCTATTCTTAAAGGAGATTGTGAGGCTCCATGGAGTTCCAAAGACCATTGTATCAGACAGGGATACAAAATTCATGGGATATTTTTGGAAGACTCTATGGAAGTTGCTTAAAACCAAGCTCTTGTTCAACACCTCTCACCACCCACAAACAGATGGCCAAACTAAGGTCACTAACAGGACATTGGGGAGGATTTTAAGGAGTCTTGTCAGCAAGACCCTAAAAGATTGGGACCTAAAGCTAGCAGCAGCAGAGTTTGCATTCAACAGGGCACCATCATCGCAGAATCGGACGGTCCTTTTGAGGTAGTCTATGGGGTCAATCCACTGATGCCCCTGGATTTATCTTCTGTACCCAAGGAAAACATCAACCTGGATGCCAAGAAAAGAACTGAGCAATTACTGAAACTACATGAGACAGTGAAAAGGCAGATTGAAAGAACAAATGAACAATACCAGAAACATCTTAAGGTACCTAAGGGGAAGAAAGAGTTTGAACCAGGAGATCTGGTATGGATACATCTGAGGAAGGAAAGATTTCCAGCAAAAAGAAAAAGTAAACTCATGCCAAGATCAGATGGTCCATTTGAAGTTGTTGAAAAGATTGGGCCAAATGCATACAAGATTGACCTGCCAGGTGACTATGGGGTGCATGGGACTTTTAATGTGGGTGATCTCAGTCCATACTATGAAGATTCCGGAGATGAGGAGGTTCCAGGCTTGAGGACAAGCCCTGTTCAACCAGGAGGGGTTGATGCAGGAGCTAGTAACCAGGACAATCAACTATCCCATGGTCAAGCAACTCAGGCAACTACAGGCCACAACCACTCCTACCTGGCCACTGACCAGTCTACTTTGCAGGGTCATAAGTACCAGCACAAGGCAAATCATCAGCTGCCACCATGGCCAGCTGATAGAACACTCATGTGAGCATCAAAAAGTCCTAGGGAGCCAGGCCAAATTCTCATTGCAAAGCATTGAAAAACCAGTCTGAAAACAAGTTGCAGAAAAGGGGAGATTCCAAAAAGTAACATTGGCATTTTTGGACAAACCAAGGAAAAGCTGTGTGGGAAGCTTCTTTGGCTTAAGTTTCCATAAATCAAAGGGTACTTGGACACCAAGTCAAGACCAAGGAGACCACTCGTCCTCACATGAGCAGGAAAAGCAACAACTACCACAGAAAAGCTTGAAAGGCAACAAAGATGTCTTTGTCACTGTTGTCCTCTGCAAACTCAATTTGTTTTCACTCTAGTTTACATTTATGATCTTTTTGCCGTTGTAATATATTATTTAGACTCTTGTCCTGACTTATGGGACAATCCTGGCCCTTAGATGAACCTTTTATTTCATGTTTAACCTAAAAGCAAGGCCTATATAAGGACCCTTGCATCAGTCTGTTAGGGCAGCTGATTTTATGAATGAAACCTGAGTTTTTACTCTCAATTCAAATCTCTTAATCTTATGTTAGAAACATAGGGTAGAGTCAGGCTTATTAATACTCTGTGCTTGATGTGAGTATTGAATAAGGACCTGGTAATATGGTGAGAACAGTCCTGTGCTTGCTGTGGATTGTTTGAGCTTTATTGTCTGTTTCAACTCGAGTATTCCTGTGTTAAGCTGTGGTTTTCTTGAGTTAAATAACCTAAATTGTTCAGTTAGCTTCCTGTGCTTGCTGTGGAAGGTAGTTAAACAATTATATCTCAATTTTACCTCCTATATTCCACTTTTACACCCACACTGTCAAACTGTTCCATTCTCTGTCAGTTCAGGCTTAGTAATTTATTTAAATTACTTCTGAGTCTTCTAAAATCCTATAATTTTAGCAGAATTTAGCTAAGGTCTCAAGGTTAATTACTGCAGATTTTCATGAATTTAGGAGTCCTTTAGAGTGCTCCCACCAAATTCAGAAGTTAGTCCTTTCCCTGCAATATCACAAATTCTCAAAATATTGTAAGGGGTGGGTGTTTACATATCAAATAGTCCCTTTGACTCGTTGTGTGAATCATTTGTCCTTGTTAATTAGTCCTTGTGACTCGTTGCGTTAACCATTTGTCCTTCTTAATTAGTCATTGTGACTCGTTGTGTGAACCATTGGTCCTTGTTTATTAGTCATTGTGACTCTTTGTGTGAATCACTTGTTCTAGTTCATTAGTCATTGTGACTCCTTGTATGAATCATTTGTCCTTGTTAATTAGTCCTTGTGACTCGTTGTGTTAATCATTTTTCCTTGTTAATTAGTCCTTGTGACTCGTTGTGTGAACCATTTGTCCTTGTTCATTAGTCATTGTGACTCGTTGTGTTAATCATTTGTCCTTGTTAATTAGTCATTGTGACTCGTTATGTGAACCATTGGTCCTTGTTCATTAGTCATTGTGACTAGTTGTGTGAATCACTTGTTCTAGTTCATTAGTCGTTGTGACTTGTTGTGTGAATCATTTGTCCTTGTTAATTATTCCATGTGACTCGTTGTGTAAACCATTTGTCCTTATTCATTAGTCATTATGACTCGTTGTGTGAATCATTTATCCTAATTTATTAGTCCTTGTGACTCGTTGTGTGAATCATTTGTCCTATTTTATTAGTCCTTGTGACTCGTTGTGTGAATCATTTATCCTTGGTAATTAGTCCCTTTGACTCGTTGTGTGAATCATTTGTCCTTGTTAATTAGTCCCTTTGACTCGTTGTCTGAATCATTTGTCCTTGTTAATTAGTACTTGTGACTCGTTGTGTTAACCATTTGTCCTTCTTAATTAGTTATTGTGACTCGTTGTGTGAACCATTGGTCCTTGTTCATTAGTGAATCATTTGTCCTTGTTAATTAGTCCTTGTGACTCCTTGTGTGAACCATTCGTTCTTGTTCATTAGTCATTGTGACAAGTTGTGTGAATCATTTTTCCTAGTTCATTAGTCATTGTAACTTGTTTGTTTGAATAATTTGTTCTTGTTAATTAGTCCTTGTGACTCGTTGTGTGAACCACTGGTCCTTGTTAATTAGTTTTAGTGACTCGTTGTGTGAATCACTTGTTCCAGTTTATTAGTCATTGTGACTCGTTATGTAAATCATTTGCCCTTGTTAATTAGTCCTTGTGACTCGTTGTGTGAACCATTTGTCCTTGTTCATTAGTCGTTGTGACTCGTTGTATGAATCATTTTTCCTTGTTCATTAGTCATTGTGACTCGTTGTATGAATCATTTGTCCTTGTTAATTACTCCCTTTGACTCGTCGTGTGAATCATTTGTCCTTATTAATTAGTCATTGTGACTCGTTATGTGAACCATTTGGTCCTTGTTCATTAGTCATTGTGACTCGTTGTGTGAATCACTTGTTCTAGTTCATTAGTCATTGTGACTCCTTGTATGAATCATTTGTCCTTGTTAATTAGTCCTTGTGATTCGTTGTGTTAATCATTTTTCCTTGTTAATTAGTCCTTGTGACTCGTTGTGTGAACCATTTGTCCTTGTTCATTAGTCATTGTGACTCGTTGTGTGAATTATTTGTCCTAATTCATTAGTCCTTGTGACTCGTTGTGTGAATCATTTCTCCTATTTTATTAGTCCTTGTGACTCGTTGTGTGAATCATTTATCCTTGGTAAATTGTCCCTTTGACTCGTTGTGTGAATCATTTGTCCTTGTTAAATAGTCCCTTTGAGTCGTTGTGTGAATCATTTGTCCTTGTTAATTAGTCCTTGTGACTCGTTGTGTTAACCATTTGTCCTTCTTAATTAGTCATTGTGACTCGTTGTGTGAACCATTGGTCCTTGTTCATTAGTCATTGTGACTCTTTGTGTGAATCACTTGTTCTAGTTCATTAGTCATTGTGACTCCTTGTATGAATCATTTGTCCTTGTTAATTAGTCCTTGTGACTCGTTGTGTTAATCATTTTTCCTTGTTAATTAGTCCTTGTGACTCGTTGTGTGAACCATTTGTCCTTGTTCATTAGTCATTGTGACTCGTTGTGTTAATCATTTGTCCTTGTTAATTAGTCATTGTGACTCGTTATGTGAACCATTGGTCCTTGTTCATTAGTCATTGTGAGTAGTTGTGTGAATCACTTGTTCTAGTTCATTAGTCGTTGAGACTCGTTGTGTGAATCATTTGTCCTTGTTAATTATTCCATGTGACTCGTTGTGTAAACCATTTGTCCTTGTTCATTAGTCATTGTGACTCGTTGTGTGAATCATTTATCCTAATTCATTAGTCCTTGTGACTCGTTGTGTGAATCATTTGTCCTATTTTATTAGTCCTTGTGACTCGTTGTGTGAATCATTTATCCTTGGTAATTAGTCCCTTTGACTCGTTGTGTGAATCATTTGTCCTTGTTAATTAGTCCCTTTGACTTGTTGTCTGAATCATTTGTCCTTGTTAATTAGTACTTGTGACTCGTTGTGTTAACCATTTGTCCTTGTTAATTAGTAATTGTGACTCGTTGTGTGAACCATTGGTCCTTGTTCATTAGTGAATCATTTGTCCTTGTTCATTAGTCCTTGTGACTCCTAGTGTGAACCATTCGTTCTTGTTCATTAGTCATTGTGACTAGTTGTGTGAATCATTTTTCCTAGTTCATTAGTCATTGTAACTTGTTAGTTTGAATAATTTGTTCTTGTTAATTAGTCCTTGTGACTCGTTGTGTGAACCACTGGTCCTTGTTAATTAGTTTAAGTGACTCGTTGTGTGAATCACTTGTTCCAGTTTATTAGTCATTGTGACTCGTTATGTAAATCATTTGCCCTTGTTAATTAGTTCTTGTGACTCGTTGTGTGAACCATTTGTCCTTGTTCATTAGTCGTTGTGACTCGTTGTATGAATCATTTTTCCTTGTTCATTAGTCATTGTGACTCGTTGTATGAATCATGTGTCCTTGTTAATTACTCCCTTTGACTCGTCGTGTGAATCATTTGTCCTTATTAATTAGTCATTGTGACTCGTTATGTGAACCATTGGTCCTTGTTCATTAGTCATTGTGACTCGTTGTGTGAATCACTTGTTCTAGTTCATTAGTCATTGTGACTCCTTGTATGAATCATTTGTCCTTGTTAATTAGTCCTTGTGACTCGTTGTGTTAATCATTTTTCCTTGTTAATTAGTCCTTGTGACTCGTTGTGTGAACCATTTGTCCTTGTTCATTAGTCATTGTGACTCGTTGTGTGAATTATTTGTCCTAATTCATTAGTCCTTGTGACTCGTTGTGTGAATCATTTCTCCTATTTTACTAGTCCTTGTGACTCGTTGCGTGAATCATTTATCCTTGGTAATTAGTCCCTTTGACTCATTGTGTGAATCATTTGTCCTTGTTAAATAGTCCCTTTGACTCGTTGTGTGAATCATTTGTCCTTGTTAATTAGTCCTTGTGACTCGTGTTAACCATTTGTCCTTCTTAATTAGTCATAGTGACTTGTTGTGTGAACCATTGGTCCTTGTTCATTAGTCATTGTGACTCGTTGTGTGAATCACTTGTTCTACTTCATTAGTCATTGTGACTCCTTGTATGAATCATTTGTCCTTGTTAATTTGTCCTTGTGACTCGTTGTGTTAATCTTTTTTCCTTGTTATTTAGTCCTTGTGACTCTTTGTGTGAACCATTTGTCCTTGTTCATTAGTCATTGTGACTCGTTGTGTGAATTATTTGTCCTAATTCATTAGTCCTTGTGACTCGTTGTGTGAATCATTTCTCCTATTTTATTAGTCCTTGTGACTCGTTGTGTGAATCATTTATCCTTGGTCTCGTTGTGTGAATCATTTGTCCTTGTTAATTAGTCCTTGTGACTCGTTGTGTTAATCATTTTTCCTTGTTAATTAGTCCTTGTGACTCGTTGTGTGAACCATTTGTCCTTGTTCATTAGTCATTGTGACTCGTTGTGTGAATTATTTGTCCTAATTCATTAGTCCTTGTGACTCGTTGTGTGAATCATTTCTCCTATTTTATTAGTCCTTGTGACTCGTTGTGTGAATCATTTATCCTTGGTAATTAGTCCCTTTGACTTGTTGTGTGAATCATTTGTCCTTGTTAAATAGTCCCTTTGACTCGTTGTGTGAATCACTTGTCCTTGTTAATTAGTCCTTGTGACTCGTTGTATGAATCATTTGTCCTTGTTAATTACTCCCTTTGACTCGTTGTGTGAATCATTTGTTCTTGTTAATTTGTCCTTGTGACTCGTTGTGTGAATCATTTGTCCTTGTTAATTAGTCCTTGTGACTCGTTGTGTTAACCATTTGTCCTTGTTAATTAGTCATTGTGACTCGTTGTGTGAACCATTGGTCCTTGTTCATTAGTCATTGTGACTCTTTGTGTGAATCACTTGTTCTAGTTCATTTGTCATTGTGACTCGTTATGTGAATCATTTGTCCTTGTTAATAAATCCTTGTGGCTCGTTGTGTTGACCATTTCTCCTTGTTCATTAGTCATTGTGACTCGTTGTGTGAATCATTTGTCCTTGTTAATTAGTTCTTGTGACTCGTTGTGTGAATCATTTGTCCTTGTTCATTAGTCCTTGTGACTCCTTGTGTGAACCATTCGTTCTTGTTCATTAGTCATTGTGACTAGTTGTGTGAATCATTTTCCCTAGTTCATTAGTCATTGTAACTTGTTGTTTGAATCATTTGTCCTTGGTAATTAGTCCTTGTGACTCGTTGTGTGAACCATTGGTCCTTGTTAATTAGTTATTGTGACTCGTTCTGTGAATCACTTGTTCCTGTTTATTAGTCATTGTGAATCGTTATGTAAATCATTTGTCCTTGTTAATTAGTCCTTGTGACTCGTTGTGTGAACCATTTGTCCTTGTTCATTAGTCGTTGTGACTTGTTGTATGAATCATTTTTCCTTGTTCATTAGTCATTGTGACTCGTTTTATGAATCATTTGTCCTTTTTAATTAGTCCGTGTGACTCGTTGTATGAATCATTTGTCCTTGTTAATTACTCCCTTTGACTCGTAGTGTGAATCATTTGTCCTTATTAATTAGTCATTGTGACTCGTTATGTGAACCATTAGTCCTTGTTCATTAGTCATTGTGACTCGTTGTGTGAATCACTTGTTCTAGTTCATTAGTCATTGTGACTCCTTTGTCCGAATCATTTGTCCTTGTTAATTAGTCCTTGTGACTCGTTGTGTTAATCATTTTTCCTTGTTAATTAGTCCTTGTGACTCGTTGTGTGAACCATTTGTCCTTGTTCATTAGTCATTGTGACTCGTTGTGTGAATTATTTGTCCTAATTCATTAGTCCTTGTGACTCGTTGTGTGAATCATTTCTCCTATTTTATTAGTCCTTGTGACTCGTTGTGTGAATCATTTATCCTTGGTAATTAGTCCCTTTGACTCGTTGTGTGAATCATTTGTCCTTGTTAAATAGTCCCTTTGACTCGTTGTGTGAATCATTTGTCATTGTTAATTAGTCCTTGTGACTCGTTGTATGAATCATTTGTCCTTGTTAATTACTCCCTTTGACTCGTTGTGTGAATCATTTGTTCTTGTTAATTAGTCCTTGTGACTCGTTGTGTGAATCATTTGTCCTTGTTAATTAGTCCTTGTGACTCGTTGTGTTAACCATTTGTCCTTGTTAATTAGTCATTGTGACTCGTTGTGTGAACCATTGGTCCTTGTTCATTAGTCATTGTGACTCTTTGTGTGAATCACTTGTTCTAGTTCATTTGTCATTGTGACTCGTTATGTGAATCATTTGTCCTTGTTAATAAATCCTTGTGGCTCGTTGTGTTGGCCATTTCTCCTTGTTCATTAGTCATTGTGACTCGTTGTGTGAATCATTTGTCCTTGTTAATTAGTCCTTGTGACTCGTTGTGTGAATCATTTGTCCTTGTTAATTAGTCCTTGTGACTCGTTGTGTGAACCATTGGTCCTTGTTAATTAGTTATTGTGACTCGTTGTGCGAATCACTTGTTCCATTTTATTAGTCATTGTGAATCGTTATGTAAATCATTTGCCGTTGTTAATTAGTCGTTGTGACTCGTTGTGTGAACCATTTGTCCTTGTTCATTAGTCATTGTGACTCGTTGTGTGAATCATTTATCCTAATTCATTAGTCCTTGTGACTCGTTGTGTGAATCATTTGTCCTATTTTATTAGTCCTTGTGACTCGTTGTGTGAATCATTTATCCTTGGTAATTAGTCCCTTTGACTCGTTGTGTGAACCAATTGTCCTTGTTCTTTAGTCCTTGTGACTTGTTGTGTGAACCATTTGTGCTTGTTAATTAGTCCTTCTGACTCGTTGTGTGATCCATTTATCTTTGTCATGGTGACTTGTTGTTCTAAACATTTGTCCTTGTTCATTAGTCCTTGTGACTTGTTGTGCTAACCATTTATCCTTGTTCATTAGTCATTGTGACTCGTTGTGTGAATCATTTATCCTAATTCATTAGTCCTTGTGACTCGTTGTGTGAATCATTTGTCCTATTTTATTAGTCCTTGTGACTCGTTGTGTGAATCATTTATCCTTGGTAATTAGTCCCTTTGACTCGTTGTGTGAATCATTTGTCCTTGTTAATTAGTCCCTTTGACTTGTTGTCTGAATCATTTGTCCTTGTTAATTAGTACTTGTGACTCGTTGTGTTAACCATTTGTCCTTGTTAATTAGTAATTGTGACTCGTTGTGTGAACCATTGGTCCTTGTTCATTAGTGAATCATTTGTCCTTGTTCATTAGTCCTTGTGACTCCTAGTGTGAACCATTCGTTCTTGTTCATTAGTCATTGTGACTAGTTGTGTGAATCATTTTTCCTAGTTCATTAGTCATTGTAACTTGTTAGTTTGAATAATTTGTTCTTGTTAATTAGTCCTTGTGACTCGTTGTGTGAACCACTGGTCCTTGTTAATTAGTTTAAGTGACTCGTTGTGTGAATCACTTGTTCCAGTTTATTAGTCATTGTGACTCGTTATGTAAATCATTTGCCCTTGTTAATTAGTTCTTGTGACTCGTTGTGTGAACCATTTGTCCTTGTTCATTAGTCGTTGTGACTCGTTGTATGAATCATTTTTCCTTGTTCATTAGTCATTGTGACTCGTTGTATGAATCATGTGTCCTTGTTAATTACTCCCTTTGACTCGTCGTGTGAATCATTTGTCCTTATTAATTAGTCATTGTGACTCGTTATGTGAACCATTGGTCCTTGTTCATTAGTCATTGTGACTCGTTGTGTGAATCACTTGTTCTAGTTCATTAGTCATTGTGACTCCTTGTATGAATCATTTGTCCTTGTTAATTAGTCCTTGTGACTCGTTGTGTTAATCATTTTTCCTTGTTAATTAGTCCTTGTGACTCGTTGTGTGAACCATTTGTCCTTGTTCATTAGTCATTATGACTCGTTGTGTGAATTATTTGTCCTAATTCATTAGTCCTTGTGACTCGTTGTGTGAATCATTTCTCCTATTTTACTAGTCCTTGTGACTCGTTGCGTGAATCATTTATCCTTGGTAATTAATCCCTTTGACTCATTGTGTGAATCATTTGTCCTTGTTAAATAGTCCCTTTGACTCGTTGTGTGAATCATTTGTCCTTGTTAATTAGTCCTTGTGACTCGTGTTAACCATTTGTCCTTCTTAATTAGTCATAGTGACTTGTTGTGTGAACCATTGGTCCTTGTTCATTAGTCATTGTGACTCGTTGTGTGAATCACTTGTTCTACTTCATTAGTCATTGTGACTCCTTGTATGAATCATTTGTCCTTGTTAATTTGTCCTTGTGACTCGTTTTGTTAATCTTTTTTCCTTGTTATTTAGTCCTTGTGACTCTTTGTGTGAACCATTTGTCCTTGTTCATTAGTCATTGTGACTCGTTGTGTGAATTATTTGTCCTAATTCATTAGTCCTTGTGACTCGTTGTGTGAATCATTTCTCCTATTTTATTAGTCCTTGTGACTCGTTGTGTGAATCATTTATCCTTGGTCTCGTTGTGTGAATCATTTGTCCTTGTTAATTAGTCCTTGTGACTCGTTGTGTTAATCATTTTTCCTTGTTAATTAGTCCTTGTGACTCGTTGTGTGAACCATTTGTCCTTGTTCATTAGTCATTGTGACTCGTTGTGTGAATTATTTGTCCTAATTCATTAGTCCTTGTGACTCGTTGTGTGAATCATTTCTCCTATTTTATTAGTCCTTGTGACTCGTTGTGTGAATCATTTATCCTTGGTAATTAGTCCCTTTGACTTGTTGTGTGAATCATTTGTCCTTGTTAAATAGTCCCTTTGACTCGTTGTGTGAATCACTTGTCCTTGTTAATTAGTCCTTGTGACTCGTTGTATGAATCATTTGTCCTTGTTAATTACTCCCTTTGACTCGTTGTGTGAATCATTTGTTCTTGTTAATTTGTCCTTGTGACTCGTTGTGTGAATCATTTGTCCTTGTTAATTAGTCCTTGTGACTCGTTGTGTTAACCATTTGTCCTTGTTAATTAGTCATTGTGACTCGTTGTGTGAACCATTGGTCCTTGTTCATTAGTCATTGTGACTCTTTGTGTGAATCACTTGTTCTAGTTCATTTGTCATTGTGACTCGTTATGTGAATCATTTGTCCTTGTTAATAAATCCTTGTGGCTCGTTGTGTTGACCATTTCTCCTTGTTCATTAGTCATTGTGACTCGTTGTGTGAATCATTTGTCCTTGTTAATTAGTTCTTGTGACTCGTTGTGTGAATCATTTGTCCTTGTTCATTAGTCCTTGTGACTCCTTGTGTGAACCATTCGTTCTTGTTCATTAGTCATTGTGACTAGTTGTGTGAATCATTTTCCCTAGTTCATTAGTCATTGTAACTTGTTGTTTGAATCATTTGTCCTTGGTAATTAGTCCTTGTGACTCGTTGTGTGAACCATTGGTCCTTGTTAATTAGTTATTGTGACTCGTTCTGTGAATCACTTGTTCCTGTTTATTAGTCATTGTGAATCGTTATGTAAATCATTTGTCCTTGTTAATTAGTCCTTGTGACTCGTTGTGTGAACCATTTGTCCTTGTTCATTAGTCGTTGTGACTTGTTGTATGAATCATTTTTCCTTGTTCATTAGTCATTGTGACTCGTTGTATGAATCATTTGTCCTTTTTAATTAGTCCGTGTGACTCGTTGTATGAATCATTTGTCCTTGTTAATTACTCCCTTTGACTCGTAGTGTGAATCATTTGTCCTTATTAATTAGTCATTGTGACTCGTTATGTGAACCATTAGTCCTTGTTCATTAGTCATTGTGACTCGTTGTGTGAATCACTTGTTCTAGTTCATTAGTCATTGTGACTCCTTGTCTGAATCATTTGTCCTTGTTAATTAGTCCTTGTGACTCGTTGTGTTAATCATTTTTCCTTGTTAATTAGTCCTTGTGACTCGTTGTGTGAACCATTTGTCCTTGTTCATTAGTCATTGTGACTCGTTGTGTGAATTATTTGTCCTAATTCATTAGTCCTTGTGACTCGTTGTGTGAATCATTTCTCCTATTTTATTAGTCCTTGTGACTCGTTGTGTGAATCATTTATCCTTGGTAATTAGTCCCTTTGACTCGTTGTGTGAATCATTTGTCCTTGTTAAATAGTCCCTTTGACTCGTTGTGTGAATCATTTGTCATTGTTAATTAGTCCTTGTGACTCGTTGTATGAATCATTTGTCCTTGTTAATTACTCCCTTTGACTCGTTGTGTGAATCATTTGTTCTTGTTAATTAGTCCTTGTGACTCGTTGTGTGAATCATTTGTCCTTGTTAATTAGTCCTTGTGACTCGTTGTGTTAACCATTTGTCCTTGTTAATTAGTCATTGTGACTCGTTGTGTGAACCATTGGTCCTTGTTCATTAGTCATTGTGACTCTTTGTGTGAATCACTTGTTCTAGTTCATTTGTCATTGTGACTCGTTATGTGAATCATTTGTCCTTGTTAATAAATCCTTGTGGCTCGTTGTGTTGACCATTTCTCCTTGTTCATTAGTCATTGTGACTCGTTGTGTGAATCATTTGTCCTTGTTAATTAGTCCTTGTGACTCGTTGTGTGAATCATTTGTCCTTGTTAATTAGTCCTTGTGACTCGTTGTGTGAACCATTGGTCCTTGTTAATTAGTTATTGTGACTCGTTGTGCGAATCACTTGTTCCATTTTATTAGTCATTGTGAATCGTTATGTAAATCATTTGCCGTTGTTAATTAGTCGTTGTGACTCGTTGTGTGAACCATTTGTCCTTGTTCATTAGTCGTTGTGACTCGTTTTATGAATCATTTTTCCTTGTTCATTAGTCATTGTGACTCGTTGTATGAATCATTTGTCCTTTTTAATTAGTCCTTGTGACTCGTTGTATGAATCATTTGTCCTTGTTAATTACTCCCTTTGACTCGTATTGTGAATCATTTGTTCTTGTTAATTAGTCATTGTGACTCGTTATGTGAACCATTGGTCCTTGTTCATTAGTCATTGTGACTCGTTGTGTGAATCACTTGTTCTACTTCATTAGTCATTGTGACTCCTTGTATGAATCATTTGTCCTTGTTAATTAGTCCTTGTGACTCGTTGTGTGAACCATTTGTCCTTGTTCGTTAGTCATTGTGACTAGTTGTGTGAATTATTTGTCCTAATTCATTAGTCCTTGTGACTCGTAGTGTGAATCATTTCTCCTATTTTATTAGTCCTTGTAACTCGTTTTGTGAATCATTTATCCTTGGTAATTAGTCCCTTTGACTCGTTGTGTGAATCATTTGTCCTTGTTAAATAGTCCCTTTGACTCGTTGTGTGAATCATTTGTCCTTGTTAATTAATCCTTGTGACTCGTTGTGCTAACCATTTGTCCTTCTTAATTAGTCATTGTGACTCGTTGTGTGAACCATTGGTCCTTGTTCATTAGTCATTGTGACTCTTTGTGTGAATCACTTGTTCTAGTTCATTAGTCATTGTGACTCCTTGTATGAATCATTTGTTCTTGTTAATTAGTCCTTTTGACTCGTTGCGTTAATCATTTTTCCTTGTTAATTAGTCCTTGTGACTCGTTGTGTGAACCATTTGTCCTTGTTCATTAGTCATTGTGACTAGTTGTGTGAATCATTTTTCCTAGTTCATTAGTCATTGTAACTTGTTAGTTTGAATAATTTGTTCTTGTTAATTAGTCCTTGTGACTCGTTGTGTGAACCACTGGTCCTTGTTAATTAGTTTAAGTGACTCGTTGTGTGAATCACTTGTTCCAGTTTATTAGTCATTGTGACTCATTATGTAAATCATTTGCCCTTGTTAATTAGTTCTTGTGACTCGTTGTGTGAACCATTTGTCCTTGTTCATTAGTCGTTGTGACTCGTTGTATGAATCATTTTTCCTTGTTCATTAGTCATTGTGACTCGTTGTATGAATCATGTGTCCTTGTTAATTACTCCCTTTGACTCGTCGTGTGAATCATTTGTCCTTATTAATTAGTCATTGTGACTCGTTATGTGAACCATTGGTCCTTGTTCATTAGTCATTGTGACTCGTTGTGTGAATCACTTGTTCTAGTTCATTAGTCATTGTGACTCCTTGTATGAATCATTTGTCCTTGTTAATTAGTCCTTGTGACTCGTTGTGTTAATCATTTTTCCTTGTTAATTAGTCCTTGTGACTCGTTGTGTGAACCATTTGTCCTTGTTCATTAGTCATTATGACTCGTTGTGTGAATTATTTGTCCTAATTCATTAGTCCTTGTGACTCGTTGTGTGAATCATTTCTCCTATTTTACTAGTCCTTGTGACTCGTTGCGTGAATCATTTATCCTTGGTAATTAGTCCCTTTGACTCATTGTGTGAATCATTTGTCCTTGGAAAATAGTCCCTTTGACTCGTTGTGTAAATCATTTGTCCTTGTTAATTAGTCCTTGTGACTCGTGTTAACCATTTGTCCTTCTTAATTAGTCATAGTGACTTGTTGTGTGAACCATTGGTCCTTGTTCATTAGTCATTGTGACTCGTTGTGTGAATCACTTGTTCTACTTTATTAGTCATTGTGACTCCTTGTATGAATCATTTGTCCTTGTTAATTTGTCCTTGTGACTCGTTGTGTTAATCTTTTTTCCTTGTTATTTAGTCCTTGTGACTCTTTGTGTGAACCATTTGTCCTTGTTCATTAGTCATTGTGACTCGTTGTGTGAATTATTTGTCCTAATTCATTAGTCCTTGTGACTCGTTGTGTGAATCATTTCTCCTATTTTATTAGTCCTTGTGACTCGTTGTGTGAATCATTTATCCTTGGTCTCGTTGTGTGAATCATTTGTCCTTGTTAATTAGTCCTTGTGACTCGTTGTGTTAATCATTTTTCCTTGTTAATTAGTCCTTGTGACTCGTTGTGTGAACCATTTGTCCTTGTTCATTAGTCATTGTGACTCGTTGTGTGAATTATTTGTCCTAATTCATTAGTCCTTGTGACTCGTTGTGTGAATCATTTCTCCTATTTTATTAGTCCTTGTGACTCGTTTTGTGAATCATTTATCCTTGGTAATTAGTCCCTTTGACTTGTTGTGTGAATCATTTGTCCTTGTTAAATAGTCCCTTTGACTCGTTGTGTGAATCACTTGTCCTTGTTAATTAGTCCTTGTGACTCGTTGTATGAATCATTTGTCCTTGTTAATTACTCCCTTTGACTCGTTGTGTGAATCATTTGTTCTTGTTAATTTGTCCTTGTGACTCGTTGTGTGAATCATTTGTCCTTGTTAATTAGTCCTTGTGACTCGTTGTGTTAACCATTTGTCCTTGTTAATTAGTCATTGTGACTCGTTGTGTGAACCATTGGTCCTTGTTCATTAGTCATTGTGACTCTTTGTGTGAATCACTTGTTCTAGTTCATTTGTCATTGTGACTCGTTATGTGAATCAATTGTCCTTGTTAATAAATCCTTGTGGCTCGTTGTGTTGACCATTTCTCCTTGTTCATTAGTCATTGTGACTCGTTGTGTGAATCATTTGTCCTTGTTAATTAGTTCTTGTGACTCGTTGTGTGAATCATTTGTCCTTGTTCATTAGTCCTTGTGACTCCTTGTGTGAACCATTCGTTCTTGTTCATTAGTCATTGTGACTAGTTGTGTGAATCATTTTCCCTAGTTCATTAGTCATTGTAACTTGTTGTTTGAATCATTTGTCCTTGGTAATTAGTCCTTGTGACTCGTTGTGTGAACCATTGGTCCTTGTTAATTAGTTTTTGTGACTCGTTCTGTGAATCACTTGTTCCTGTTTATTAGTCATTGTGAATCGTTAAGTAAATCATTTGTCCTTGTTAATTAGTCCTTGTGACTCGTTGTGTGAACCATTTGTCCTTGTTCATTAGTCGTTGTGACTTGTTGTATGAATCATTTTTCCTTGTTCATTAGTCATTGTGACTCGTTGTATGAATCATTTGTCCTTTTTAATTAGTCCGTGTGACTCGTTGTATGAATCATTTGTCCTTGTTAATTACTCCCTTTGACTCGTAGTGTGAATCATTTGTCCTTATTAATTAGTCATTGTGACTCGTTATGTGAACCATTAGTCCTTGTTCATTAGTCATTGTGACTCGTTGTGTGAATCACTTGTTCTAGTTCATTAGTCATTGTGACTCCTTGTCTGAATCATTTGTCCTTGTTAATTAGTCCTTGTGACTCGTTGTGTTAATCATTTTTCCTTGTTAATTAGTCCTTGTGACTCGTTGTGTGAACCATTTGTCCTTGTTCATTAGTCATTGTGACTCGTTGTGTGAATTATTTGTCCTAATTCATTAGTCCTTGTGACTCGTTGTGTGAATCATTTCTCCTATTTTATTAGTCCTTGTGACTCGTTGTGTGAATCATTTATCCTTGGTAATTAGTCCCTTTGACTCGTTGTGTGAATCATTTGTCCTTGTTAAATAGTCCCTTTGACTCGTTGTGTGAATCATTTGTCATTGTTAATTAGTCCTTGTGACTCGTTGTATGAATCATTTGTCCTTGTTAATTACTCCCTTTGACTCGTTGTGTGAATCATTTGTTCTTGTTAATTAGTCCTTGTGACTCGTTGTGTGAATCATTTGTCCTTGTTAATTAGTCCTTGTGACTCGTTGTGTTAACCATTTGTCCTTGTTAATTAGTCATTGTGACTCGTTGTGTGAACCATTGGTCCTTGTTCATTAGTCATTGTGACTCTTTGTGTGAATCACTTGTTCTAGTTCATTTGTCATTGTGACTCGTTATGTGAATCATTTGTCCTTGTTAATAAATCCTTGTGGCTCGTTGTGTTGACCATTTCTCCTTGTTCATTAGTCATTGTGACTCGTTGTGTGAATCATTTGTCCTTGTTAATTAGTCCTTGTGACTCGTTGTGTGAATCATTTGTCCTTGTTAATTAGTCCTTGTGACTCGTTGTGTGAACCATTGGTCCTTGTTAATTAGTTATTGTGACTCGTTGTGCGAATCACTTGTTCCATTTTATTAGTCATTGTGAATCGTTATGTAAATCATTTGCCGTTGTTAATTAGTCGTTGTGACTCGTTGTGTGAACCATTTGTCCTTGTTCATTAGTCGTTGTGACTCGTTTTATGAATCATTTTTCCTTGTTCATTAGTCATTGTGACTCGTTGTATGAATCATTTGTCCTTTTAATTAGTCCTGTGACTCGTTGTATGAATCATTTGTCCTTGTTAATTACTCCCTTTGACTCGTATTGTGAATCATTTGTTCTTGTTAATTAGTCATTGTGACTCGTTATGTGAACCATTGGTCCTTGTTCATTAGTCATTGTGACTCGTTGTGTGAATCACTTGTTCTACTTCATTAGTCATTGTGACTCCTTGTATGAATCATTTGTCCTTGTTAATTAGTCCTTGTGACTCGTTGTGTGAACCATTTGTCCTTGTTCGTTAGTCATTGTGACTAGTTGTGTGAATTATTTGTCCTAATTCATTAGTCCTTGTGACTCGTTGTGTGAATCATTTCTCCTATTTTATTAGTCCTTGTAACTCGTTTTGTGAATCATTTATCCTTGGTAATTAGTCCCTTTGACTCGTTGTGTGAATCATTTGTCCTTGTTAAATAGTCCCTTTGACTCGTTGTGTGAATCATTTGTCCTTGTTAATTAATCCTTGTGACTCGTTGTGCTAACCATTTGTCCTTCTTAATTAGTCATTGTGACTCGTTGTGTGAACCATTGGTCCTTGTTCATTAGTCATTGTGACTCTTTGTGTGAATCACTTGTTCTAGTTCATTAGTCATTGTGACTCCTTGTATGAATCATTTGTTCTTGTTAATTAGTCCTTTTGACTCGTTGCGTTAATCATTTTTCCTTGTTAATTAGTCCTTGTGACTCGTTGTGTGAACCATTTGTCCTTGTTCATTAGTCATTGTGACTCGTTGTGTGAATCATTTGTCCTTGTTAATTAGTCATTGTGACTCGTTATGTGAACCATTGGTCCTTGTTCATTAGTCATTGTGACTAGTTGTGTGAATCACTTGTTCTAGTTCATTAGTCGTTGTGACTCGTTGTGTGAATCATTTGTCCTTGTTAATTATTCCTTGTGACTCGTTGTGTAAACCATTTGTCCTTGTTCATTAGTCATTGTGACTCGTTGTGTGAATCATTTATCCTAATTCATTAGTCCTTGTGACTCGTTGTGTGAATCATTTGTCCTATTTTATTAGTCCTTGTGACTCATTGTGTGAATCATTTATCCTTGGTAACCAACGATTTAAGTTGACGCTAATGTGTTCACTTAATAATGTAAATAGAAAAATCTTTGAAGAAGTTTAAAGAGTTCAAGGAATCACGATTTAGTCGTGATGGGATTATCAAAGTGAAGACTTTGATATAAGCCAAAGGAAATGTGATATAGTATCACAAGTTAATCTCTCTTAGCACGCATTATGGAATAATGTGTGGTTGGATAAGAAATCAAACACTATGCGATATGGTTTGGACTTCAATCAAGTTACTTTGAGTTACTTGATCTTTTTGGGGATTTTATCATTTTTGTCTAAATTATTTTTTCCACTAAATCGAATCATATGAGATTTGAAATGGTAAGTTTTCACAAGAAACAAATGCTCATTTTTCCCTTTTCAATTATCACGAGTACGACGGGTTTGCAGCTCGTGAAGCTGTCTTTCTAAAATACAAGTTTATTTCTAGAAGACAGAGTGGGAGAAATTATTCAAGAGCCACAAATAATGCCACAGAGAATGTTATATCGCAAGAAACTGGTCTTTCTTGGCTACATGAGACGTTTTGTGTAAGACATTGTTTCTTCAAATAACATTGTTTCTTCAAAACCTAGGAGGTTAAATTCGTCACTTGTTAAAGATGATGAATTCATGCTACTTTTAAGAAAGTAAATAGCTTATAACTTACAAAAGAAATCGTTTGATTCAAAGTTGATTACTTCTAGAAAGTAATGAACATATGACTTACATAAGAGTGTTTAAGTCACAACTCAATACAAGGCTTAGAGCCATGAAAATCTGAAATAAAAGGCTTGATTAGTGACAAAGGGTTTTGCACTAATAAAGAGAGATTTCAAAGCAAGATTGGTTGCAAAGGGTTTTGCACTAATTGAAATGCTTAAGTCTATTTGGATCTTCTTAGGGATTGTGTTTCATTATGAGGATATGCACACAGCAAGTAAATCTAAAACCCACTTCTTCAAAAGAAGGAATGTATTCAATACATGTCATAATTTTTATTGATTCTTACAATCCTAAAATAATGTGAAACTTAAGAGAGGATCTTAAGTAGGACATCAATGAGTTGGAATCAATGATTTGATCATGTTGTAAAACTTTTCTCGATAAGTCGAGAAGTTGTTTTTATACATGAAGTTTAGTGGGAGTTACGGTAATTTTAATTAGTCTTATATGTGGATGACATATTGATCATTGCGAATGATTTAAGACTTTTTGAGTATTATAATACATCTTTAATATCCGGATTTATGAAGATAAATCCACATGATATTGGCGTCAATAAGAAGTCTTACGTAGATAAGATTCATGACTAGTTCAATTAAATTGAACATATTTGATTGATTCCATTTGCTTCCGCTGCCGGATCAATTAAATAAGTAATGATGTATAACACTTCATATACCTTGAGTATGATGAATTGTTTTCAAAATCGAATTTAAGTAATCTTTACCAAGTAAGCAATAAAGATTACCCTTAAGTGCTTGCAGAAGCATAAGGAAGTAAAGCAAAGTGTCTATGATGCAATTTTGTGTAAGGGTGTTACACAAGTGACAATTGACAATTGAGATTGCGCATGGTTTCCGACAAAACCATAATCAAAACACATTAGGATGGTTAAGATACCATTGTGGCTATGTTAATTAAGAAGTAGATTTTCTAGAATCGTTCTAGGCAATAAAGAACAATGAGAGATATTTATAATGGAAATTGAGTACACTTGCAATCATGGGATGTGCAAGAGGGATGGGTCCCGTACACTGTGAAAACAGTGGGAGCTATTTTAAGACTAGAGGGACTATGTCTTGATTGGATCTCGACACGTACTCAGAAAGTTTTGTAATGCAAATGTATACATTACAAAGGAAAACGAGTATGTAGTAAGGTTGAGTAAGGTACAAGAAGTTAATAAAACCTACTAACCAAAGCCTTCTCATAGGCTTAACATGATGAGTCATGTCATTTCAATTGAATTGAAATGAACAACTATATACAAGATCAAATTAGATTATAGAACATGAAATAGTAATCAGGCATTGACTATTCATATGTGATAATCACATTTGTCGTTCGAGTTTTTACTTTAAAAACTCCTTTTATACTTTGTTACATCCAAACGAGTTGTAGAGACAACATTGAACCCCGTTAAAGTGAACACGGATTAACATTGTATTCGTCCATAGTCACTTGTATGAGGTGACGTCTCGAAGTGACTAGAGTGTGATGCGATTGATGGCAAGTACAAGTGCCATAGAGTCATGTGAGATGACTAGTCGATCACATAGGCGGCATCGTTAGGAACACTTTGTCGGCGCAAAGTGACCGCTTATAGAGTTCTGGCAAATTTATATAGCCTGGTCGTGGCGAGAGCTACTATAGTATTCTAATGAGTCGATTCTTTTGACTAAAGACTATTCGCCTAAGATGGCACAGTTTCAGATTAACTTTGATTTGTGTTACTACGACCTTCGTAAATGGGGTGAAATGGGCATATTTTGGGTTATGATAGCTGTGGCTAGTCGAAGGGAATAAGTGCGATAGGAATTGTCCACCCCCTTGTCAGGGTTAAAACAATATCTCAGGGCCACTTGAGGAGTAATGAACTGGAAATGCGTGGCCACGCTCGGAAGGTATCCATGGTGGATAAATTTCGGTCAATCAGTTATTCTCCAGATCGAGGAAACCACTCTCGATATGATCACTTGCAAGTACGACCCGAAAGACACCTTGCATTGAGTGGGAGATAGTAATAGGACAAGAGAATTGGTGACGCACACTTGTCGAGGACAAGTGGGAGATTGTTGGGAAATGTGTCCTTAACAATAGTGCGATCACATGATTTAAATATCATTATTAAATCTCATACCAAGAATACGAAAGGGATGATACATAATATATATAGTCAACTGGTCCACACATATCGGTAATGATTGGCTGGCTAGAGTTTGACATTACTGTCGTGCGACGGTGGTGATCAGTTGATCCCTTGAGGTCACACCTAAAGGACGATTCCCTTAATTGAAAAGGTTAATTAGTTGTATACCGATCTGATTAATTAATTCCTTAAAATTGAACAATTCGATTTGTGAGAGAGAATATTGATATCTTATTGTAATGGGATTAAATAAGATTTATTTTAGTAATAAAATGCTTTATTACTAAAATTGTTTATTGTTTGAGAAACAATAAAAAAAAGAATGAATGGTTGATTATAATTACAAGATATTGTGAATTATAATTATTTGACCCATTTTATTTATGTGATCAAGTATCACTAGTCAATTTGTTGAATGTAACTTAATTAATTCATAAAATGATATTTATGTGATAAATATGCATTAAATTAATTAATAACATGTATCATACTACATGTGACATATTGTGTGACAAATGACAAATTAACAAAATAAAATGGTAGTCCATTTTATGTATATGGACCAAAAATGGAGGGTGTGTTAGTGGGTTTTGGTTGTTTTATTTTATTTGATAAAATAAACATAATGATGCCTACCTACAACTAGTCTTACATTTCTTACACACCTATATTTTTGATAAGAGAAAAAGAAAAGCAATGATGCTCCTTGGGCATGTGTTGGGCGGCCACACTACTCTTAATTGAGTAGTGTTGGTTCTTTCTATTATTCTTCTAAGATTACCATTCAATTAACATGCAAAATGTTCATGAATATTCTCTCTTCTCTCTCCTTAATCTTCATCAAAGAGGATGAGATTTTAATCCAAATTTGTTCAAAAGATTACTAAAATTATCAAAGTAATATATGAGTATTAGTAATCAAATTTAAGGTAAACCACAATATAAACATCTAGTACATGTTAGTTTGTGGGTTTGAGGGATAGTCTTGGGTGCAACTAATTGGAGGGCTTCTATTTTGAGGTCATGTATGTTCATCCATTAATGGAAAGCTCAAGAACTAACAAAAAGGAGATCTTGTTGGTGCCCAATATGACCGAAATTATTTTGGTGAGAAAATGATTTCTTCTCTTACCTTATTGATATTTGCATGCATAAGATCTAGAATTTATTTTATGACCAAATAAATATGAAACATATAAGAATATGTTATATAATGAGGTATAGATTTCCAACAACTCGTTGTGTGAACCATTGGTCCTTGTTCATTAGTCATTGTGACTCTTTGTGTGAATCATCTGTTCTAGTTCATTTGTCATTGTGACTCCTTGTATGAATCATTTGTTCTTGTTAATTAGTCCTTGTGACTCGTTGTGTGAATCATTTGTCCTTGTTAATTAGTCCTTGTGACTCGTTGTGTTAACCATTTGTCCTTGTTAATTAGTCATTGTGACTCGTTGTGTGAACCATTGGTCCTTGTTCATTAGTCATTGTGACTCTTTGTGTGAATCACTTGTTCTAGTTCATTTGTCATTGTGACTCGTTATGTGAATCATTTGTCCTTGTTAATAAATCCTTGTGGCTCGTTGTGTTGACCATTTCTCCTTGTTCATTAGTCATTGTGACTCGTTGTGTGAATCATTTGTCCTTGTTAATTAGTCCTTGTGACTCGTTGTGTGAATCATTTGTCCTTGTTAATTAGTCCTTGTGACTCGTTGTGTGAACCATTGGTCCTTGTTAATTAGTTATTGTGACTCGTTGTGTGAATCACTTGTTCCATTTTATTAGTCATTGTGAATCGTTATGTAAATCATTTGCCCTTGTTAATTAGTCCTTGTGACTCGTTGTGTGAACCATTTGTCCTTGTTCATTAGTCGTTGTGACTCGTTTTATGAATCATTTTTCCTTGTTCATTAGTCATTGTGACTCGTTGTATGAATCATTTGTCCTTTTTAATTAGTCCTTGTGACTCGTTGTATGAATCATTTGTCCTTGTTAATTAATCCTTGTGGCTCGTTGTGTTGACCATTTCTCCTTGTTCATTAGTCATTGTGACTCGTTGTGTGAATCATTTATCCTAATTCATTAGTCCTTGTGACTCATTGTGTGAATCATTTGTCCTATTTTATTAGTCCTTGTGACTCGTTGTGTGAATCATTTATCCTTGGTAATTAGTCCATTTGACTCGTTGTGTGAATCATTTGTCCTTGTTAATTAGTCCCTTTGACTCGTTGTGTGAATCATTTGTCCTTGTTATTTAGTCCTTGTGACTCGTTGTGTTAACCATTTGTCCTTGTTAATTAGTCATTGTGACTCGTTGTATGAATCATTTGTCCTTTTTAATTAGTCCTTGTGACTCGTTGTATGAATCATTTGTCCTTGTTAATTACTCCCTTTGACTCGTAGTGTGAATCATTTGTTCTTGTTAATTAGTCATTGTGACTCGTTATGTGAACCATTGGTCCTTGTTCATTAGTCATTGTGACTCGTTGTGTGAATCACTTGTTCTACTTCATTAGTCATTGTGACTCCTTGTATGAATCATTTGTCCTTGTTAATTAGTCCTTGTGACTCGTTGTGTTAACCATTTGTCCTTGTTAATTAGTCATTGTGACTCGTTGTGTGAAAAATTAGTACTTGTTCATTAGTCATTGTGACTAGTTGTGTGAATCACTTGTTCTAGTTCATTAGTCGTTGTGACTCGTTGTGTGAATCATTTTTCCTTGTTAATTATTCCTTGTGACTCGTTGTGTAAACCATTTGTCCTTGTTCATTAGTCATTGTGACTCGTTGTGTGAATCATTTATCCTAATTCATTAGTCCTTGTGACTCGTTGTGTGAATCATTTGTCCTATTTTATTAGTCCTTGTGACTCGTTGTGTGAATCATTTATCCTTGGTAATTAGGTCCTTTGACTCGTTGTGTGAATCATTTGTCCTTGTTAAATAGTCCCTTTGACTCGTTGTGTGAATCATTTGTCCTTGTTAATTAATCCTTGTGACTCGTTGTGTTAACCATTTGTCCTTCTTAATTAGTCATTGTGACTCGTTGTGTGAACCATTGGTCCTTGTTCATTAGTCATTGTGACTCTTTGTGTGAATTACTTGTTCTAGTTCATTAGTCATTGCGACTCCTTGTATGAATCATTTGTCCTTGTTGATTAGTCCTTGTGACTCGTTGCGTTAATCATTTTTCCTTGTTAATTAGTCCTTGTGACTCGTAGTGTGAACCATTTGTCCTTCTTCATTAGTCATTGTGACTCTTTGTGTGAATCACTTGTTCTAGTTCATTTGTCATTGTGACTCCTTGTATGAATCATTTGTTCTTGTTAATTAGTCCTTGTGACTCGTTGTGTTAACCATTTGTCCTTGTTAATTAGTCATTGTGACTCGTTGTGTGAACCATTGGTCCTTGTTCATTAGTCATTGTGACTCTTTGTGTGAATCACTTGTTCTAGTTCATTAGTCATTGTGACTCGTTATGTGAATCATTTGTCCTTGTTAAATAATCCTTGTGGCTCGTTGTGTTGACCATTTCTCCTTGTTCATTAGCCATTGTGACTCGTTGTGTGAATCATTTGTCCTTGTTAATTAGTCCTTGTGACTCGTTGTGTGAATCATTTGTCCTTGTTCATTAGTCCTTGTGACTCCTTGTGTGAACCATTCGTTCTTGTTCATTAGTCATTGTGACTAGTTGTGTGAATCATTTTCCCTAGTTCATTAGTCATTGTAACTTGTTGTTTGAATCATTTGTCCTTGTTAATTAGTCCTTGTGACTCGTTGTGTGAACCATTGGTCCTTGTTAATTAGTTATTATGACTCGTTGTGTGAATCACTTGTTCCAGTTTATTAGTCATTGTGAATCGTTATGTAAATCATTTGTCCTTCTTAATTAGTCCTTGTGACTCGTTGTGTGAATCACTTGTTCTACTTCATTAGTCCTTGTGACTCGTTGTGTGAATCATTTATCCTTGGTAATTAGTCCCTTTGACTCGTTGTGTGAATCATTTGTCCTTGTTAAATAGTCCCTTAAACTCGTTGTGTGAATCATTTGTCCTTGTTAATTAGTCCTTGTGACTCATTGTGTTAACCATTTGTCCTTCTTAATTAGTCATTGTGACTCGTTGTGTGAACCATTGGTCCTTGTTCGTTAGTCATTGTGACTCTTTGTGTGAATCACTTGTTCTACTTCATTAGTCATTGTGACTCCTTGTATTAATCATTTGTCCTTGTTAATTAGTCCTTGTGACTCGTTCTGTGAACCATTTGTCCTTGTTCATTAGTCATTGTGACTCGTTGTGTGAATTATTTGTCCTAATTCATTAGTCCTTGTGACTCGTTGTGTAAATAATATCTCCTATTTTAATAGTCCTTGTGACTCGTTTTGTGAATCATTTATCCTTGGTAATTAGTCCCTTTGACTCGTTGTGTGAATCATTTGTCCTTGTTAAATAGTCCCTTAAACTCGTTGTGTGAATCATTTGTCCTTGTTAATTAGTCCTTGTGACTCATTGTGTTAACCATTTGTCCTTCTTAATTAGTCATTGTGACTCGTTGTGTGAACCATTGGTCCTTGTTCGTTAGTCATTGTGACTCTTTGTGTGAATCACTTGTTCTACTTCATTAGTCATTGTGACTCCTTGTATTAATCATTTGTCCTTGTTAATTAGTACTTGTGACTCGTTGTTTGAACCATTTGTCCTTGTTCATAAGTCATAGTGACTCGTTGTGTGAATTATTTGTAATAATTCATTAGTCCTTGTGACTCGTTGTGTAAATCATATCTCCTATTTTAATAGTCCTTGTGACTCGTTTTGTGAATCATTTATCCTTGGTAATTAGTCCCTTTGACTCGTTGTGTGAATCATTTGTCCTTGTTAAATAGTCCCTTTGACTCGTTGTGTGAATCATTTGTCCTTGTTAAATAGTCCCTTTGACTCGTTGTGTGAATCATTTGTCCTTGTTAATTAATCCTTGTGACTCGTTGTGTTAACCATTTGTCCTTCTTAATAAGTCATTGTGACTCGTTGTGTGAACCATTGGTCCTTGTTCATTAGTCATTGTGACTCTTTGTGTGAATCACTTGTTCTAGTTCATTAGTCATTGTGACTCCTTGTATGAATCATTTGTCCTTGTTAATTAGTCCTTGTGACTCGTTGCGTTAATCATTTTTCCTTGTTAATTAGTCCTTGTGACTCGTTGTGTGAACCATTTGTCCTTATTCATTAGTCATTGTGACTCGTTGTGTGAATCATTTGTCCTTGTTGATTAGTCATTGTGACTCGTTATGTAAACCATTGGTCCTTGTTCATTAGTCATTGTGACTCTTTGTGTGAATCATTTGTCCTTGTTAAATAGTCCCTTTGACTCGTTGTGTGAATCATTTGTCCTTGTTAAATAGTCCTTTTGACTCGTTGTGTGAATCATTTGTCCTTGTTAATTAATCCTTGTGACTCGTTGTGTTAACCATTTGTCCTTCTTAATTAGTCATTGTGACTCGTTGTGTGAACCATTGGTCCTTGTTCATTAGTCATTGTGACTCTTTGTGTGAATTACTTGTTCTAGTTCATTAGTCATTGTGACTCCTTGTATGAATCATTTGTCCTTGTTGATTAGTCCTTGTGACTCGTTGCGTTAATCATTTTTCCTTGTTAATTAGTCCTTGTGACTCGTAGTGTGAACCATTTGTCCTTGTTCATTAGTCATTGTGACTCTTTGTGTGAATCACTTGTTCTAGTTCATTAGTCATTGTGACTCCTTGTATGAATCATTTGTCCTTGTTAATTAGTCCTTGTGACTCGTTGTGTTAACCATTTGTCCTTGTTAATTAGTCATTGTGAGTCGTTGTGTGAACCATTGGTCCTTGTTCATTAGTCATTGTGACTCTTTGTGTGAATCACTTGTTCTAGTTCATTAGTCATTGTGACTCGTTATGTGAATCATTTGTCCTTGTTAATTAATCCTTGTGGCTCGTTGTGTTGACCATTTCTCCTTGTTCATTAGTCATTGTGACTCGTTGTGTGAATCATTTGTCCTTGTTGATTAGTCCTTGTGACTCGTTGCGTTAATCATTTTTCCTTGTTAATTAGTCCTTGTGACTCGTAGTGTGAACCATTTGTCCTTGTTCATTAGTCATTGTGACTCTTTGTGTGAATCACTTGTTCTAGTTCATTTGTCATTGTGACTCCTTGTATGAATCATTTGTTCTTGTTAATTAGTCCTTGTGACTCGTAGTGTTAACCATTTGTCCTTGTTAATTAGTCATTGTGACTCGTTGTGTGAACCATTGGTCCTTGTTCATTAGTCATTGTGACTCTTTGTGTGAATCACTTGTTCTAGTTCATTAGTCATTGTGACTCGTTATGTGAATCATTTGTCCTTGTTTATTAATCCTTGTGGCTCGTTGTGTTGACCATTTCTCCTTGTTCATTAGTCATTGTGACTCGTTGTGTGAATCATTTGTCCTTGTTAATTAGTCCTTGTGACTCGTTGTGTGAATCATTTGTCCTTGTTCATTAGTCCTTGTGACTCCTTGTGTGAACCATTCGTTCTTGTTCATTAGTCATTGTGACTAGTTGTGTGAATCATTTTCCCTAGTTCATTAGTCATTGTAACTTGTTGTTTGAATCATTTGTCCTTGTTAATTAGTCCTTGTGACTCGTTGTGTGAACCATTGGTCCTTGTTAATTAGTTATTATGACTGGTTGTGTGAATCACTTGTTCCAGTTTATTAGTCATTGTGAATCGTTATGTAAATCATTTGTCCTTGTTAATTAGTCCTTGTGACTCGTTGTGTGAATCACTTGTTCTACTTCATTAGTCCTTGTGACTCGTTGTGTGAATCATTTATCCTTGGTAATTAGTCCCTTTGACTCGTTGTGTGAATCATTTGTCCTTGTTAAATAGTCCCTTAAACTCGTTGTGTGAATCATTTGTCCTTGTTAATTAGTCCTTGTGACTCATTGTGTTAACCATTTGTCCTTCTTAATTAGTCATTGTGACTCGTTGTGTGAACCATTGGTCCTTGTTCGTTAGTCATTGTGACTCTTTGTGTGAATCACTTGTTCTACTTCATTAGTCATTGTGACTCCTTGTATTAATCATTTGTCCTTGTTAATTAGTCCTTGTGACTCGTTCTGTGAACCATTTGTCCTTGTTCATTAGTCATTGTGACTCGTTGTGTGAATTATTTGTCCTAATTCATTAGTCCTTGTGACTCGTTGTGTAAATAATATCTCCTATTTTAATAGTCCTTGTGACTCGTTTTGTGAATCATTTATCCTTGGTAATTAGTCCCTTTGACTCGTTGTGTGAATCATTTGTCCTTGTTAATTAGTCCCTTTGACTCATTGTGTGAATCATTTGTCCTTGTTAATTAGTCCCTTTGACTCATTGTGTGAATCATTTGTCCTATTTCATTAGTCCTTGTGACTCGTTGTGTGAATCATTTATCCTTGGTAATTAGTCCCTTTGACTCATTGTGTGAATCATTTGTCCTTGTTAATTAGTCCCTTTGACTCATTGTGTGAATCATTTGTCCTTGTTAATTAGTCCTTGTGACTCGTTGTGTTAACCATTTGTCCTTGTTAATTAGTCATTGTGACTCGTTGTGTGAACCATTGGTCCTTGTTCATTAATCATTGTGACTCTTTGTGTGAATCACTTGTTCTAGTTCATTTGTCATTGTGACTCCTTGTATGAATCATTTGTTCTTGTTAATTAGTCCTTGTGACTCGTTGTGTGAATCATTTGTCCTTGTTAATTAGTCCTTGTGACTCGTTGTGTTAACCATTTGTCCTTGTTAATTAATCATTGTGACTCGTTGTGTAAACCATTGGTCCTTGTTCATTAGTCATTGTGACTCTTTGTGTGAATCACTTGTTCTAGTTCATTAGTCATTGTGACTCGTTATGTGAATCATTTGTCCTTGTTAATTAATCCTTGTGGCTCGTTGTGTTGACCATTTCTCCTTGTTCATTAGTCATTGTGACTCGTTGTGTGAATCATTTGTCCTTGTTAATTAGTCCTTGTGACTCGTTGTGTGAATCATTTGTCCTTGTTCATTAGTCCTTGTGACTCCTTGTGTGAACCATTCGTTCTTGTTCATTAGTCATTGTGACTAGTTGTGTGAATCATTTTCCTTAGTTCATTAGTCATTGTAACTTGTTGTTTGAATCATTTGTCCTTGTTAATTAGTCCTTGTGACTCGTTGTGTGAACCATTGGTCCTTGTTAATTAGTTATTGTGACTCGTTGTGTGAATCACTTGTTCCAGTTTATTAGTCATTGTGAATCGTTATGTAAATCATTTGTCCTTGTTAATTAGTCCTTGTGACTCGTTGTGTGAATCACTTGTTCTACTTCATTAGTCCTTGTGACTCGTTGTGTGAATCATTTATCCTTGGTAATTAGTCCCTTTGACTCGTTGTGTGAATCATTTGTCCTTGTTAAATAGTCCCTTAAACTCGTTGTGTGAATCATTTGTCCTTGTTAATTAGTCCTTGTGACTCATTGTGTTAACCATTTGTCCTTCTTAATTAGTCATTGTGACTCGTTGTGTGAACCATTGGTCCTTGTTCATTAGTCATTGTGACTCTTTGTGTGAATCACTTGTTCTACTTCATTAGTCATTGTGACTCCTTGTATGAATCATTTGTCCTTGTTAATTAGTCCTTGTGACTCGTTGCGTTAATCATTTTTCCTTGTTAATTAGTCCTTGTGACTCGTTGTGTGAACCATTTGTCCTTATTCATTAGTCATTGTGACTCGTTGTGTGAATCATTTGTCCTTGTTGATTAGTCATTGTGACTCGTTATGTAAACCATTGGTCCTTGTTCATTAGTCATTGTGACTCTTTGTGTGAATCATTTGTCCTAATTCATTAGTCCTTGTGACTCGTTGTGTAAATCATATCTCCTATTTTAATAGTCCTTGTGACTCGTTTTGTGAATCATTTATCCTTGGTAATTAGTCCCTTTGACTCGTTGTGTGAATCATTTGTCCTTGTTAAATAGTCCCTTTGACTCGTTGTGTGAATCATTTGTCCTTGTTAAATAGTCCCTTTGACTCGTTGTGTGAATCATTTGTCCTTGTTAATTAATCCTTGTGACTCGTTGTGTTAACCATTTGTCCTTCTTAATAAGTCATTGTGACTCGTTGTGTGAACCATTGGTCCTTGTTCATTAGTCATTGTGACTCTTTGTGTGAATCACTTGTTCTAGTTCATTAGTCATTGTGACTCCTTGTATGAATCATTTGTCCTTGTTAATTAGTCCTTGTGACTCGTTGCGTTAATCATTTTTCCTTGTTAATTAGTCCTTGTGACTCGTTGTGTGAACCATTTGTCCTTATTCATTAGTCATTGTGACTCGTTGTGTGAATCATTTGTCCTTGTTGATTAGTCATTGTGACTCGTTATGTAAACCATTGGTCCTTGTTCATTAGTCATTGTGACTCTTTGTGTGAATCATTTGTCCTTGTTAAATAGTCCCTTTGACTCGTTGTGTGAATCATTTGTCCTTGTTAAATAGTCCTTTTGACTCGTTGTGTGAATCATTTGTCCTTGTTAATTAATCCTTGTGACTCGTTGTGTTAACCATTTGTCCTTCTTAATTAGTCATTGTGACTCGTTGTGTGAACCATTGGTCCTTGTTCATTAGTCATTGTGACTCTTTGTGTGAATTACTTGTTCTAGTTCATTAGTCATGGTGACTCCTTGTATGAATCATTTGTCCTTGTTGATTAGTCCTTGTGACTCGTTGCGTTAATCATTATTTTCTTGTTAATTAGTCCTTGTGACTCGTAGTGTGAACCATTTGTCCTTGTTCATTAGTCATTGTGACTCTTTGTGTGAATCACTTGTTCTAGTTCATTAGTCATTGTGACTCCTTGTATGAATCATTTGTCCTTGTTAATTAGTCCTTGTGACTCGTTGTGTTAACCATTTGTCCTTGTTAATTAGTCATTGTGACTCGTTGTGTGAACCATTGGTCCTTGTTCATTAGTCATTGTGACTCTTTGTGTGAATCACTTGTTCTAGTTCATTAGTCATTGTGACTCGTTATGTGAATCATTTGTCCTTGTTAATTAATCCTTGTGGCTCGTTGTGTTGACCATTTCTCCTTGTTCATTAGTCATTGTGACTCGTTGTGTGAATCATTTGTCCTTGTTGATTAGTCCTTGTGACTCGTTGCGTTAATCATTTTTCCTTGTTAATTAGTCCTTGTGACTCGTAGTGTGAACCATTTGTCCTTGTTCATTAGTCATTGTGACTCTTTGTGTGAATCACTTGTTCTAGTTCATTTGTCATTGTGACTCCTTGTATGAATCATTTGTTCTTGTTAATTAGTCCTTGTGACTCGTTGTGTTAACCATTTGTCCTTGTTAATTAGTCATTGTGACTCGTTGTGTGAACCATTGGTCCTTGTTCATTAGTCATTGTGACTCTTTGTGTGAATCACTTGTTCTAGTTCATTAGTCATTGTGACTCGTTATGTGAATCATTTGTCCTTGTTTATTAATCCTTGTGGCTCGTTGTGTTGACCATTTCTCCTTGTTCATTAGTCATTGTGACTCGTTGTGTGAATCATTTGTCCTTGTTAATTAGTCCTTGTGACTCGTTGTGTGAATCATTTGTCCTTGTTCATTAGTCCTTGTGACTCCTTGTGTGAACCATTCGTTCTTGTTCATTAGTCATTGTGACTAGTTGTGTGAATCATTTTCCCTAGTTCATTAGTCATTGTAACTTGTTGTTTTAATCATTTGTCCTTGTTAATTAGTCCTTGTGACTCGTTGTGTGAACCATTGGTCCTTGTTAATTAGTTATTATGACTGGTTGTGTGAATCACTTGTTCCAGTTTATTAGTCATTGTGAATCGTTATGTAAATCATTTGTCCTTGTTAATTAGTCCTTGTGACTCGTTGTGTGAATCACTTGTTCTACTTCATTAGTCCTTGTGACTCGTTGTGTGAATCATTTATCCTTGGTAATTAGTCCCTTTGACTCGTTGTGTGAATCATTTGTCCTTGTTAAATAGTCCCTTAAACTCGTTGTGTGAATCATTTGTCCTTGTTAATTAGTCCTTGTGACTCATTGTGTTAACCATTTGTCCTTCTTAATTAGTCATTGTGACTCGTTGTGTGAACCATTGGTCCTTGTTCGTTAGTCATTGTGACTCTTTGTGTGAATCACTTGTTCTACTTCATTAGTCATTGTGACTCCTTGTATTAATCATTTGTCCTTGTTAATTAGTCCTTGTGACTCGTTCTGTGAACCATTTGTCCTTGTTCATTAGTCATTGTGACTCGTTGTGTGAATTATTTGTCCTAATTCATTAGTCCTTGTGACTCGTTGTGTAAATAATATCTCCTAGTTTAATAGTCCTTGTGACTCGTTTTGTGAATCATTTATCCTTGGTAATTAGTCCCTTTGACTCGTTGTGTGAATCATTTGTCCTTGTTAATTAGTCCCTTTGACTCATTGTGTGAATCATTTGTCCTTGTTAATTAGTCCCTTTGACTCATTGTGTGAATCATTTGTCCTATTTCATTAGTCCTTGTGACTCGTTGTGTGAATCATTTATCCTTGGTAATTAGTCCCTTTGACTCATTGTGTGAATCATTTGTCCTTGTTAATTAGTCCCTTTGACTCATTGTGTGAATCATTTGTCCTTGTTAATTAGTCCTTGTGACTCGTTGTGTTAACCATTTGTCCTTGTTAATTAGTCATTGTGACTCGTTGTGTGAACCATTGGTCCTTGTTCATTAATCATTGTGACTCTTTGTGTGAATCACTTGTTCTAGTTCATTTGTCATTGTGACTCCTTGTATGAATCATTTGTTCTTGTTAATTAGTCCTTGTGACTCGTTGTGTGAATCATTTGTCCTTGTTAATTAGTCCTTGTGACTCGTTGTGTTAACCATTTGTCCTTGTTAATTAGTCATTGTGACTCGTTGTGTAAACCATTGGTCCTTGTTCATTAGTCATTGTGACTCTTTGTGTGAATCACTTGTTCTAGTTCATTAGTCATTGTGACTCGTTATGTGAATCATTTGTCCTTGTTAATTAATCCTTGTGGCTCGTTGTGTTGACCATTTCTCCTTGTTCATTAGTCATTGTGACTCGTTGTGTGAATCATTTGTCCTTGTTAATTAGTCCTTGTGACTCGTTGTGTGAATCTTTTGTCCTTGTTCATTAGTCCTTGTGACTCCTTGTGTGAACCATTCGTTCTTGTTCATTAGTCATTGTGACTAGTTGTGTGAATCATTTTCCCTAGTTCATTAGTCATTGTAACTTGTTGTTTGAATCATTTGTCCTTGTTAATTAGTCCTTGTGACTCGTTGTGTGAACCATTGGTCCTTGTTAATTAGTTATTGTGACTCGTTGTGTGAATCACTTGTTCCAGTTTATTAGTCATTGTGAATCGTTATGTAAATCATTTGTCCTTGTTAATTAGTCCTTGTGACTCGTTGTGTGAATCACTTGTTCTACTTCATTAGTCCTTGTGACTCGTTGTGTGAATCATTTATCCTTGGTAATTAGTCCCTTTGACTCGTTGTGTGAATCATTTGTCCTTGTTAAATAGTCCCTTAAACTCGTTGTGTGAATCATTTGTCCTTGTTAATTAGTCCTTGTGACTCATTGTGTTAACCATTTGTCCTTCTTAATTAGTCATTGTGACTCGTTGTGTGAACCATTGGTCCTTGTTCATTAGTCATTGTGACTCTTTGTGTGAATCACTTGTTCTACTTCATTAGTCATTGTGACTCCTTGTATTAATCATTTGTCCTTGTTAATTAGTCCTTGTGACTCGTTGTGTGAACCATTTGTCCTTGTTCATTAGTCATTGTGACTCGTTGCAGTGTAAACTATGGGAACAAGCACAAATGGGACAAATCCTGAAACAGGCAAAGGAGCAATTTTCAGGGAATGCAATAAACTTGGGGATTTTTATAAAATAGTAAATGACCTTGAAAAATCATGAAACTTGGTGATAATTTAGTTAAGGGAGTAAACTGAAACTGTGCCAATTCTCAGGATTTTACACACACTCCAAGTATTTTTAATAAATAGAAAACCAGACTGAAATAAGAGAAATCTCAGACAGTTTCCTTGAAAGATTCTTGTGACTGTTTTTGTGATAAATTCTGGACACAAGGAGGATATAATTATCAAATTTACTCTCAAGCAAGCACAGAGATTAAACTTAATAATTTAGGAAGATTAAGACTGAATTGTTCAAGCAAGCACATAATCAATTCAAGCTTAACTGGACAATGCACTTAAAATAGCTCAAGCAAGCATGGACCTATTCCAAGTAGCACCACGGATCCTTAATCACCTTCTAAGCAAGCACAAGAAGATATTAAGTCTGACTTATAACTAAGACTCAGCAAAGTTAAAAGATTTGCAGATTTTTGAGAGAAATCTCAAGGTTTTCATTAATCAAAGTCCGAGTACAACAGATCGAGAAAGGGTCCTTATATAGGCCTTTCTCGTGCAATGTTCAGTACATGATGAACCCTAGACAACTCCATCTAAGGGCCAGGATTAAACTTAGGAAGGAAACAAGAGTAGTGGACTTATTTTACAACGGATACAAAGGAAATTAAGGCAAACTGAACAAGAACAAAAGAGCCGCAGGTTGATAGTGACATGTTGTCAGTTCTTTGAAAACTTTGGTTGGTTGTTGTGGGTCAAATGGCTTTGGTGCAGGCATCTTATATGGCTCAAGGCTCTATAAAATGAGTCTTTGAATAGGCCAAGTTCTTCTTTGTTGAGAGTTTTCCCTTGTTTGGCCAAAAATGGCAACTTTACTTTATCTGTTTTACCCCCCCTGCAACTTATCTTTTCAGTCTGATTTTTGGTGCAATGCTTTAGGAATTTGGCCTGGCTCCTTAGGATTAATTTGTGACTAGTTGAACAAGGATTGGTGGCCAAGGTGGCTGCTTTGGTGGCTAGCCTTCTTTGTTCTTGTGACCTAGTGAAGTTGGTGGTAGTTGAGGTTGCACGAGTGGTGTCACCGGGCTTGACTTGTGCTGTCATAAAAAGGGTGTTGGCACGGTTATCGGCTCCGCCGCAACCCCCTGGTTGAACAGGGCTTGCCCTCAAGCCGGATCCTCCTCTCCCTCGAGAATCGTCATAGAATGGACTTAGATCACCCACATTGAATGTGCCATGAACCCCATATTCCCCTGGCAAATCAATTTTATAAGCATTTGGACCAATTCTTTCCAAGACTTCAAATGGCCCATCTGCTCTAGGCATAAGCTTGTTCTTTCTTTTGGAGGGGAATCTTTCCTTCCTAAGGTGCAACCAAACCATATCTCCTGCCTCAAATTCCTTCTTTTTCCTAGGCTTCTTGGATTGTTTTTTATACAGCTCATTGGACTTTTCAATTTGTTTTCTTACAGTTTCATGCAACTTCTCAGAGTTGTTCACTGTTCTCTTGGCATCGGATGATCTCTTCCTTTGGGACAGAAGATAAGTCCAAGGGCATAAGTGGATTAACCCCATAGACTATCTCAAAAGGATTTGTAACCGGTTGCGAGTAGATGGTGCTCTGTTGAATGCGAATTCAGCTGCAGCTAGCTTTAAATCCCAATCCTTCAAGGTTTTGCTAACTAGGCACCTTAAAATTCTCCCCAAAGTTTTGTTAGTGACCTCAGTTTGCCCATCTGTTTGTGGGTGATGAGAGGTGCGAACAAAAGCTTTGTCTTTAGCGACTTCCATAGGGTTTTCCAAAAGTAGCTCATAAATTTTGTATCCTGTCGGATACTATTGTCTTAGGAACCCCATGAAGTCTCACAATCTCCTTAACGTATAGCTCAAAGAACACTAGCATCCTCAATCTTCTTGCAGGCTATGAAGTGAGCCATCTTCTTTGAACCTATCCACAACCACCATGATTGAGTCTTTACCTCTCTGTGTCCTAGGTAATGCCACAATGAAATCAAGGCTCACACCTTCCCAAGGTTTATCGGGGATAGGCGGTGGGGTGTAGGGTCTGCTTGGAAGGAACTCTTGGCTTTCGACATGTTGAACACCTCCTAAGGATTTGCTGAACATCACCCATCATTCTAGGCCAATAAAATTGGTCTTGTAAGATATCTAGGTTTTTCGAACACCAAAATGTCCCCTAACCCTCCTGAATGGACTTCCCGATCAGTAAATCCCTGTAGGATCCCCTTGGTACACACAACCTATTACCATGAAACAAAAACCCTTCTTGTAGCATATATTTCTTACTCTGAGTTGAGCCTCCTTCTGTGAGAACAATCCACTCCTCAGAGAAGTCAGGGTCCTCCTTATACATCTCCTTCATGAATTCAAACCCAAGGACCTTGTTACTAATGACAGTCAACAAAGAATGCCTTCTAGATAGGGCATCAGCTACCACATTTTGCTTCCCCTCTTTATATTTGCTTGAAAAGTTAAAGGCTTGCAGGAATTCTACCCACTTAGCATGTCTATGGCTCAGCTTGTGTTGGCCATTGATGTATTTCAGGGCCTCATGATCAGAATGCAACACAAATGGCTTAGGTTTCAAGTAGTGACTCCAATGTGTAAGAGCCCTTATGATTGCATAGAACTCTTTGTCATAGGTTGAATATTTCAGCTTGGCTCCATTCAACTTCTCTTTGAAATAGGCCTTTGGTCTCTCGGCCTTGGATTAGACAGCTCCTATTCCAACCCCACTGGCATCACACTCCACCTCAAATAGTTGTTCAAAGTCGGCGACTTGAGAATGGGAGTCTCACACATTAACTTTTTGATCTTCTCAAAGGATCTTTGAGCGAGTTTCAGTCCATTGGAAGTCTCCCTTTCTCATACACTCAGTAATTGGTGCAACAATCGAGCTGAAATTCTTAATGAATCTTCTGTAGAAAGATGCCAAGCCATGAAATCCCCTTACTTCTGTGATTGTTTGTGGGACTGGCCAAGTTTGCATAGCCTGAATCTTCTCCTGATCAACTGAAATCCCTCTTCACGATATAATATATCCGGAAATGCTACCTCGTTGACCATGAAGGTACATTTCTTAAGCTTCCCATACAACTTCCGTTCCCTGAGTATTTTAAAAATCACTTCCAAATGTAACACATGTTCGGATGGACTCTGCTGTAAATGAGTATGTCATCAAAGTATACTACAAAGCAAACCTTCCAAGGCAGGGCCTCAAGACTTGATCATGAGCCTCATGAAGGTGCTTGGAGCATTAGACAAGCCAAATGGCATGACAAGCCACTCATACAGGCCATGTTTGGTTTTGAAAGCTGTTTTCCATTCATCACCTTCTCTTATTCTCACTTGATGATACCCTTGCTCGAGATCTATTTTTGAAAAGATCGAGCCCCACCGAGCTCATCCAACATGTCATCTAGTCTTGGAATAGGGAATCAGACTTGATTGTGATGTTGTTTATAGCTCTGCTATCGTACACATTCTCCAACTTCCATCTTTTTTGGGCACTAGTAAGGCAGTGCGCACGGGGGCTCAATGATTCCCTTACAAATCCCTTTGTCATTAATTCTTCAATCTGATGTTGTAGCTCCTTAGTTGTTGTGGGATCACACTGTAAGGCTGGTCTGTTGGGAAGCAGGAGAACCGGTACAAGGTCTATGTGATGCTCAATGCCTCTCGGGGTGGCAATCCACTAGGCAACTCGGTGGAAAAACCTCCTTGTACTTCTTAATTAGGGGTTGAACCTCTGCAGGTACATCCTTGTTCCATTCAGTGTTGGTTTCCCTTGATAGGAGAAACAACACAGGTTGTTCTTGCCTCAGCTCCTTGATCATAGCTGCCTCAGATAGAAATAGTACTCCATTAACCTCCTCAGGCATGTTAGGACTTCCATAACCCCTCTGGTTTGGTGGTAAGGGAGTCAGAGTGACTCTCTTTCCATTATGCTTGAAAACATAGACATTTTCCTTTCCCTGGTGAGTGGTATTCTTGTCAAACTCCCATGGTCTCCCTAGCAATAGATGGCAGGCATCCATAGGGACCACATCACACAAGACTTCATCCTTGTACACCTTCCCAATTGAAAAGGGAACAATGCATTGCTTGTCAACTCTCACTTCAGATCCTTTGCTTAACCATCTCAGTTTGTATGGATTGGGGTGCTCTGAGTAGGCGAGGCTTAGCTTGCTAACCATGATGGTGGAAGCTACATTGGTGACTACCTCCATCAATGATCAAGTTACACACTCTCTCTTGGACAGTGCACCTACTCCACGAATATCATGGATCTACGATCGGCTTCTAGAGGAGCTGGTTGAGAGTGCATAACCCTCCATAGGACCAAATTGTGCCTGTGTCGGGGTGAGCCACAACTTGTCCTTGATCGGTTTCCCTCTCGGTTTCCATCCTGTTGGAACCAGTGTCTCTTCTTCCTCATACTCAACTAGACCTTCCCTTTCCCATTCCTCAATCTCCATAGCTGTGAGAGCTCTGTTAGAAGGACAGTCCTTCTTAAAATGGCCAAAGCCACGACATTGGAAGCACTTGATCTTATCCCTGGATAAAGGTGGGTTGGTTCTGGGGTACATGGGTGCCTTCCTTTGTCTCTTGTTGGTTGGGTAGCTGGTTTAGGTACCTCGGTCATTTTGACACCAAAGTATAGGGTTTGAAAGTTGTTACGGTGGGAAATTTGGGTGTTGCAGCTTCACCTTCCCTAGCTTCTCAATTCTTAAGGCTAGGTTAACTGCCTCATCAAATGACCAGACTTGTTGCATTCTTACTTTGCCGACTATCTTAGGGTCTAAACCCTCAATGAACCTAGCAATCTTTTGCTCGGGTTTTTCAGTGACCTCACATTGTAGGGTTAGTTGTTCAAAGCTCCTAAGATAGGCCTCAACAGTTAACTGCTCTTGTCTCAACCGAGTCGCTTAATAAAAATATCCCGAGTATAGTCTTTAGCTATGAATTTCTCCTTTAACTTCTTTCTTAACTTAAGCCAAGACCTAACTGGTTCCTTACCATCTCTAATCCTTTGGTGTTTCATATTCTCATACCAAAGAGATGCATAGCCCTTGAGTTTTAAAATAGCAACCTTAAAAGCTTTTTTGTCATCATAATTTTTAAACTCAAAGACTCTCTCAACAGATCTAAGCCAGTCTAACAAGTCCTCGGGATTTAAACTACCATGGAAATCAGGGATTTCTACCTTAACATCCTTATCTCTAGCCAAGTAGTTACCTTCTTCCATCATGGATTCTTCGAACGAGTTGAGTTCCTCTTCATGGTGTGGGTGGCCTCTTCTCGCTCCAAGGATACCTCTACCCCGCCCCTTCCTCTCGTAGGGTGGTGGTCTTCCTCTCTCGGGAGTGGGAATGTTTGCCATCACAGTGTTCACGACTTCCGGGGTCACATTAACCAGGTTGGTTAACTGATCCATCTTTGCTTCCATTCCTGCTAACCTCTCCTCACTCATTGGGTTATTTTGTAGTTTTGATGTAGGCGGGAAAATGAATCGACCTCTCTCTCACTCGGGACTAACACAAGATAGGATTGTGTTATGGACCTAAGCTCTGATAACCAGAATTTGCAGTGTAAACTATGGGAACAAGCACAAATGGGACAAATCTGAAACAGCAAAGGAGCAATTTTAGGGAATGCAATAAACTTGGGGATTTTTATAAAATAGTAAATGACCTTGAAAAATCATGAAACTTGGTGATAATTTAGTTAAGGAGTAAAACTGAAACTGTGCCAATTCTCGGGATTTTACACACACTCCAAGTATTTTTAATAAATAGAAAACCAGACTGAAATAAGAGAAATCTCAGACAGTTTCCTTGAAAGATTCTTGTGACTGTTTTTGTGATAAATTCTGGACACAAGGAGGATATAATTATCAAATTTACTCTCAAGCAAGCACAGAGATTAAACTTAATAATTTAGGAAGATTAAGACTGAATTGTTCAAGCAAGCACGAGTAATCAATTCAAGCTTAACGAGACAATGCACTTAAAATAGCTCAAGCAAGCACAGACCTATTCCAAGTAGCACCACAGATCCTTAATCACCTTCTAAGCAAGCACAAGAAGATATTAAGTCTGACTTATAACTAAGACTCATCAAAGTTAAAAGATTTGCAGATTTTTGAGAGAAATCTCAAGGTTTTCATTAATCAAAAGTCTCGAGTACAACAAGATCGAGAAAGGGTCCTTATATAGGCCTTTCGTGCAATGTTCAGTACATGATGAACCCTAGACAACTCCATCTAAGGGCCAGGATTAAACTTAGGAAGCAAACAAGAGTAGTGGACTTATTTTACAACGGATACAAAGGAAATTAAGGCAAACTGAACAAGAACAAAAGAGCTGCAGGTTGATAGTGACATGTTGTCTGGTTGCTGAAAACTTTGGTTGGTTGTTGTGGGTCAAATGGCTTTGGTGCAGGCATCTTATATGGCTCAAGGCTCTATAAAATGAGTGCTGAATAGGCCAAGTTCTTCTTTGTTGAGAGTTTTCCCTTGTTTGGCCAAAAATGGCAACTTTACTTTATCTGTTTTACCCCCCTGCAACTTATCTTTTCAGTCTGATTTTTGGTGCAATGCTTTAGGAATTTTGCCTGGCTCCTTAGGATTAATTTGTGACTAGTTGAACAAGGATTCAGCTGGCCAAGGTGGCTGCTGGTGGCTAGCCTGGCTGCTGTTCTTGTGACCTGGTGAAGTTGGACTGGTAGTTGAGGTTGCCTGAGTGGTGTCACTGGCTTGACTTGTGCCTGTCATAAAAAGGGTGTTGGCCTGGTTATCAGCTCCTGCTGCACTCGTTGTGTGAATTATTTGTCCTAATTCATTAGTCCTTGTGACTCGTTGTGTAAATCATATCTCCTATTTTAATAGTCCTTGTGACTCGTTTTGTGAATCATTTATCCTTGGTAATTAGTCCCTTTGACTCGTTGTGTGAATCATTTGTCCTTGTTAAATAGTCCCTTTGACTCGTTGTGTGAATCATTTGTCCTTGGTAATTACTCCTTGTGACTCGTTGTGTTAACCATTTGTCCTTGTCAATTAGTCATTGTGACTCGTTGTGTGAACCATTGGTCCTTGTTCATTAGTCATTGTGACTCTTTGTGTGAATCACTTGTTCTAGTTCATTTGTCATTGTGACTCCTTGTATGAATCATTTGTTCTTGTTAATTAGTCCTTGTGACTCGTTGTGTTAACCATTTGTCCTTGTTAATTAGTCATTGTGACTCGTTATGTGAACCATTGGTCCTTGTTCATTAGTCATTGTGACTAGTTGTGTGAATCACTTGTTCTAGTTCATTAGTCGTTGAGACTCGTTGTGTGAATCATTTGTCCTTGTTAATTATTCCTTGTGACTCGTTGTGTAAGCCATTTGTCCTTGTTCATTAGTCATTGTGACTCGTTGTGTGAATCATTTATCCTAATTCATTAGTCCTTGTGACTCGTTGTGTGAATCATTTGTCCTATTTTATTAGTCCTTGTGACTCGTTGTGTGAATCATTTATCCTTGGTAATTAGTCCCTTTGACTCGTTGTGTGAATCATTTGTCCTTGTTAATTAGTCCCTTTGACTCATTGTGTGAATCATTTGTCCTTGTTAATTAGTCCTTGTGACTCGTTGTGTTAACCATTTGTCCTTGTTAGTTAGTCATTGTGACTCGTTGTGTGAACCATTGGTCCTTGTTCATTAGTCATTGTGACTCTTTGTGTGAATCACTTGTTCTAGTTCATTTGTCATTGTGACTCCTTGTATGAATCATTTGTTCTTGTTAATTAGTCCTTGTGACTCATTGTGTGAATCATTTGTCCTTGTTAATTAGTCCTTGTGACTCGTTGTGTTAACCATTTGTCCTTGTTAATTAGTCATTGTGACTCGTTGTGTAAACCATTGGTCCTTGTTCATTAGTCATTGTGACTCTTTGTGTGAATCACTTGTTCTAGTTCATTAGTCATTGTGACTCCTTGTATAAATCATTTGTCCTTGTTAATTAGTCCTTGTGACTCGTTGCGTTAATCATTTTTCCTTGTTAATTAGTCCTTGTGACTCGTTGTGTGAACCATTTGTCCTTATTCATTAGTCATTGTGACTCGTTGTGTGAATCATTTGTCCTTGTTGATTAGTCATTGTGACTCGTTATGTAAACCATTGGTCCTTGTTCATTAGTCATTGTGACTCTTTGTGTGAATCATTTGTCCTTGTTAAATAGTCCCTTTGACTCGTTGTGTGAATCATTTGTCCTTGTTAAATAGTCCTTTTGACTCGTTGTGTGAATCATTTGTCCTTGTTAATTAATCCTTGTGACTCGTTATGTTAACCATTTGTCCTTCTTAATTAGTCATTGTGACTCGTTGTGTGAACCATTGGTCCTTGTTCATTAGTCATTGTGACTCTTTGTGTGAATTACTTGTTCTAGTTCATTAGTCATTGTGACTCCTTGTATGAATCATTTGTCCTTGTTGATTAGTCCTTGTGACTCGTTGCGTTAATCATTTTTCCTTGTTAATTAGTCCTTGTGACTCGTAGTGTGAACCATTTGTCCTTGTTCATTAGTCATTGTGACTCTTTGTGTGAATCACTTGTTCTAGTTCATTAGTCATTGTGACTCCTTGTATGAATCATTTGTCCTTGTTAATTAGTCCTTGTGACTCGTTGTGTTAACCATTTGTCCTTGTTAATTAGTCATTGTGACTTGTTGTGTGAACCATTGGTCCTTGTTCATTAGTCATTGTGACTCTTTGTGTGAATCACTTGTTCTAGTTCATTAGTCATTGTGACTCGTTATGTGAATCATTTGTCCTTGTTAATTAATCCTTGTGGCTCGTTGTGTTGACCATTTCTCCTTGTTCATTAGTCATTGTGACTCGTTGTGTGAATCATTTGTCCTTGTTGATTAGTCCTTGTGACTCGTTGCGTTAATCATTTTTCCTTGTTAATTAGTCCTTGTGACTCGTAGTGTGAACCATTTGTCCTTGTTCATTAGTCATTGTGACTCTTTGTGTGAATCACTTGTTCTAGTTCATTTGTCATTGTGACTCCTTGTATGAATCATTTGTTCTTGTTAATTAGTCCTTGTGACTCGTTGTGTTAACCATTTGTCCTTGTTAATTAGTCATTGTGACTCGTTGTGTGAACCATTGGTCCTTGTTCATTAGTCATTGTGACTCTTTGTGTGAATCACTTGTTCTAGTTCATTAGTCATTGTGACTCGTTATGTGAATCATTTGTCCTTGTTTATTAATCCTTGTGGCTCGTTGTGTTGACCATTTCTCCTTGTTCATTAGTCATTGTGACTCGTTGTGTGAATCATTTGTCCTTGTTAATTAGTCCTTGTGACTCGTTGTGTGAATCATTTGTCCTTGTTCATTAGTCCTTGTGACTCCTTGTGTGAACCATTCGTTCTTGTTCATTAGTCATTGTGACTAGTTGTGTGAATCATTTTCCCTAGTTCATTAGTCATTGTAACTTGTTGTTTGAATCATTTGTCCTTGTTAATTAGTCCTTGTGACTCGTTGTGTGAACCATTGGTCCTTGTTAATTAGTTATTATGACTGGTTGTGTGAATCACTTGTTCCAGTTTATTAGTCATTGTGAATCGTTATGTAAATCATTTGTCCTTGTTAATTAGTCCTTGTGACTCGTTGTGTGAATCACTTGTTCTACTTCATTAGTCCTTGTGACTCGTTGTGTGAATCATTTATCCTTGGTAATTAGTCCCTTTGACTCGTTGTGTGAATCATTTGTCCTTGTTAAATAGTCCCTTAAACTCGTTGTGTGAATCATTTGTCCTTGTTAATTAGTCCTTGTGACTCATTGTGTTAACCATTTGTCCTTCTTAATTAGTCATTGTGACTCGTTGTGTGAACCATTGGTCCTTGTTCGTTAGTCATTGTGACTCTTTGTGTGAATCACTTGTTCTACTTCATTAGTCATTGTGACTCCTTGTATTAATCATTTGTCCTTGTTAATTAGTCCTTGTGACTCATTCTGTGAACCATTTGTCCTTGTTCATTAGTCATTGTGACTCGTTGTGTGAATTATTTGTCCTAATTCATTAGTCCTTGTGACTCGTTGTGTAAATAATATCTCCTATTTTAATAGTCCTTGTGACTCGTTTTGTGAATCATTTATCCTTGGTAATTAGTCCCTTTGACTCGTTGTGTGAATCATTTGTCCTTGTTAATTAGTCCCTTTGACTCATTGTGTGAATCATTTGTCCTTGTTAATTAGTCCCTTTGACTCATTGTGTGAATCATTTGTCCTATTTCATTAGTCCTTGTGACTCGTTGTGTGAATCATTTATCCTTGGTAATTAGTCCTTTTGACTCATTGTGTGAATCATTTGTCCTTGTTAATTAGTCCCTTTGACTCATTGTGTGAATCATTTGTCCTTGTTAATTAGTCCTTGTGACTCGTTGTGTTAACCATTTGTCCTTGTTAATTAGTCATTGTGACTCGTTGTGTGAACCATTGGTCCTTGTTCATTAATCATTGTGACTCTTTGTGTAAATCACTTGTTCTAGTTCATTTGTCATTGTGACTCCTTGTATGAATCATTTGTTCTTGTTAATTAGTCCTTGTGACTCGTTGTGTGAATCATTTGTCCTTGTTAATTAGTCCTTGTGACTCGTTGTGTTAACCATTTGACCTTGTTAATTAGTCATTGTGACTCGTTGTGTAAACCATTGGTCCTTGTTCATTAGTCATTGTGACTCTTTGTGTGAATCACTTGTTCTAGTTCATTAGTCATTGTGACTCGTTATGTGAATCATTTGTCCTTGTTAATTAATCCTTGTGGCTCGTTGTGTTGACCATTTCTCCTTGTTCATTAGTCATTGTGACTCGTTGTGTGAATCATTTGTCCTTGTTAATTAGTCCTTGTGACTCGTTGTGTGAATCATTTGTCCTTGTTCATTAGTCCTTGTGACTCCTTGTGTGAACCATTCGTTCTTGTTCATTAGTCATTGTGACTAGTTGTGTGAATCATTTTCCCTAGTTCATTAGTCATTGTAACTTGTTGTTTGAATCATTTGTCCTTGTTAATTAGTCCTTGTGACTCGTTGTGTGAACCATTGGTCCTTGTTAATTAGTTATTGTGACTCGTTGTGTGAATCACTTGTTCCAGTTTATTAGTCATTGTGAATCGTTATGTAAATCATTTGTCCTTGTTAATTAGTCCTTGTGACTCGTTGTGTGAATCACTTGTTTCATTAGTCCTTGTGACTCGTTGTGTGAATCATTTATCCTTGGTAATTAGTCCCTTTGACTCGTTGTGTGAATCATTTGTCCTTGTTAAATAGTCCCTTAAACTCGTTGTGTGAATCATTTGTCCTTGTTAATTAGTCCTTGTGACTCATTGTGTTAACCATTTGTCCTTCTTAATTGATGCGTATGGCGGGACGATTAATAAACGACCTGATGCGAATATCGACCACATGGAAGAGGTTGTGCTTAATTTAGAGGACCAAGCAAAACCAAGCCCAAGTAATGCATTATTCACACACAAAAATTGGATGGGCTCAAATAAAAGAATGGAAATATGTGCAATCGAGACTCAAGGCCGTGGGAATTTGAAACCGTGTGGGAACAATGAAAGTGGCGGCATCAAGCAAGGGGAGAGGGAAGTGGCGGCATCCAACAAGGGGAGAAGAATCCTATTCTTAGTTTTTTGCATTTTCAAACTAGGTAGAATAAAAGTTGACAAAATAGTCTAGTTTGTGAGTTCTATGTTCATTCATCCTAGAAACTTACAAACTAGCATTAAATGCTTGCTTGGAGGCCAAGGTTTTTTTATCCTATATAAGGACCTAACCTCCTCATTTGTAAATCATCCAAGTTGAAGAAAAAACCTTTTAGAGAGAGAAACTTGTTGTTTCAATCTTTTTCAAAGAATCGATGATTTCGAGTCTTGCCTTGAACTAAGGACGTGCTCGCTTGATTTAAGTTGAATTACTTGACGCGTTTTCGAGTAATTCCCCATTGTTATCGCTATAGGTCTAGTGATAGCAAATATCCCATTGGTTCGATCTCCTCACAAGAAATCGAAGCAAATATCCCTTTTATTCTTGCACAACATAAACACAAAAACCAAACAAAAAGACTTCCGCTTCGCCAATATCACGCCAAGTGACACGAACTGGTCAGGTTGCACCTAGTGCATTCGGATCTTCCGTCTCACTTGAATCCACAATTAAGTCTTCCGCTCCGTATACGCTCCAAATGGTATCAGAGCTTCGGCTCTTGATCACCCCAAAAAATCAAGACGGTCCTAAGGAGGTCCCAATCAATTGATAGTTGAATATCCAACGCGCTTGGTATTCAAAGATTAAACTCGGCGAGGTAGTTGAGGTTTAATCGATTGGATCTTGAAGGCACGAATTGAACAAAAAAAAAAAAAACACACAAAAATCACTGTTTACGGTACTGTTCAAGGTACTGTTCACCTTCAAAAAAAAAAATAAAAAAAAAGGAGAGAGAGTTTCGAAATTTCAAAAAAAGAAACATCGAAATGAATTTCGACGATCCCAACTTTCTTGAGAACCTTCAAAGAGCCTTGAAAAAGTTACAAGAAAACGATTCCAAGTGGTTGCCTAGACGAGAACGAACCGTTGAAGAGTTCGAAGTGAGTGAACTACCCGAGTTCACGGGAGGCACGGACCCAAAGGACTACCTCGAATGGGAACGGAAAATCGAACGAATGTTTGATTTTGAAGTTCTGGATGACGCGAAACGCTGCAAGTACGCTATTCAAAGACTTAGTGGAGGGGCTTCACTATGGTACGAGAGTTTGAAAGCAAGGCGTGCTCGCGCTGGAAAAAAGAAATTATCATCTTGGGATTCTCTTAAACGCAAATTGCGCAAGAGATATGTTCCAGCAACTTATAGGCTCACGACTTATCATAAGATCGCCAATCTCAACCAAGGGAGGCTTCGTGTCTCTGAATACATCGACGAGTTTGATAATCTCACTCTGATGAGAGAAGTGGAAGAGAGTGAAGAATTAAAGATGGTTGAAGCACAAGGAAAAGGTAAATTGCCAACAATTTACGGTGAGAGTAGTCGGAATTGGAGGAACGAGGGAGGATCGGAAGGGAGTCCGGCGAGTAATGTTGACGAACCCAAGTCGGCTGCCACCCCTAGTTCCGCGGCAAGAGCGTCCGATTCTAAGGAAACAAGTCTCTCCAAAGTACGATGTTTCAAGTGTCCGGGGTTTGGGCACTATCAAAGCGCGTGTCCAAATGAACGATTGTATACCTTGAGAGACGCTATTGCTTATCGGGATGAGTTGTTTGATGAGGAGGAACGATTGGGTGATGTGTTCAATTTCGAAGAAAGAGAAAAGGACGAGATTATAGAGCCATTGAGTGACGATGATCAAATTAAAGATGTGATTGAAGATGACATATTTGTCAACTTGGATCAACCTCATGCGGGAGGTACTTCTTTATTTGATCCAAATCTACCAATTGTTTTTGATGAAGAATTGGAAGAAGTTCATGATAAAACTCTCATGGAAGAAAGTGATCATACAAGTTATGACGATGCAACCCAGGATAATCTTAATCTTGTGCCAAACTCGGATAAGGAATTCGGGGATGTCTTTCCCAAGGAACTACCCGCTGGTTTACCATTTATTAGGGGGGTCGAACGCCAAATTGATCTCATTCCCGAAGCTTCGTTACCGAACAAAGCGGCCTATAGATGCAATCCGATGGAGGCAAAGGAATTGCAAATCGAGGAATTTATGGAACGAGGTTATGTGCGCGAGAGCATAAGTCCATGTGCTGTCCCTACTCTATTTGCTCCAAAGAAGGATGGGACGTGGCGAATGTGCGTTAATAGTCGAGCCATGAACAATATAACCATCAAGTATCGTCTTTCTACCCCAAGGCTTGACGACATGCTTGATGAGTTACATGGATCCAAAACCTTTTCTAGAATCGACTTGAGGAGTGGTTATCACCAAATGCGAATGAGAGAAAGGGATAAGTGGAAAACCGTGTTCAAGGCTAGACATGGGTTATACGAGTGGACCGTCATGCCATTCGGATTAACCAACGCTCTGAGTACTTTTATGCGACTCATGAACGTGGTACTCAAACCTTTCTTGAGCAGATTTGTTGTCGTCTACTTGGATGACATTTTGACCTACAGCCGGAGCAAGGATGATCATTTCAAACACTTTCGCGAGGTGTTCAATACGCCCCGAGAGCAACAACTCTATCGTAAAAAGGAGAATTGTTCATTCTTGGTCGAGAGCGTTATCCTTCTTAGCTACAGGGTTTCAAAAGACGGAGTTTCGGTCGATCAATCTAAAATTGAAACAATCAAGTCATGGCCTACTCCTAAGACCATCACGAAGGTCCAATCATTTCATGGATTCGCCTCATTCTGGGAGGAGGTTCATTCGGGACTTTATTACCATTACTAGTCCTATCACCGAGTGTTTAAAGAAAGGAGCATTCGTATGGACCGCGGCCGCTCAAAGGGCCTTCGATACGATAATTCAAGAGTTTTGCGAGGCACCGTTGTTGGCACTCCCATATTTCACTCAACCATTCGAGGTGGAATGTGACGCAAGCGGTGTTAGAATTGGAGCCGTACTAATACAAGGAAAGCGACCCATCGCTTATTTCTCCGAGAAATTGAATGGAGCCCGGCTCAATTATTCGATGTACGACGAAGAATTTTATGTCATCGTGAGATCTCTTCAACATTGGAGTCACTACCTTTGGCCGAGTCATTTCATCCTGCACTCGGACCACGAATCACTGAAGCACATCAATGGACAACAAAAGTTAAACCCATGGCATGCCAAGTGGGTGAAGTTCCTACAATCCTTTCACTTTTCATCAAAGTATAAACGTGGCAAGAGTAATGTGGTGGCCGATGCTCTCTCACGACGGTACTCATTATTGAACGTGCTCGATGTCCGATTACTTGGATTTGAGGCATTGAAGGGTTACTACGAGCATGATCCCGACTTTGGAGAAACCTTCGAGATTTGCAAGTCCAGAACTCGTGATGAGTTCATTATTCCAGATGGTTTCCTCTTCAAAGGTAATAGACTTAATGTTCCAAAACTTCCAACTCGGGAACTCCTTATTCGAGAAGCTCATGAAGGTGGACTTGGAGGATATTTCGGGGTAAACAAAACTGTAGATATTCCCAAAGAACATTTTCATTGGCCCCAACTGCAAAGAGTCATGCAGGATGTGATACGACGGTGGGAACCATATCAAGTCAAAGAACCGTATCAATCACCAATTGACAAATACATTGATGAGAAGCTACATGGTGGGAACTATAATTTCTTATTGAGGTCAATTTTCATGGAAGCTCATGATGATCTTGTTGTTTCAAGCAACCACTATTTGGATGTTGGTAGAATTGTGCATAAAAGGTGGTGGGAAGGAAATCACAAGAAAGTAAAGCACGAGCAAAGATGGCACAAAATGGTTGTGATTTACAATACTCATTACAAATTCGAATCACCGGAGATGGATAAACGTGAAGACTACATTGAAGATGATGAGCTGAAGAAAAGATCAACGGGGTGCGTAAACTACTTCATGTTCTTAATCAAGTTTGAATCTAACTACCAGATTTGTTTTGATCCCGGTGGCATCAAGGAATCGACTACGTGTTCGGGTTTGTTCGGGTTTATAATATTCATCTTTGATCCCGGCATACTGAGGCAAGAATTGAGGACAATTCTTTTTTTAAGGGAGAGAATTTGATGCGTATGGCGGGACGATTAATAAACGACCTGATGCGAATATCGACCACATGGAAGAGGTTGTGCTTAATTTAGAGGACCAAGCAAAACCAAGCCCAAGTAATGCATTATTCACACACAAAAATTGGATGGGCTCAAATAAAAGAATGGAAATATGTGCAATCGAGACTCAAGGCCGTGGGAACGCTGAAACCGTGTGGGAACAATGAAAGTGGCGGCATCAAGCAAGGGGAGAGGGAAGTGGCGGCATCCAACAAGGGGAGAAGAATCCTATTCTTAGTTTTTTGCATTTTCAAACTAGGTAGAATAAAAGTTGACAAAATAGTCTAGTTTGTGAGTTCTATGTTCATTCATCCTAGAAACTTACAAACTAGCATTAAATGCTTGCTTGGAGGCCAAGGTTTTTTTATCCTATATAAGGACCTAACCTCCTCATTTGTAAATCATCCAAGTTGAAGAAAAAACCTTTTAGAGAGAGAAACTTGTTGTTTCAATCTTTTTCAAAGAATCGATGATTTCGAGTCTTGCCTTGAACTAAGGACGTGCTCCGCAGTTTAAGTTGAATTACTTGACGCGTTTTCGAGTAATTCCCCATTGTTATCGCTATAGGTTTAGTGATAGCAAATATCCCATTGGTTCGATCTCCTCACAAGAAATCGAAGCAAATATCCCTTTTATTCTTGCACAACATAAACACAAAAACCAAACAAAAAGACTTCCGCTTCGCCAATATCACGCCAAGTGACACGAACTGGTCAGGTTGCACCTAGTGCATTCGGATCTTCCGTCTCACTTGAATCCACAATTAAGTCTTCCGCTCCGTATACGCTCCATTAATTAGTCATTGTGACTCGTTGTGTGAACCATTGGTCCTTGTTCATTAGTCATTGTGACTCTTTGTGTGAATCACTTGTTCTACTTCATTAGTCATTGTGACTCCTTGTATTAATCATTTGTCCTTGTTAATTAGTCCTTGTGACTCGTTGTGTGAACCATTTGTCCTTGTTCATTAGTCATTGTGACTCGTTGTGTGAATTATTTGTCCTAATTCATTAGTCCTTGTGACTCGTTGTGTAAATCATATCTCCTATTTTAATAGTCCTTGTGACTCGTTTTGTGAATCATTTATCCTTGGTAATTAGTCCCTTTGACTCGTTGTGTGAATCATTTGTCCTTGTTAAATAGTCCCTTTGACTCGTTGTGTGAATCATTTATCCTTGTTAATTACTCCTTGTGACTCGTTGTGTTAACCATTTGTCCTTGTTAATTAGTCATTGTGACTCGTTGTGTGAACCATTGGTCCTTGTTCATTAGTCATTGTGACTCTTTGTGTGAATCACTTGTTCTAGTTCATTTGTCATTGTGACTCCTTGTATGAATCATTTGTTCTTGTTAATTAGTCCTTGTGACTCGTTGTGTTAACCATTTGTCCTTGTTAATTAGTCATTGTGACTCGTTATGTGAACCATTGGTCCTTGTTCATTAGTCATTGTGACTAGTTGTGTGAATCACTTGTTCTAGTTCATTAGTCGTTGAGACTCGTTGTGTGAATCATTTGTCCTTGTTAATTATTCCTTGTGACTCGTTGTGTAAGCCATTTGTCCTTGTTCATTAGTCATTGTGACTCGTTGTGTGAATCATTTATCCTAATTCATTAGTCCTTGTGACTCGTTGTGTGAATCATTTGTCCTATTTTATTAGTCCTTGTGACTCGTTGTGTGAATCATTTATCCTTGGTAATTAGTCCCTTTGACTCGTTGTGTGAATCATTTGTCCTTGTTAATTAGTCCCTTTGACTCATTGTGTGAATCATTTGTCCTTGTTAATTAGTCCTTGTGACTCGTTGTGTTAACCATTTGTCCTTGTTAGTTAGTCATTGTGACTCGTTGTGTGAACCATTGGTCCTTGTTCATTAGTCATTGTGACTCTTTGTGTGAATCACTTGTTCTAGTTCATTTGTCATTGTGACTCCTTGTATGAATCATTTGTTCTTGTTAATTAGTCCTTGTGACTCGTTGTGTGAATCATTTGTCCTTGTTAATTAGTCCTTGTGACTCGTTGTGTTAACCATTTGTCCTTGTTAATTAGTCATTGTGACTCGTTGTGTAAACCATTGGTCCTTGTTCATTAGTCATTGTGACTCTTTGTGTGAATCACTTGTTCTAGTTCATTAGTCATTGTGACTCGTTATGTGAATCATTTGTCCTTGTTAATTAATCCTTGTGGCTCGTTGTGTTGACCATTTCTCCTTGTTCATTAGTCATTGTGACTCGTTGTGTGAATCATTTGTCCTTGTTAATTAGTCCTTGTGACGCGTTGTGTGAATCATTTGTCCTTCTTCATTAGTCCTTGTGACTCCTTGTGTGAACCATTCGTTCTTGTTCATTAGTCATTGTGACTAGTTGTGTGAATCATTTTCCCTAGTTCATTAGTCATTGTAACTTGTTGTTTGAATCGTTTGTCCTTGTTAATTAGTCCTTGTGACTCGTTGTGTGAACCATTGGTCCTTGTTAATTAGTTATTGTGACTCGTTGTGTGAATCACGTGTTCCAGTTTATTAGTCATTGTGAATCGTTATGTAAATCATTTGTCCTTGTTAAATAGTCCTTGTGACTCGTTGTGTGAATATCACTTGTTCTACTTCATTAGTCCTTGTGACTCGTTGTGACTCGTTGTGTGAATCATTTATCCTTGGTAATTAGTCCCTTTGACTCGTTGTGTGAATCATTTGTCCTTGTTAAATAGTCCCTTAAACTCGTTGTGTGAATCATTTGTCATTGTTAATTAGTCCTTGTGACTCATTGTGTTAACCATTTGTCCTTCTTAATTAGTCATTGTGACTCGTTGTGTGAACCATTGGTTCTTGTTCATTAGTCATTGTGACTCTTTGTGTGAATCACTTGTTCTACTTCATTAGTCATTGTGACTCCTTGTATTAATCATTTGTCCTTGTTAATTAGTCCTTGTGACTCGTTGTGTGAACCATTTGTCCTTGTTCATTAGTCATTGTGTGAATTATTTGTCCTAATTCATTAGTCCTTGTGACTCGTTGTGTAAATCATATCTCCTATTTTAATAGTCCTTGTGACTCATTTTGTGAATCATTTATCCTTGGTAATTAGTCCCTTTGACTCGTTGTGTGAATCATTTGTCCTTGTTAAATAGTCCCTTTGACTCGTTGTGTGAATCATTTGTCCTTGTTAATTAGTCCTTGTGACTCGTTGTGTTAACCATTTGTCCTTGTTAATTAGTCATTGTGACTCGTTGTGTGAACCATTGGTCCTTGTTCATTAGTCATTGTGACTCTTTGTGTGAATCACTTGTTCTAGTTCATTTGTCATTGTGACTCCTTGTATGAATCATTTGTTCTTGTTAATTAGTCCTTGTGACTCATTGTGTTAACCATTTGTCCTTGTTAATTAGTCATTGTGACTCGTTATGTGAACCATTGGTCCTTGTTCATTAGTCATTGTGACTAGTTGTGTGAATCACTTGTTCTAGTTCATTAGTCGTTGTGACTCGTTGTGTGAATCATTTGTCCTTGTTAATTATTCCTTGTGACTCGTTGTGTAAACCATTTGTCCTTGTTCATTAGTCATTGTGACTCGTTGTCTGAATCATTTATCCTAATTCATTAGTCCTTGTGACTCGTTGTGTGAATCATTTGTCCTATTTTATTAGTCCTTGTGACTCGTTGTGTGAATCATTTATCCTTGGTAATTAGTCCCTTTGACTCGTTGTGTGAATCATTTGTCCTTGTTAATTAGTCCCTTTGACTCATTGTGTGAATCATTTGTCCTTGTTAATTAGTCCTTGTGACTCGTTGTGTTAACCATTTGTCCTTGTTAATTAGTCATTGTGACTCGTTGTGTGAACCATTGGTCCTTGTTCATTAGTCATTGTGACTCTTTGTGTGAATCACTTGTTCTAGTTCATTAGTCATTGTGACTCGTTATGTGAATCATTTGTCCTTGTTAATTAATCCTTGTGGCTCGTTGTGTTGACCATTTCTCCTTGTTCATTAGTCATTGTGACTCATGTGAACCATTAGTTCTTGTTCATTAGTCATTGTGACTAGTTGTGTGAATCATTTTCCCTAGTTCATTAGTCATTGTAACTTGTTGTTTGAATCATTTGTCCTTGTTAATTAGTCCTTATGACTCGTTGTGTGAACCATTGGTCCTTGTTAATTAGTCATTGTAACTCGTTGTGTGAATCACTTGTTCCAGTTTATTAGTCATTGTGAATCGTTATGTAAATCATTTGTCCTTGTTAATTAGTCCTTGTGACTCATTGTGTGAATCACTTGTTCTACTTCATTAGTCCTTGTGACTCGTTGTGTGAATCATTTATCCTTGGTAATTAGTCCCTTTGACTCGTTGTGTGAATTATTTGTCCTTGTTAAATAGTCCCTTAAACTCGTTGTGTGAATCATTTGTCCTTGTTAATTAGTCCTTGTGACTCCTTGTGTTAACCATTTGTCCTTCTTAATTAGTCATTGTGATTCGTTGTGTGAACCATTGGTCCTTGTTCATTAGTCATTGTGACTCTTTGTGTGAATCACTTGTTCTACTTCATTAGTCATTGTGACTCCTTGTATTAATCATTTGTCCTTGTTAATTAGTACTTGTGACTCGTTGTGTGAACCATTTGTCCTTGTTCATAAGTCATTGTGACTCGTTGTGTGAATTATTTGTCCTAATTCATTAGTCCTTGTGACTCGTTGTGTAAATCATATCTCCTATTTTAATAGTCCTTGTGACTCGTTTTGTGAATCATTTATCCTTGGTAATTAGTCCCTTTGACTCGTTGTGTGAATCATTTGTCCTTGTTAAATAGTCCCTTTGACTCGTTGTGTGAATCATTTGTCCTTGTTAAATAGTCCCTTTGACTCGTTGTGTGAATCATTTGTCCTTGTTAATTAATCGTTGTGACTCGTTGTGTTAACCATTTGTCCTTCTTAATAAGTCATTGTGACTCGTTGTGTGAACCATTGGTCCTTGTTCATTAGTCATTGTGACTCTTTGTGTGAATCACTTGTTCTAGTTCATTAGTCATTGTGACTCCTTGTATGAATGATTTGTCCTTGTTAATTAGTCCTTGTGACTCGTTGCGTTAATCATTTTTCCTTGTTAATTAGTCCTTGTGACTCGTTGTGTGAACCATTTGTCCTTATTCATTAGTCATTGTGACTCGTTGTGTGAATCATTTGTCCTTGTTGATTAGTCTTTGTGACTCGTTATGTAAACCATTGGTCCTTGTTCATTAGTCATTGTGACTCTTTGTGTGAATCACTTGTTCTAGTTCATTGGTCATTGTGACTCCTTGTATAAATCATTTGTCCTTGTTAATTAGTCCTTGTGACTCGTTGCGTTAATCATTTTTCCTTGTTAATTAGTCCTTGTGACTCGTTGTGTGAACCATTTGTCCTTGTTCATTAGTCATTGTCACTCGTTGTGTGAATCATTTGTCCTTGTTGATTAGTCATTGTGACTCGTTATGTGAACCATTGGTGCTTGTTCATTAGTCATTGTGACTAGTTGTGTGAATCACTTGTTCTATTTCATTAGTCGTTGTGACTAGTTGTGTGAATCATTTGTCCTTGTTAATTAATCCATGTGGCTCGTTGTGTTGACCATTTCTCCTTGTTCATTAGTCATTGTGACTCGTTGTGTGAATCATTTGTCCTTGTTAATTAGTCCTTGTGACTCGTTGTGTGAATCATTTGTCCTTGTTCATTAGTCCTTGTGACTCCTTGTGTGAACCATTCATTCTTGTTCATTAGTCATTGTGACTAGTTGTGTGAATCATTTTCCCTAGTTCATTAGTCATTGTAACTTGTTGTTTGAATCATTTGCCCTTGTTAATTAGTCCTTGTGACTCGTTGTGTGAACCATTTGTCTTTGTTCATTAGTCATTGTCACTCGTTGTATGAATCATTTTTCCTTGTTCATTAGTCATTGTGACTCGTTGTATGAATCATTTGTCCTTTTTAATTAGTCCTTGTGACTCGTTGTTTGAATCATTTGTCCTTGTTAATTACTCCTTTTGACTCGTAGTGTGAATCTTTGTCCTTGTTAATTTGTCATTGTGACTCGTTATGTGAACCATTGGTCCTTGTTCATTAGTCATTGTGACTCGTTGTGTGAATTATTTGTCCTAATTCATTAGTCCTTGTGACTCGTTGGGTGAATCATTTCTCCTATTTTATTAGTCCTTGTGACTCGTTGTGTGAATCATTTATCCTTGGTAATTAGTCCCTTTGACTCGTTGTGTGAATCATTTGTCCTTGTTAAATAGTCCCTTTGACTCGTTGTGTGAATCATTTGTCCTTGTTAATTAGTCCTTGTGACTCGTTGTGTTAACCATTTGTCCTTCTTAATTAGTCATTGTGACTCGTTGTGTGAACCATTGGTCCTTGTTCATTAGTCATTGTGACTCTTTGTGTGAATCACTTGTTCTACTTCATTAGTCATTGTGACTCCTTGTATTAATCATTTGTCCTTGTTAATTAGTCCTTGTGACTCGTTGTGTGAACCATTTGTCCTTGTTCATTAGTCATTGTGACTCGTTGTGTGAATTATTTGTCCTAATTCATTAGTCCTTGTGACTCGTTGTGTAAATCATATCTCCTATTTTAATAGTCCTTGTGACTCGTTTTGTGAATCATTTATCCTTGGTAATTAGTCCCTTTGACTCGTTGTGTGAATCATTTGTCCTTGTTAAATAGTCCCTTTGACTCGTTGTGTGAATCATTTGTCCTTGTTAATTAATCCTTGTGACTCGTTGTGTTAACCATTTGTCCTTCTTAATTAGTCATTGTGACTCGTTGTGTGAACCATTGGTCCTTGTTCATTAGTCATTGTGACTCTTTGTGTGAATCACTTGTTCTAGTTCATTAGTCATTGTGACTCCTTGTATGAATCATTTGTCCTTGTTAATTAGTCCTTGTGACTCGTTGCGTTAATCAGTTTTCCTTTTTAATTAGTCCTTGTGACTCGTTGTGTGAACCATTTGTCCTTGTTCATTAGTCATTGTGACTCGTTGTGTGAATCATTTGTCCTTGTTGATTAGTCATTGTGACTCGTTATGTGAACCATTGGTCCTCGTTCATTAGTCATTGTGACTCTTTGTGTGAATCACTTGTTCTAGTTCATTAGTCATTGTGACTCCTTGTATAAATCATTTGTCCTTGTTAATTAGTCCTTGTGACTCGTTGCGTTAATCATTTTTCCTTGTTAATTAGTCCTTGTGACTCGTTGTGTGAACCATTTGTCCTTGTTCATTAGTCATTGTGACTCGTTGTGTGAATCATTTGTCCTTGTTGATTAGTCATTGTGACTCGTTATGTGAACCATTGGTCCTTGTTCATTAGTCATTATGACAAGTTGTGTGAATCACTTGTTCTAGTTCATTAGTCGTTGTGACTAGTTGTGTGAATCATTTGTCCTTTTTAATTAATCCATGTGGCTCATTGTGTTGACCATTTCTCCTTGTTCATTAGTCATTGTGACTCGTTGTGTGAATCATTTGTCCTTGTTAATTAGTCCTTGTGACTCGTTGTGTGAATCATTTGTCCTTGTTCATTAGTCCTTGTGACTCCTTGTGTGAACCATTCGTTCTTGTTCATTAGTCATTGTGACTAGTTGTGTGAATCATTTTCCCTAGTTCATTAGTCATTGTAACTTGTTGATGCGAATAGAGCAGCGGAATTAAGGACGTTTTGGACAGTACTGAGGACTGTTCGTACTAGGTACGCGCTGACCTGAAATTGTTTGATTAAGGCAACAAGAACTATTAAAATGACGGACTGTTTTTGGCGAACCGAACGTACTAGGTACGACCCGTTCTGATTTTTGTGAATAAAAGGGATAGTGTTTGAACAAGCAAGACCTATTACGTGATCAAGGTGAGAGAGACCAAGACCTATTGATCTACAACTCGAAAGTTTAATCGAAATCGCGTTTCAACCAAACCAGTTTTGTTTCTAAGCAAGAAATGATTTTAACACAAGTGTTTTGTTGGTAATTTCTGAATGATTTTATTCAAGCAAATGAAGGCCTTATATAGCCCTCCAAGCAGCCGTGCAAGCCTAGCAAAGTGAAGAGTTTATCATTTACTCTTCACTTAATTACAATCATTAAAACAACTAGTTCATTGAACTTAGACAAACAACAATTTAAGCTAACATTTTATTGTAAACATAATCTGAAAATGTAAGATAAAAACGTCTTGTGGACCGTCTTGGATTGCGTGCCATCAGCTCTTAAGTTCCACACTTAGCAAATTAACAAGAGAAGGATAATTGTAGCTTAAAGGCTGAAACTTACGGACCAACATCAGACCTTCCCCTTGAGTGTTCATAACCAACTCGTCCAGCCCATCAACTAACCCCGAGTCATGAGCTTGGTTCGCATCATCCCCTCCCCCTTGAAAAGGAATTGACCTCAATTCAGCTAGGCCATCGTCATCCAAGTAAGGAGAGAGATCACCAACATTAAAAGTGGCGTGAACACCATAATCACCGGGAAGTTCAACCTTGTAAGCATTGTTGTTCACTCGACCCACAATCTTGTAAGGACCTTCCGCTCTAGGCATGAGTTTATTCTTTCGTTTGCTAGGAAAACACTCCTTTCTCAAGTGCACCCAAACCAAGTCTCCAACTTCAAACACCCTTGGCTTCTTATTCTTGCTTGACTTGCGTTTATAGGCTGCATTCACGGCTTCAATTCTTGCACGGACTTGCTCATGGAGCTTCAACATTGCTTTCAACTTGGACTCGGCATCTTTATGCACCAACTCATCTTTAGGCAACGGAATTAAATCCAAAGGAAGATAAGGATTAATACCGTATACAATTTCAAATGGCGAATGACCCGTAGCATGAGTAGGCGACCTGTTATAAGCAAATTCGGCATGAGAAAGCTTGAGATCCCAATCCTTTTGTGTCTTGCTCACAAGCCCACGCAACAAAGTTCCCAAAGTACGATTGGTGACCTCGGTTTGCCCATCCGTTTGAGGATGGTGAGAGGTACTAAACAGCAACTTTGTACCCACTTTCCTCCACAATGTATTCCAAAAGTAGCTCAAGAATTTAGAATCCCGATCCGACACAATAGTCTTTGGAATGCCATGTAACCTCACAATTTCCCGATAGTATAAATCAGCCACATTAGAAGCATCATCGGTTTTATGGCAAGCTACAAAATGAGTCATCTTGGAAAAACGATCAACCACCACCATGATAGCATCCTTACCACGTTGAGTGCGTGGCAAAGCAACAATGAAGTCCATAGAAACATCGTCCCAAGGTCTGACCGGAATTGGCAAAGGAGTATATTCACCCGGTTTGAACTTGCTCTTCGAAACTTGACAAGTAACACACTTACCCACGATGTTGTGAACATCTTTTTGCAATCGTGGCCATAAGAAATGCTCTTTCAAGATCTCCACGGTCTTAGCCACCCCGAAGTGACCAGCTAGTCCTCCACCGTGAGCCTCCCTTACAAGTAGTTCTCGAATCGGATGCTTAGGAACACAAAGTTGATTTCCTTTAAAAAGAAAACCGTCTTGAATCAAATACTCTCCGTTAGCTCCTGATTTGCACTCAAGATATATTGCACCAAAATCTACATCTTCACCATAACAATCCTTCAAAGTTTCAAAGCCCAAAAGACGGACATCAAGCGTGGACAGCAAGGTATACCGAAGAGATAAAGCATCGGCTACGACATTACTCTTCCCATTTTTATATTTGGATGAAAAGTGAAATGATTGTAAGAACTTCACCCATTTTGCGTGCCTATGATTCAACTTCTGCGGCCCATTAATATACTTCAAGGACTCATGATCGGAATGCAATATAAAATGGTTAGGACGGAGATAGTGACTCCAATGATCAAGAGCCCGGACAATAGCATAAAATTCCTTATCATAAGTGCAATAATTCAATCGAGCCCCACCCAATTTCTCCGAGAAGTAGGCAATAGGACGTTTCCCTTGAATCAAAACAGCCCCTATTTCCACGCCACTAGCATCACACTTGATGCAAACCAAGCTAAGGACCAAGCTAATGTCTCGGAGTTAGTTGATGGGCTGGACGAGTTGGTTATGAACACTCAAGGGGAGGGTCTGATGTTGGTCCGTAAGTTTCAGCCTTTAAGCTACAATTATCCTTCTCTTGTTAATTTGCTAAGTGTGGAACTTAGGAGCTGATGGCACGCAATCCAAGACGGTCCACAAGACGTTTTTATCTTACATTTTCAGATTATGTTTACAATAAAATGTTAGCTTAAATTGTTGTTTGTCTAAGTTCAATGAACTAGTTGTTTTAATGATTGTAATTAAGTGAAGAGTAAATGATAAACTCTTCACTTTGCTAGGCTTGCACGGCTGCTTGGATGGCTATATAAGGCCTTCATTTGCTTGAATAAAATCATTCAAAAATTACCAACAAAACACTTGTGTTAAAATCGTTTCTTGCTTAGAAACAAAACTGGTTTGGTTGAAACGCGATTTCGATTAAACTTTCGAGTTGTAGATCAATAGGTCTTGGTCTCTCTCACCTTGATCAAAGTAATAGGTCTTGCTTGTTCAAACACTATCCCTTTTATTCACAAAAATCAGAACGGGTCGTACCTAGTACGTTCGGTTCGCCAAAAACAGTCCGTCATTTTAATAGTTCTTGTTGTCTTAATCTTACAATACCAGGTCTGCACGTACCTAGTACGAACAGTCCGCTGCACTATCCAAAACGTCCTATTTCCGCTGCTCAATTCGTATCATTTGTGGTATCAGAGCTTCGGCTCTTGATCCTTGTTTAACTATGTCAGTGGATTTCAACAGTCCAGAATTTATTCATCAATTACGGGAAGCCTTGAAACATGCTCGTGAAACTGATGAGCGTTGGCAACCTAGGAGAGGAGAACGAATTGTTGATGCATTCAAAGCGAGTGATCTTCCTGAATTCGTTGGAGGGGCTGATCCCGAGGCCTATTTGGAGTGGGAACGGAAAATCGATCGTTTATTCGATTTTAAAGACTTGGATGATGACAAGAGGTGTAGGTTTGCAATTCTGAAATTGAGCAAAGGAGCATCGTTGTGGTATGAGGCGATGAAGGCTAAGAGGGTCCGAGAAGGCAAGGAGAAAATTGATTCTTGGGTGTCCCTAAAACGCAAACTACGGAAAAGGTATGTACCATCGACTCATAGGTTGTCTACTTATCGCAAAATCGCTGATTTTAGACAAGGCAAATTGAGTGTTAGCGAGTACTTAGATGAATTTCAGAATCTTGCTATTATGGGTGAATTGGAGGAAGTAGAGGAACAAAAAATTGCTCGATTTTTGCGTGGTTTAAATTATAACATTGCTAGCACGGTTGAATTATACCAATATTCTGATTTTGATACTTTGTGTAGTCTTTGTTTGAAAGTCGAATCCCAAGGGAAGCCTAAGTATGGGAGTGGGTCGAATTCAGAATCGAGTAAGCCTAAATCATGATCTAAACCCGAGTCTAAATCTGTCGGTAGTCCAAGTAACCAGGCCGTGTCTAACACCTCGACTGGCAGCCCTAAAAACACTGCTGGTCAGTCCTCTAAAACCCCGGGAAAAGAGACTAGTTTGGCTAAGGTTCGATGCTTTAAGTGTCAAGGGTTCGGTCATTACCAAAGTGCGTGTCCTAATCAACGAGTTGTGACCTTAAGAGAAGCCTTAGAGTGTCGGGATGAGTTGTTGGCCGAGGAGGAACAAATGGATGAATTTCTGATTTCTAATGAGAATGAGGAAGGGGAAGAAGAAGTAGAGGGTTATGAGGCACCTAATGTCAATACTAATTTGGTTTTGCGAACATTGAAAGTTGATTCTAAACCAATTGAGTCGGGACAGCGAAACCAACTGTTTCATACAAATTGTAAGGTGAATGATAGATGGGTGAGTCTAATTATCGATGGAGGGAGTTGTACTAACGTTGCCTCTACTAAAATGGTGTCTAAATTGGGTCTTAAGACCACAAAACATCCCCATCCTTATACTTTGAATTGGCTAGATAACGGTAGTAGTATCAAAGTTACTAAACAGGCCCGTGTGAATTTAGCAATGGGTTCGTATGTTGATGAGGTTTTGTGTGACGTTATACCCATGGATGCTTGTCATATCTTGTTGGGTCGACCTTGGCAATTTGATCGGATGTGTTGCATCGGGGAAGGTGTAATGAATATGAGTTGAAGGACAAGGGAAAACGAATTGTACTCAAGCCTTTACCACCTCAAAACAGCCGTGTTGCTGCTACGAACACGGTCCCCAAGGCTGGTATGTCGTTGTTGATTGGAGAACGGGATGTGGAGCGTGCTATTGATGGTGGTGAACGGGTTTTCTTACTGGTTGCTAAAGAAAATTCGAGTTCTAATGTTGTTTTGCAGGAAAAGGACCGAGTTGAGAAACTCCTTATGGAGTTTAGTGACGTATTTCCCGATGAATTACCGGCTGGTTTGCCTCCTATTCGGGGCATTGAACATCAAATTGACCTTATTCCGGGCTCATCTCTCCCGAATAAGGCTGCTTATCGTTGCAATCCCGAAGAAACAAAGGAACTCCAAAAGCAAATCGATGAATTGATGGCTAGGGGCTATGTTCGTGAAAGTATAAGTCCTTGTGCTGTACCGGTGTTACTTGTGCCAAAGAAAGATGGGTCGTGGAGAATGTGTGTTGATAGTCGTGCCGTGAATAATATAACAATCAAATACCGCTTCCCAATTCCAAGGCTCGATGATATGCTTGACGAGCTTCATGGTTCGGTTATTTTCTCAAAAATCGACCTTAGAAGTGGTTATCATCAGATTCGGATGCGTGAAGGCGATGAATGGAAGACGGCTTTCAAAACGAAGCATGGGTTGTATGAATGGACCGTCATGCCATTCGGTCTTACCAATGCTCCAAGTACCTTCATGAGATTGATGAACGAGGTACTTAAATCTTTCTTGGGTAGATTTGTTGTGGTTTATCTTGATGATATATTGGTGTATAGCAGGAGCATAGATGATCATTTTGAACATTTGAGGCAAGTGTTCGAAACATTGCGAAGTCAGAAACTTTATGGGAAGCGTGAGAAGTGCTCTTTTCTTGTGGAGAGCGTGGATTTCTTGGGATACGTGGTGTCCAAGGATGGTGTCTCGGTTGATCAATCAAAAATTGAAGCAATTCGATCATGGCCAGAACTTAAAACCGTTAGTGAGGTACGATCTTTTCATGGGCTTGCTTCATTTTATCGTCGATTTATTCGAGATTTCAGTACCATAACCAGCCCTATAACGGAGTGTTTGAAGAAAGGAAGTTTTAATTGGGGCGGGGCTGCTAAGCAAGCGTTTGAAACGATTAAGGATCGGTTGTGTACCGCTCCTATCTTGGCTTTACCCGACTTTTCTCAACCTTTCGAAGTCGAGTGTGATGCTAGTGGCGTGGGAATAGGGGCTGTTTTGATTCAAGGGAAACGTCCTATTGCCTACTTCTCGGAGAAATTGGGTGTGGCTCGATTGAAGTATTGCACTTATGATAAGGAATTTTATGCTATTGTCCGGGCTCTTGATCATTGGAGTCACTATCTCCGTCCTAACCATTTTATATTGCATTCCGATCATGAATCCTTGAAGTATATTAATGGGCCGCAGAAGTTGAATCATAGGCACGCAAAATGGGTGGAGTTCTTACAATCATTTCACTTTTCATCCAAATATAAAAATGGGAAGAGTAATGTTGTAGCCGATGCTTTATCTCGTCGGTATACCTTGCTGTCCACGCTTGATGTCCGTCTTTTGGGCTTTGAGACTTTGAAGGATTATTATGGTGAAGATGTAGATTTTGGTGCAATATATCTTGAGTGCAAATCAGGAGCTAAGGGAGAGTATTTGATTCAAGACGGTTTTCTTTTTAAAGGAAATCAACTTTGTGTTCCTAAGCATCCGATTCGAGAACTACTTGTAAGGGAGGCTCACGGTGGAGGGCTAGCTGGTCACTTCGGGGTGGCTAAGACCGTGGAGATCTTGAAAGAGCATTTCTTATGGCCACGATTGCAAAAAGATGTTCACAACATCGTGGGTAAGTGTGTTACTTGTCAAGTTTCGAAGAGCAAGTTCAAACCGGGTGAATATACTCCTTTGCCAATTCCGGTCAGACCTTGGGACGATGTTTCTATGGACTTCATTGTTGCTTTGCCACGCACTCAACGTGGTAAGGATGCTATCATGGTGGTGGTTGATCGTTTTTCCAAGATGGCTCATTTTGTTGCTTGCCATAAAACCGATGATGCTTCTAATGTGGCTGATTTATACTATCGGGAAATTGTGAGGTTACATGGCATTACAAAGACTATTGTGTCGGATCGGGATTCTAAATTCTTGAGCTACTTTTGTAATACATTGTGGAGGAAAGTGGGTACAAAGTTGCTGTTTAGTACCTCTCACCATCCTCAAACGGATGGGCAAACCGAAGTCACAAATCGAACTTTGGGTACTTTGTTGCGTGGGCTTGTGAGCAAGACACAAAAGGATTGGGATCTCAAGCTTTCTCATGCCGAATTTGCTTATAACAGGTCGCCTACTCATGCTACGGGTCATTCGCCATTTGAAATTGTATACGGTATTAATCCTTATCTTCCTTTGGATTTAATTACGTTACCTAAAGATGAGTTGGTGCATAAAGATGCCGAGTCCAAGTTGAAAGCAATGTTGAAGCTCCATGAGCAAGTCCGTGCAAGAATTGAAGCCGTGAATGCAGCCTATAAACGCAAGTCAAGCAAGAATAAGAAGCCAAGGGTGTTTGAGGTTGGAGACTTGGTTTGGGTGCACTTGAGAAAGGAGCGTTTTCCTAGCAAACGAAAGAATAAACTCATGCCTAGAGCGGAAGGTCCTTACAAGATTGTGGGTCGAGTGAACAACAATGCTTACAAGGTTGAACTTCCCGGTGATTATGGTGTTCACGCCACTTTTAATGTTGGTGATCTCTCTCCTTATTTGGATGATGATGGTCTAGCTGAATTGAGGTCAATTCCTTTTCAAGGGGGAGGGGATGATGCGAACCAAGCAAAGGACCAAGCTAATGTCTCGGAGTTAGTTGATGGGCTGGACGAGTTGGTTATGAACACTCAAGGGGAGGGTCTGATGTTGGTCCGTAAGTTTCAGCCTTTAAGCTACAATTATCCTTCTCTTGTTAATTTGCTAAGTGTGGAACTTAGGAGCTGATGGCACGCAATCCAAGACGGTCCACAAGACGTTTTTATCTTACATTTTCAGATTATGTTTACAATAAAATGTTAGCTTAAATTGTTGTTTGTCTAAGTTCAATGAACTAGTTGTTTTAATGATTGTAATTAAGTGAGGAGTAAATGATAAACTCTTCACTTTGCTAGGCTTGCACGGCTGCTTGGAGGGCTATATAAGGCCTTCATTTGCTTGAATAAAATCATTCAGAAATTACCAACAAAACACTTGTGTTAAAATCGTTTCTTGCTTAGAAACAAAACTGGTTTGGTTGAAACGCGATTTCGATTAAACTTTCGAGTTGTAGATCAATAGGTCTTGGTCTCTCTCACCTTCATCAAGTAATAGGTCTTGCTTGTTCAAACACTATCCCTTTTATTCACAAAAATCAGAACGGGTCGTACCTAGTACGTTCGGTTCGCCAAAAACAGTCCGTCATTTTAATAGTTCTTGTTGTCTTAATCTTACAATACCAGGTCTGCGCGTACCTAGTACGAACAGTCCGCTGCACTGTCCAAAACGTCCTATTTCCGCTGCTCAATTCGTATCAACACTCGACCTCGAAAGGTTGAGAAAAGTCGGGTAAAGCCAAGATAGGAGCGGTACACAACCGATCCTTAATCGTTTCAAAAGCTTGCTTAGCAGCCCCGCCCCAATTAAAACTTCCCTTTTTCAAACACTCCGTTATAGGGCTGGTTATGGTACTGAAATCTCGAATAAATCGACGATAAAATGAAGCAAGCCCATGAAAAGATCGTACCTCACTAACGGTTTTAGGTTCTGGCCATGATCGAATTGCTTCAATTTTTGATTGATCAACCGAGACACCATCCTTGGACACCACGTATCCCAAGAAAACCACGCTCTCCACAAGAAAAGAGCACTTCTCACGCTTCCCATAAAGTTTCTGACTTCGCAATGTTTCGAACACTTGCCTCAAATGTTCAAAATGATCATCTATGCTCCTGCTATACACCAATATATCATCAAGATAAACCACAACAAATCTGCCCAAGAAAGATTTAAGTACCTCGTTCATCAATCTCATAAAGGTACTTGGAGCATTGGTAAGACCGAATGGCATGCCGGTCCATTCATACAACCCATGCTTCGTTTTGAAAGCCGTCTTCCATTCATCGCCTTCGCGCATCCGAATCTGATGATAACCACTTCTAAGGTCGATTTTTGAGAAAATAACCGAACCATGAAGCTCGTCAAGCATATCATCGAGCCTTGGAATTGGGAAGCGGTATTTGATTGTTATGTTATTCACGGCATGACTATCAACACACATTCTCCACGACCCATCTTTCTTTGGCACAAGTAGCACCAGTGACAAAGACAAGGACTTATACTTTCACGAACATAGCCCCTAGCCATCAATTCATCGATTTGCTTTTGGAGTTCCTTTGTTTCTTCGGGATTACAACGATAAGCAGCCTTATTCGGGAGAGATGAGCCCGGAATAAGGTCAATTTGATGTTCAATGCCCCGAATAGGAGGCAAACTAGCCGGTAATTCATCGGGAAATACATCACTAAACTCCGCAAGGAGCTTTTCAACTCGGTCATTTTCCTGCAAAACAACATTAGAACTCGAATTTTCTTTAGCAATCAGTAAGAAAACCCGTTCACCACTATCAATAGCACGCTCCACATCCCGTTCTCCAATCAACAACGATGTTTGTGGCAGCAACACGGCTGTTTTGAGGTGGTAAAGGCTTGAGCACAATTCGTTTTCCCTTATCCTTCAACTCATATTCATTACACCTTCCCCGATGCAACACATCCCGATCAAATTGCCAAGGTCGACCCAACAAGATATGACAAGCATCCATGGGTATAACGTCACATAAAACCTCATCAACATACGAACCCATTGCTAAATTCACACGGGCCTGTTTAGTAACTTTGACACTACTACCGTTATCTAGCCAATACAACGCATAAGGATGGGGATGTTTTGTGGTCTTAAGACCCAATTTAGACACCATTTCAGTAGAGGCAACGTTAGTACAACTCCCTCCATCGATAATTAGACTCACCTACCTATCATTCACCTTGCAATTAGTATGAAACAGTTGGTTTCGCTGTCCCGACTCAATTGGTTTAGACTCAAATTTCAAAGTTCGCAAAACCAAATTAGTATTGACATTAGGTGCCTCATAACCCTCTACTTCTTCTTCCCCTTCCTCATTATCATTAGGAACCAGAAACTCATTCATTTGTTCTTCCTCGGCCAACAATTCATCCCGACACTCTAAGGCTTCTCTTAAGGTCACAACTCGTTGATTAGGACACGCACTTTGATAATGACCGAATCCTTGACACTCTAAGGCTTCTCTTAAGGTCTCTTTTCCCGGGGTTTTTGAGGACTGACCAGCGGTGTTTTTAGGGTTGCCAGTCGAGGTGTTAGACACGGACTGGTCATTTGAAGTACCGACAGATTTAGACTCGGGTTTCGACCATGATTTAGGCTTACTCGATTCTGAATTCGACCCACTCCCATACTTAGGTTTCCCTTGGGATTCAACTTTCAAACAAAGACTACACAAGGTATCAAAATCAGAATATTGGTATAACTCAACCGTGCTAGCAATGTTATAATTTAAACCACGAAAAACCGAGCAATTTTTTGTTCCTCTACTTCCTCCAATTCACCCATAATAGCAAGATTCTGAAATTCATCTAAGTACTCGCTAACACTCAATTTGCCTTGTCTAAAATCAGCGATTTTGCGATAAGTAGACAGCCTATGAGTCGATGGTACATACCTTTTCCGTAGTTTGCGTTTTAGGGACACCCAAGAATCAATTTTCTCCTTGCCTTCTCGGACCCTCTTAGCCTTCATCGCCTCATACCACAGCGATGCTCCTTTGCTCAATTTCAGAATTGCAAACCTACACCTCTTGTCATCATCCAAATCTTTAAAATCGAATAAACGATCGATTTTCCGTTCCCACTCCAAATAGGCCTCGGGATCAGCCCCTCCAACGAATTCAGGAAGATCACTCGCTTTGAATGCATCAACAATTCGTTCTCCTCTTCTAGGTTGCCAACGCTCATCAGTTTCACGAGCATGTTTCAAGGCTTCCCGTAATTGATGAATGAATTCTGGACTGTTGAAGTCCACCGACATAGTTAAACAAGGATCAAGAGCCGAAGCTCTGATACCACAAATGATGCGAATAGAGCAGCGGAATTAAGGACGTTTTGGACAGTACTGAGGACTGTTCGTACTAGGTACGCGCAGACCTGGAATTGTTTGATTAAGGCAACAAGAACTATTAAAATGACGGACTGTTTTTGGCGAACCGAACGTACTAGGTACGAACCGTTCTGATTTTTGTGAATTAAAGGGATAGTGTTTGAACAAGCAAGACCTATTACTTGATCAAGGTGAGAGAGACCAAGACCTATTGATCTACAACTCGAAAGTTTAATCGAAATCACGTTTCAACCAAATCAGTTTTGTTTCTAAGCAAGAAACGATTTTAACACAAGTGTTTTGTTGGTAATTTTTGGATCATTTTACTCAAGCAAATGAAGGCTTTATATAGCCCTCCAAGCAGCCGTGCAAGCCTAGCAAAGTGAAGAGTTTATCATTTACTCTTCACTTAATTACAATCATTTAAACAACTAGTACATTGAACTTAGACAAACAACAATTTAAGCTAACATTTTATTGTAAACATAATCTGAAAATGTAAGATAAAAACGTCTTGTGGACCGTCTTGGATTGCGTGCCATCAGCTCTTAAGTTCCACACTTAGCAAATTAACAAGAGAAGGATAATTGTAGCTTAAAGGCTGAAACTTACGGACCAACATCAGACCTTCCCCTTGAGTGTTCATAACCAACTCGTCCAGCCCATCAACTAACCCCGAGTCATGAGCTTGGTTCGCATCACTTGTTGTTTGAATCATTTGTCCATGTTAATTAGTCATTGTGACTCGTTGTGTGAACCATTGGCCCTTGTTAATTAGTTATTGTGACTCGTTGTGTGAATCACTTGTTCCAGTTTATTAGTCATTGTGAATCGTTATGTAAATCATTTGCCCTTGTTAATTAGTCCTTGTGACTCGTTGTGTGAATCATTTTCCCTAGTTCATTAGTCATTGTAACTTGTTGTTTGAATCGTTTGTCCTTGTTAATTAGTCCTTGTGACTCGTTGTGTGAACCATTGGTCCTTGTTAATTAGTTATTGTGACTCGTTGTGTGAATCACGTGTTCCAGTTTATTACTCATTGTGAATCGTTATGTAAATCATTTGTCCCTGTTAATTAGTCCTTGTGACTCGTTGTGTGAATCACTTGTTCTACTTCATTAGTCCTTGTGACTCGTTGTGTGAATCATTTATCCTTGGTAATTAGTCCCTTTGACTCGTTGTATGAATCATTTGTCCTTGTTAAATAGTCTCTTAAACTCGTTGTGTGAATCATTTGTCCTTGTTAATTAGTCCTTGTGACTCATTGTGTTAGTCCTTGTGACTCGTTGTGTAAACCATTTGTCCTTGTTCATTAGTCATTGTGACTCGTTGTGTGAATCATTTATCCTAATTCATTAGTCCTTGTGACTCGTTGTGTGAATCATTTGTCCTATTTTATTAGTCCTTGTGACTCGTTGTGTGAATCATTTATCCTTGGTAATTAGTCCCTTTGACTCGTTGTGTGAATCATTTGTCCTTGTTAATTAGTCCCTTTGACTCGTTGTGTGAATCATTTGTCCTAGTTAATTAGTCCTTCTGACTCGTTGTGTTAACCATTTGTCCTTGTTAATTAGTCATTGTGACTCGTTGTGTGAACCATTGGTCCTTGTTAATTAATCCATGTGGCTCGTTGTGTTGACCATTTCTCCTTGTTCATTAGTCATTGTGACTCGTTGTGTGAATCATTTGTCCTTGTTAATTAGTCCTTGTGAGTCGTTATGTGAATCATTTGTCGTTGTTCATTAGTCCTTGTGACTCCTTGTGTGAACCATTCGTTCTTGTTCATTAGTCATTGTGACTAGTTGTGTGAATCATTTTCCCTAGTTCATTAGTCATTGTAACTTGTTGTTTGAATCATTTGTCCTTGTTAATTAGTCCATGTGACTCGTTGTGTGAACCATTGGTCCTTGTTAATTAGTTATTGTGACTCGTTGTGTGAATCACTTGTTCCAGTTTATTAGTCATTGTGAATCGTTATGTAAATCATTTGCCCTTGTTAATTAGTCATTGTGACTCGTTGTGTGAACCATTGGTCCTTGGTCATTAGTCATTGTGACTCTTTGTGTGAATCACTTTTTCTAGTTCATTTGTCATTGTGACTCCTTGTATGAATCATTTGTTCTTGTTAATTAGTCCTTGTGACTCGTTGTGTGAATCATTTGTCCTTGTTAATTAGTCCTTGTGACTCGTTGTGTTAACCATTTGTCCTTGTTAATTAGTCATTGTGACACGTTGTGTGAACTATTGGTCCTTGTTCATTAGTCATTGTGACTCTTTGTGTGAATCACTTGTTCTAGTTCATTTGTCATTGTGACTCGTTATGTGAATCATTTGTCCTTGTTAATTAATCCTTGTGGCTCGTTGTGTTGACCATTTCTCCTTGTTCATTAGTCATTGTGACTCGTTGTGTGAATCATTTGTCCTTGTTAATTAGTCCTTGTGACTCGTTGTGTGAATCATTTGTCCTTGTTCATTAGTCCTTGTGACTCCTTGTGTGAACCATTCGTTCTTGTTCATTAGTCATTGTGACTAGTTGTGTGAATCATTTTCCCTAGTTCATTAGTCATTGTAACTTGTTGTTTGAATCATTTGTCCTTGTTAATTAGTCCTTGTGACTAGTTGTGTGAACCATTGGTCCTTGTTAATTAGTTATTGTGACTCGTTGTGTGAATCACTTGTTCCAGTTTATTAGTCATTGTGAATCGTTATGTAAATCATTTGTCCTTGTTAATTAGTCCTTGTGACTCATTGTGTGAACCATTTGTCCTTGTTCATTAGTCGTTGTGACTCGTTGTATGAATCATTTTTCCTTGTTCATTAGTCATTGTGACTCATTGTATGAATCATTTGTCCTTTTTAATTAGTCCTTGTGACTCGTTGTATGAATCATTTGTCCTTGTTAATGACTCCCTTTGACTCGTAGTGTGAATCATTTGTCCTTGTTAATTAGTCATTGTGACTCGTTATGTGAACCATTGGTCCTTGTTCATTAGTCATTGTGACTCGTTGTGTGAATCACTTGTTCTACTTCATTAGTCATTGTGACTCCTTGTATGAATCATTTGTCCTTGTTAATTAGTCCTTGTGACTCGTTGTGTGAACCATTTGTCCTTGTTCATAAGTCATTGTGATTCGTTGTGTGAATTTTTTGTCCTAATTCAATAGTCCTTGTGACTTGTTGTGTGAATCATTTCTCCTATTTTATTAGTCCTTGTGACTCGTTTTGTGAATCATTTATCCTTGGTAATTAGTCCCTTTGACTCGTTGTGTGAATCATTTGTCCTTGTTAATTAATCCTTGTGACTCGTTGTGTTAACCATTTGTCCTTCTTAATTAGTCATTGTGACTCGTTGTGTGAACTATTGGTCCTTGTTCATTAGTCATTGTGACTCTTTGTGTGAATTACTTGTTCTAGTTCATTAGTCATTGTGACTCCTTGTATGAATCATTTGTCCTTGTTAATTAGTCCTCGTGACTCGTTGCGTTAATCATTTTTCCTTATTAATTAGTCCTTGTGACTCGTTGTGTGAACCATTTGTCCTTGTTCATTAGTCATTGTGACTCGTTGTGTGAATCATTTGCCCTTGTTAATTAGTCATTGTGACTCGTTATGTGAACCATTGGCCCTTGTTCATTAGTCATTGTGACTAGTTGTGTGAATCACTTGTTCAAGTTCATTAGTCGTTGTGACTCGTTGTGTGAATCATTTGTCCTTGTTAATTATTCCTTGTGACTCGTTGTGTAAACCATTTGTCCTTGTTCATTAGTCATTGTGACTCGTTGTGTGAATCATTTATCCTAATTCATTAGTCCTTGTGACTCGTTGTGTGAATCATTTGTCCTATTTTATTAGTCCTTGTGACTCGTTGTGTGAATCATTTATCCTTGGTAATTAGTCCCTTTGACTCGTTGTGTGAATCATTTGTCCTTGTTAATTAGTCCCTTTGACTCGTTGTGTGAATCATTTGTCCTAGTTAATTAGTCCTTCTGACTCGTTGTGTTAACCATTTGTCCTTGTTAATTAGTCATTGTGACTCGTTGTGTGAACCATTGGTCCTTGTTCATTAGTCATTGTGACTCTTTGTGTGAATCACTTGTTCTAGTTCATTAGTCATTGTGACTCGTTATGTGAATCATTTGTCCTTGTTAATTAGTCCTTGTGACTCGTTGTGTGAATCATTTGTCCTTATTCTTTAGTCCTTGTGACTCCTTGCGTGAACCATTCGTTCTTGTTCATTAGTCATTGTGACTAGTTGTGTGAATCATTTTCCCTCGATCATTAGTCATTGTAACTTGTTGTTTGAATCATTTGTCCTTGTACATTAGTCCTTGTGACTCGTTGTGTGAACCATTGGTCCTTGTTAATTAGTTATTGTGACTCGTTGTGTGAATCACTTGTTCCAGTTTATTAGTCATTGTGAATCGTTATGTAAATCATTTGTCCCTGTTAATTAGTCCTTGTGACTCGTTGTGTGAATCACTTGTTCTACTTCATTAGTCCTTGTGACTCGTTGTGTGAATCATTTATCCTTGGTAATTAGTCCCTTTGACTCGTTGTATGAATCATTTGTCCTTGTTAAATAGTCTCTTAAACTCGTTGTGTGAATCATTTGTCCTTGTTAATTAGTCCTTGTGACTCATTGTGTTAACCAATTGTCCTTCTTAATTAGTCATTGTGACTCGTTGTGTGAACCATTGGTCCTTGTTCATTAGTCATTGTGACTCTTTGTGTGAATCACATGTTCTACATCATTAGTCATTGTGACTCCTTGTATGAATCATTTGTCCTTGTTAATTAGTCCTTGTGACTCGTTGTGTGAACCATTTGTCCTTGTTCATTAGTCATTGTGACTCGTTGTGTGAATTATTTGTCCTAATTCATTAGTCCTTGTGACTCAATGTGTGAATCATTTCTCCTATTTTATTAGTCCTTGTGACTCGTTTTGTGAATCATTTATCCTTGGTAATTAGTCCCTTTGACTCGTTGTGTGAATCATTTGTCCTTGTTAAATAGTCTCTTTGACTCGTTGTGTGAATCATTTGTCCTTCTTAATTAATCATTGTGACTCGTTGTGTTAACCATTTGTCCTTCATAATTAGTCATTGTGACTCGTTGTGTGAACTATTGATCCTTGTTCATTAGTCATTGTGACTCTTTGTGTGAATCACTTGTTCTAGTTCATTAGTCATTGTGACTCGTTGTGTGAACCATTTGTCCTTGTTCATTAGTCATTGTGACTCGTTGTGTGAATCATTTGCCCTTGTTAATTAGTCATTGTGACTCGTTATGTGAACCATTGGCCCTTGTTCATTAGTCATTGTGACTAGTTGTGTGAATCACTTGTTCAAGTTCATTAGTCGTTGTGACTCTTTGTGTGAATCATTTGTCCTTGTGAATTATTCCTTGTGACTCGTTGTGTAAACCATTTGTCCTTGTTCATTAGTCATTGTGACTCGTTGTGTGAATCATTTATCCTAATTCATTAGTCCTTGTGACTCGTTGTGTGAATCATTTGTCCTATTTCATTAGTCCTTGTGACTCGTTGTGTGAATCATTTATCCTTGGTAATTAGTCCCTTTGACTCGTTGTGTGAATCATTTGTCCTTGTTAATTAGTCCCTTTGACTCGTTGTGTGAATCATTTGTCCTTGTTAATTAGTCCTTGTGACTCGTTGTGTTAACCATTTGTCCTTCTTAATTAGTCATTGTGACTCGTTGTGTGAACCATTGGTCCTTGTTCATTAGTCATTGTGACTCTTTGTGTGAATCACTTGTTCTAGTTCATTAGTCATTGTGACTCGTTATGTGAATCATTTGTCCTTGTTAATTAATCCTTGTGGCTCGTTGTGTGAACCATTTGTCCTTGTTCATTAGTCGTTGTGACTCGTTGTATGAATCATTTTTCCTTGTTCATTAGTCATTGTGACTCGTTGTATGAATCATTTGTCCTTTTTAATTAGTCCTTGTGACTCGTTGTATGAATCATTTGTCCTTGTTAATGACTCCCTTTGACTCGTAGTGTGAATCATTTGTCGTTGTTAATTAGTCATTGTGACTCGTTATGTGAACCATTGGTCCTTGTTCATTAGTCATTGTGACTCGTTGTGTGAATCACTTGTTCTACTTCATTAGTCATTGTGACTCCTTGTATGAATCATTTGTCCTTTTTAATTAGTCCTTGTGACTCGTTGTGTGAACCATTTGTCCTTGTTCATAAGTCATTGTGACTCGTTGTGTGAATTTTTTGTCCTAATTCATTAGTCCTTGTGACTCATTGTGTGAATCATTTCTCCTATTTTATTAGTCCTTGTGACTCGTTTTGTGAATCATTTATCCTTGGTAATTAGTCCCTTTGACTCGTTGTGTGAATCATTTGTCCTTGTTAAATAGTCCCTTTGACTCGTTGTGTGAATCATTTGTCCTTGTTAATTAATCCTTGTGACTCGTTGTGTTAACCATTTGTCCTTCTTAATTAGTCATTGTGACTCGTTGTGTGAACCATTGGTCCTTGTTCATTAGTCATTGTGACTCTTTGTGTGAATTACTTGTTCTAGTTCATTAGTCATTGTGACTCCTTGTATGAATCATTTGTCCTTGTTGATTAGTCCTTGTGACTCGTTGCGTTAATCATTTTTCCTTGTTAATTAGTCCTTGTGACTCGTTGTGTGAACCATTTGTCCTTGTTCATTAGTCATTGTGACTCGTTGTGTGAATCATTTGCCCTTGTTAATTAGTCATTGTGACTCGTTATGTGAACCATTGGTCCTTGTTCATTAGTCATTGTGACTAGTTGTGTGAATCACTTGTTCTAGTTCATTAATCGTTGTGACTCGTTGTGTGAATCATTTGTCCTTGTTAATTATTCCTTGTGACTCGTTGTGTAAACCATTTGTCCTTGTTCATTAGTCATTGTGACTCTTTGTGTGAATCATTTATCTTAATTCATTAGTCCTTGTGACTCGTTGTGTGAATCATTTGTCCTATTTTATTAGTCCTTCTGACTCGTTGTGTGAATCATTTATCCTTGGTAATTAGTCCCTTTGACTCGTTGTGTGAATCATTTGTCCTTGTTAATTAGTCCTTGTGACTCGTTGTGTTAACCATTTGTCCTTGTTAATTAGTCATTGTGACTCGTTGTGTGAATCATTGGTCCTTGTTCATTAGTCATTGTGACTCTTTGTGTGAATCACTTGTTCTAGTTCATTAGTCATTGTGACTCGTTATGTGAATCATTTGTCCTTGTTAATTAGTCTTTGTGACTCGTTGTGTGAACCATTGGTCCTTGTTCATTAGTCATTGTGACTCTTTGTGTGAATCACTTGTTCTACTTCATTAGTCATTGTGACTCATTGTATGAATCATTTGTCCTTGTTAATTAGTCCGTGTGACTCGTTGTGTGAACCATTTGTCCTTGTTCATAAGTCATTGTGACTCGTGTGAATTTTTTGTCCTAATTCATTAGTCCTTGTGACTCATTGTGTGAATCATTTCTCCTATTTTATTAGTCCTTGTGACTCGTTTTGTGAATCATTTATCCTTGGTAATTAGTCCCTTTGACTCGTTGTGTGAATCATTTGTCCTTGTTAAATAGTCCCTTTGACTCGTTGTGTGAATCATTTGTCCTTGTTAATTAATCCTTGTGACTCGTTGTGTTAACCATTTGTCCTTCTTAATTAGTCATTGTGACTCGTTGTGTGAACCATTGGTCCTTGTTCATTAGTCATTGTGACTCTTTGTGTGAATTACTTGTTCTAGTTCATTAGTCATTGTGACTCCTTGTATGAATCATTTGTCCTTCTTGATTAGTCCTTGTGACTCGTTGCGTTAATCATTTTTCCTTGTTAATTAGTCCTTGTGACTCGTTGTGTGAACCATTTGTCCTTGTTCATTAGTCATTGTGACTCGTTGTGTGAATCATTTGCCCTTGTTAATTAGTCATTGTGACTCGTTATGTGAACCATTGGTCCTTGTTCATTAGTCATTGTGACTAGTTGTGTGAATCACTTGTTCTAGTTCATTAGTCGTTGTGACTCGTTGTGTGAATCATTTGTCCTTGTTAATTATTCCTTGTGACTCGTTGTGTAAACCATTTGTCCTTGTTCATTAGTCATTGTGACTCGTTGTGTGAATCATTTATCTTAATTCATTAGTCCTTGTGACTCGTTGTGTGAATCATTTGTCCTATTTTATTAGTCCTTCTGACTCGTTGTGTGAATCATTTATCCTTGGTAATTAGTCCCTTTGACTCGTTGTGTGAATCATTTGTCCTTGTTAATTAGTCCCTTTGACTCGTTGTGTGAATCATTTGTCCTTGTTAATTAGTCCTTGTGACTCGTTGTGTTAACCATTTGTCCTTGTTAATTAGTCATTGTGACTCGTTGTGTGAACCATTGGTCCTTGTTCATTAGTCATTGTGACTCTTTGTGTGAATCACTTGTTCTAGTTCATTAGTCATTGTGACTCGTTATGTGAATCATTTGTCCTTGTTAATTAGTCTTTGTGACTCGTTGTGTGAACCATTGGTCCTTGTTAATTAGTTATTGTGACTCGTTGTGTGAATCACTTGTTCCAGTTTATTAGTCATTGTGAATCGTTATGTAAATCATTTGTCCTTGTTAATTAGTCCTTGTGACTCGTTGTGTGAATCACTTGTTCTACTTCATTAGTCCTTGTGACTCATTGTGTGAATCATTTATCCTTGGTAATTAGTCCCTTTGACTCGTTGTGTGAATCATTTGTCCTTGTTAAATAGTCCCTTAAACTCGTTGTGTGAATCATTTGTCCTTGTTAATTAGTCCTTGTGACTCATTGTGTTAACCATTTGTCCTTCTTAATTAGTCATTGTGACTCGTTGTGTGAACCATTGGTCCTTGTTCATTAGTCATTGTGACTCTTTGTGTGAATCACTTGTTCTACTTCATTAGTCATTGTGACTCGTTGTGTGAACCATTGGTCCTTGTTCATTAGTCATTGTGACTCTTTGTGTGAATCACTTGTTCTAGTTCATTAGTCATTGTGACTCGTTATGTGAATCATTTGTCCTTGTTAATTAGTCTTTGTGACTCGTTGTGTGAACCATTGGTCCTTGTTAATTAGTTATTGTGACTCGTTGTGTGAATCACTTGTTCCAGTTTATTAGTCATTGTGAATCGTTATGTAAATCATTTGTCCTTGTTAATTAGTCCTTGTGACTCGTTGTGTGAATCACTTGTTCTACTTCATTAGTCCTTGTGACTCATTGTGTGAATCATTTATCCTTGGTAATTAGTCCCTTTGACTCGTTGTGTGAATCATTTGTCCTTGTTAAATAGTCCCTTAAACTCGTTGTGTGAATCATTTGTCCTTGTTAATTAGTCCTTGTGACTCATTGTGTTAACCATTTGTCCTTCTTAATTAGTCATTGTGACTCGTTGTGTGAACCATTGGTCCTTGTTCATTAGTCATTGTGACTCTTTGTGTGAATCACTTGTTCTACTTCATTAGTCATTGTGACTCCTTGTATGAATCATTTGTCCTTGTTAATTAGTCCGTGTGACTCGTTGTGTGAACCATTTGTCCTTGTTCATAAGTCATTGTGACTCGTGTGAATTTTTTGTCCTAATTCATTAGTCCTTGTGACTCATTGTGTGAATCATTTCTCCTATTTTATTAGTCCTTGTGACTCGTTTTGTGAATCATTTATCCATGGTAATTAGTCCCTTTGACTCGTTGTGTGAATCATTTGTCCTTGTTAAATAGTCCCTTTGACTCGTTGTGTGAATCATTTGTCCTTGTTAATTAATCCTTGTGACTCGTTGTGTTAACCATTTGTCCTTCTTAATTAGTCATTGTGACTCGTTGTGTGAACCATTGGTCCTTATTCATTAGTCATTGTGACTCTTTTTGTGAATTACTTGTTCTAGTTCATTAGTCATTGTGACTCCTTGTATGAATCATTTGTCCTTGTTGATTAGTCCTTGTGACTCGTTGCGTTAATCATTTTTCATTGTTAATTAGTCCTTGTGACTCGTTGTGTGAACCATTTGTCCTTGTTCATTAGTCATTGTGACTCGTTGTGTGAATCATTTGCCCTTGTTAATTAGTCATTGTGACTCGTTATGTGAACCATTGGTCCTTGTTCATTAGTCATTGTGACTAGTTGTGTGAATCACTTGTTCTAGTTCATTAGTCGTTGTGACTCGTTGTGTGAATCATTTATCCTTGTTCATTAGTCATTGTGACTCGTTGTGTGAATCATTTATCCTAATTCATTAGTCCTTGTGACTCGTTGTGTGAATCATTTGTCCTATTTTATTAATCCTTGTGACTCGTTGTGTGAATCATTTATCCTTGGTAATTAGTCCCTTTGACTCGTTGTGTGAATCATTTGTCCTTGTTAATTAGTCCCTTTGACTCGTTGTGTGAATCATTTGTCCTTGTTAATTAGTCTTGTGACTCGTTGTGTTAACCATTTGTCCTTGTTAATTAGTCATTGTGACTCGTTGTGTGAACCATTGGTCCTTGTTCATTAGTCATTGTGACTCTTTGTGTGAATCACTTGTTCTAGTTCATTAGTCATTGTGACTCGTTATGTGAATCATTTGTCCTTGTTAATTAGTCTTTGTGACTCGTTGTGTGAACCATTGGTCCTTGTTAATTAGTTATTGTGACTCGTTGTGTGAATCACTTGTTCAAGTTTATTAGTCATTGTGAATCGTTATGTAAATCATTTGTCCTTGTTAATTAGTCCTTGTGACTCGTTGTGTGAATCACTTGTTCTACTTCATTAGTCCTTGTGACTCATTGTGTGAATCATTTATCCTTGGTAATTAGTCCCTTTGACTCGTTGTGTGAATCATTTGTCCTTGTTAAATAGTCCCTTAAACTCGTTGTGTGAATCATTTATCCTAATTCATTAGTCCTTGTGACTCGTTGTGTGAATCATTTGTCCTATTTTATTAGTCCTTGTGACTCGTTGTGTGAATCATTTATCCTTGGTAATTAGTCCCTTTGACTCGTTGTGTGAATCATTTGTCCTTGTTAATTAGTCCCTTTGACTCGTTGTGTGAATCATTTGTCCTTGTTAATTAGTCCTTGTGACTCATTGTGTTAACCATTTGTCCTTGTTAATTAGTCATTGTGACTCGTTGTGTGAATCATTGGTCCTTGTTCATTAGTCATTGTGACTCTTTGTGTGAATCACTTGTTCTAGTTCATTAGTCATTGTGACTCGTTATGTGAATCATTTGTCCTTGTTAATTAGTCTTTGTGACTCGTTGTGTGAACCATTGGTCCTTGGTCATTAGTCATTGTGACTCTTTGTGTGAATCACTTGTTCTACTTCATTAGTCATTGTGACTCATTGTATGAATCATTTGTCCTTGTTAATTAGTCCGTGTGACTCGTTGTGTGAACCATTTGTCCTTGTTCATAAGTCATTGTGACTCGTGTGAATTTTTTGTCCTAATTCATTAGTCCTTGTGACTCATTGTGTGAATCATTTCTCCTATTTTATTAGTCCTTGTGACTCATTTTGTGAATCATTTATCCTTGGTAATTAGTCCCTTTGACTCGTTGTGTGAATCATTTGTCCTTGTTAAATAGTCCCTTTGACTCGTTGTGTGAATCATTTGTCCTTGTTAATTAATCCTTGTGACTCGTTGTGTTAACCATTTGTCCTTCTTAATTAGTCATTGTGACTCGTTGTGTGAACCATTGGTCCTTGTTCATTAGTCATTGTGACTCTTTGTGTGAATTACTTGTTCTAGTTCATTAGTCATTGTGACTCCTTGTATGAATCATTTGTCCTTGTTGATTAGTCCTTGTGACTCGTTGCGTTAATCATTTTTCCTTGTTAATTAGTCCTTGTGACTCGTTGTGTGAACCATTTGTCCTTGTTCATTAGTCATTGTGACTCGTTGTGTGAATCATTTGCCCTTGTTAATTAGTCATTGTGACTCGTTATGTGAACCATTGGTCCTTGTTCATTAGTCATTGTGACTAGTTGTGTGAATCACTTGTTCTAGTTCATTAGTCGTTGTGACTCGTTGTGTGAATCATTTGTCCTTGTTAATTATTCCTTGTGACTCGTTGTGTAAACCATTTGTCCTTGTTCATTAGTCATTGTGACTCGTTGTGTGAATCATTTATCTTAATTCATTAGTCCTTGTGACTCGTTGTGTGAATCATTTGTCCTATTTTATTAGTCCTTGTGACTCGTTGTGTGAATCATTTATCCTTGGTAATTAGTCCCTTTGACTCGTTGTGTGAATCATTTGTCCTTGTTAAATAGTCCCTTAAACTCGTTGTGGGAATCATTTATCCTAATTCATTAGTCCTTGTGACTCGTTGTGTGAATCATTTGTCCTATTTTATTAGTCCTTGTGACTCGTTGTGTGAATCATTTATCCTTGGTAATTAGTCCCTTTGACTCGTTGTGTGAATCATTTGTCCTTGTTAATTAGTCCCTTTGACTCGTTGTGTGAATCATTTGTCCTTGTTAATTAGTCCTTGTGACTCGTTGTGTTAACCATTTGTCCTTGTTAATTAGTCATTGTGACTCGTTGTGTGAATCATTGGTCCTTGTTCATTAGTCATTGTGACTCTTTGTGTGAATCACTTGTTCTAGTTCATTAGTCATTGTGACTCGTTATGTGAATCATTTGTCCTTGTTAATTAGTCTTTGTGACTCGTTGTGTGAACCATTGGTCCTTGTTCATTAGTCATTGTGACTCTTTGTGTGAATCACTTGTTCTACTTCATTAGTCATTGTGACTCATTGTATGAATCATTTGTCCTTGTTAATTAGTCCGTGTGACTCGTTGTGTGAACCATTTGTCCTTGTTCATAAGTCATTGTGACTCGTGTGAATTTTTTGTCCTAATTCATTAGTCCTTGTGACTCATTGTGTGAATCATTTCTCCTATTTTATTAGTCCTTGTGACTCGTTTTGTGAATCATTTATCCTTGGTAATTAGTCCCTTTGACTCGTTGTGTGAATCATTTGTCCTTGTTAAATAGTCCCTTTGACTCGTTGTGTGAATCATTTGTCCTTGTTAATTAATCCTTGTGACTCGTTGTGTTAATCATTTGTCCTTCTTAATTAGTCATTGTGACTCGTTGTGTGAACCATTGGTCCTTGTTCATTAGTCATTGTGACTCTTTGTGTGAATTACTTGTTCTAGTTCATTAGTCATTGTGACTCCTTGTATGAATCATTTGTCCTTGTTGATTAGTCCTTGTGACTCGTTGCGTTAATCATTTTTCCTTGTTAATTAGTCCTTGTGACTCGTTGTGTGAACCATTTGTCCTTGTTCATTAGTCATTGTGACTCGTTGTGTGAATCATTTGCCCTTGTTAATTAGTCATTGTGACTCGTTATGTGAACCATTGGTCCTTGTTCATTAGTCATTGTGACTAGTTGTGTGAATCACTTGTTCTAGTTCATTAGTCGTTGTGACTCGTTGTGTGAATCATTTGTCCTTGTTAATTATTCCTTGTGACTCGTTGTGTAAACCATTTGTCCTTGTTCATTAGTCATTGTGACTCGTTGTGTGAATCATTTATCTTAATTCATTAGTCCTTGTGACTCGTTGTGTGAATCATTTGTCCTATTTTATTAGTCCTTGTGACTCGTTGTGTGAATCATTTATCCTTGGTAATTAGTCCCTTTGACTCGTTGTGTGAATCATTTGTCCTTGTTAATTAGTCCCTTTGACTCGTTGTGTGAATCATTTGTCCTTGTTAATTAGTCCTTGTGACTCGTTGTGTTAACCATTTGTCCTTGTTAATTAGTCATTGTGACTCGTTGTGTGAACCATTGGTCCTTGTTCATTAGTCATTGTGACTCTTTGTGTGAATCACTTGTTCTAGTTCATTAGTCATTGTGACTCGTTATGTGAATCATTTATCCTTGTTAATTAGTCTTTGTGACTCGTTGTGTGAACCATTGGTCCTTGTTAATTAGTTATTGTGACTCGTTGTGTGAATCACTTGTTCCAGTTTATTAGTCATTGTGAATCGTTATGTAAATCATTTGTCCTTGTTAATTAGTCCTTGTGACTCGTTGTGTGAATCACTTGTTCTACTTCATTAGTCCTTGTGACTCATTGTGTGAATCATTTATCCTTGGTAATTAGTCCCTTTGACTCGTTGTGTGAATCATTTGTCCTTGTTAAATAGTCCCTTAAACTCGTTGTGTGAATCATTTGTCCTTGTTAATTAGTCCTTGTGACTCATTGTGTTAACCATTTGTCCTTCTTAATTAGTCATTGTGACTCGTTGTGTGAACCATTGGTCCTTGTTCATTAGTCATTGTGACTCTTTGTGTGAATCACTTGTTCTACTTCATTAGTCATTGTGACTCCTTGTATGAATCATTTGTCCTTGTTAATTAGTCCGTGTGACTCGTTGTGTGAACCATTTGTCCTTGTTCATAAGTCATTGTGACTCGTGTGAATTTTTTGTCCTAATTCATTAGTCCTTGTGACTCATTGTGTGAATCATTTCTCCTATTTTATTAGTCCTTGTGACTCGTTTTGTGAATCATTTATCCATGGTAATTAGTCCCTTTGACTCGTTGTGTGAATCATTTGTCCTTGTTAAATAGTCCCTTTGACTCGTTGTGTGAATCATTTGTCCTTGTTAATTAATCCTTGTGACTCGTTGTGTTAACCATTTGTCCTTCTTAATTAGTCATTGTGACTCGTTGTGTGAACCATTGGTCCTTATTCATTAGTCATTGTGACTCTTTTTGTGAATTACTTGTTCTAGTTCATTAGTCATTGTGACTCCTTGTATGAATCATTTGTCCTTGTTGATTAGTCCTTGTGACTCGTTGTGTTAATCATTTTTCCTTGTTAATTAGTCCTTGTGACTCGTTGTGTGAACCATTTGTCCTTGTTCATTAGTCATTGTGACTCGTTGTGTGAATCATTTGCCCTTGTTAATTAGTCATTGTGACTCGTTATGTGAACCATTGGTCCTTGTTCATTAGTCATTGTGACTAGTTGTGTGAATCACTTGTTCTAGTTCATTAGTCGTTGTGACTCGTTGTGTGAATCATTTGTCCTTGTTCATTAGTCATTGTGACTCGTTGTGTGAATCATTTATCCTAATTCATTAGTCCTTGTGACTCGTTGTGTGAATCATTTGTCCTATTTTCTTAGTCCTTGTGACTCGTTGTGTGAATCATTTATCCTTGGTAATTAGTCCCTTTGACTCATTGTGTGAATCATTTGTCCTTGTTAATTAGTCACTTTGACTCGTTGTGTGAATCATTTGTCCTTGTTAATTAGTCTTGTGACTCGTTGTGTTAACCATTTGTCCTTGTTAATTAGTCATTGTGACTCGTTGTGTGAACCATTGGTCCTTGTTCATTAGTCATTGTGACTCTTTGTGTGAATCACTTGTTCTAGTTCATTAGTCATTGTGACTCGTTATGTGAATCATTTGTCCTTGTTAATTAGTCTTTGTGACTCGTTGTGTGAACCATTGGTCCTTGTTAATTAGTTATTGTGACTCGTTGTGTGAATCACTTGTTCAAGTTTATTAGTCATTGTGAATCGTTATGTAAATCATTTGTCCTTGTTAATTAGTCCTTGTGACTCGTTGTGTGAATCACTTGTTCTACTTCATTAGTCCTTGTGACTCATTGTGTGAATCATTTATCCTTGGTAATTAGTCCCTTTGACTCGTTGTGTGAATCATTTGTCCTTGTTAAATAGTCCCTTAAACTCGTTGTGTGAATCATTTATCCTAATTCATTAGTCCTTGTGACTCGTTGTGTGAATCATTTGTCCTATTTTATTAGTCCTTGTGACTCGTTGTGTGAATCATTTATCCTTGGTAATTAATCCCTTTGACTCGTTGTGTGAATCATTTGTCCTTGTTAATTAGTCCCTTTGACTCGTTGTGTGAATCATTTGTCCTTGTTAATTAGTCCTTGTGACTCGTTGTGTTAACCATTTGTCCTTGTTAATTAGTCGTTGTGACTCGTTGTGTGAATCATTGGTCCTTGTTCATTAGTCATTGTGACTCTTTGTGTGAATCACTTGTTCTAGTTCATTAGTCATTGTGACTCGTTATGTGAATCATTTGTCCTTGTTAATTAGTCTTTGTGACTCTTTGTGTGAATCACTTGTTCTACTTCATTAGTCAATGTGACTCATTGTATGAATCATTTGTCCTTGTTAATTAGTCCGTGTGACTCGTTGTGTGAACCATTTGTCCTTGTTCATAAGTCATTGTGACTCGTGTGAATTTTTTGTCCTAATTCATTAGTCCTTGTGACTCATTGTGTGAATCATTTCTCCTATTTTATTAGTCCTTGTGACTCGTTTTGTGAATCATTTATCCTTGGTAATTAGTCCCTTTGACTCGTTGTGTGAATCATTTGTCCTTGTTAATTAGTCCCTTTGACTCGTTGTGTGAATCATTTGTCCTTGTTAATTAGTCCTTGTGACTCGTTGTGTTAACCATTTGTCCTTGTTAATTAGTCATTGTGACTCGTTGTGTGAACCATTGGTCCTTGTTCATTAGTCATTGTGACTCTTTGTGTGAATCACTTGTTCTAGTTCATTAGTCATTGTGACTCGTTATGTGAATCATTTGTCCTTGTTAATTAGTCTTTGTGACTCGTTGTGTGAACCATTGGTCCTTGTTAATTAGTTATTGTGACTCGTTGTGTGAATCACTTGTTCCAGTTTATTAGTCATTGTGAATCGTTATGTAAATCATTTGTCCTTGTTAATTAGTCCTTGTGACTCGTTGTGTGAATCACTTGTTCTACTTCATTAGTCCTTGTGACTCATTGTGTGAATCATTTATCCTTGGTAATTAGTCCCTTTGACTCGTTGTGTGAATCATTTGTCCTTGTTAAATAGTCCCTTAAACTCGTTGTGTGAATCATTTGTCCTTGTTAATTAGTCCTTGTGACTCATTGTGTTAAGCATTTGTCCTTCTTAATTAGTCATGTGACTCGTTGTGTGAACCATTGGTCCTTGTTCATTAGTCATTGTGACTCTTTGTGTGAATCACTTGTTCTACTTCATTAGTCATTGTGACTCGTTGTGTGAACCATTGGTCCTTGTTCATTAGTCATTGTGACTCTTTGTGTGAATCACTTGTTCTAGTTCATTAGTCATTGTGACTCGTTATGTGAATCATTTGTCCTTGTTAATTAGTCTTTGTGACTCGTTGTGTGAACCATTGGTCCTTGTTAATTAGTTATTGTGACTCGTTGTGTGAATCACTTGTTCCAGTTTATTAGTCATTGTGAATCGTTATGTAAATCATTTGTCCTTGTTAATTAGTCCTTGTGACTCGTTGTGTGAATCACTTGTTCTACTTCATTAGTCCTTGTGACTCATTGTGTGAATCATTTATCCTTGGTAATTAGTCCCTTTGACTCGTTGTGTGAATCATTTGTCCTTGTTAAATAGTCCCTTAAACTCGTTGTGTGAATCATTTGTCCTTGTTAATTAGTCCTTGTGACTCATTGTGTTAACCATTAGTCCTTCTTAATTAGTCATTGTGACTCGTTGTGTGAACCATTGGTCCTTGTTCATTAGTCATTGTGACTCTTTGTGTGAATCACTTGTTCTACTTCATTAGTCATTGTGACTCCTTGTATGAATCATTTGTCCTTGTTAATTAGTCCGTGTGACTCGTTGTGTGAACCATTTGTCCTTGTTCATAAGTCATTGTGACTCGTGTGAATTTTTTGTCCTAATTCATTAGTCCTTGTGACTCATTGTGTGAATCAATTCTCCTATTTTATTAGTCCTTGTGACTCGTTTTGTGAATCATTTATCCATGGTAATTAGTCCCTTTGACTCGTTGTGTGAATCATTTGTCCTTGTTAAATAGTCCCTTTGACTCGTTGTGTGAATCATTTGTCCTTGTTAATTAATCCTTGTGACTCGTTGTGTTAACCATTTGTCCTTCTTAATTAGTCATTGTGACTCGTTGTGTGAACCATTGGTCCTTATTCATTAGTCATTGTGACTCTTTTTGTGAATTACTTGTTCTAGTTCATTAGTCATTGTGACTCCTTGTATGAATCATTTGTCCTTGTTGATTAGTCCTTGTGACTCGTTGCGTTAATCATTTTTCATTGTTAATTAGTCCTTGTGACTCGTTGTGTGAACCATTTGTCCTTGTTCATTAGTCATTGTGACTCGTTGTGTGAATCATTTGCCCTTGTTAATTAGTCATTGTGACTCGTTATGTGAACCATTGGTCCTTGTTCATTAGTCATTGTGACTAGTTGTGTGAATCACTTGTTCTAGTTCATTAGTCGTTGTGACTCGTTGTGTGAATCATTTATCCTTGTTCATTAGTCATTGTGACTCGTTGTGTGAATCATTTATCCTAATTCATTAGTCCTTGTGACTCGTTGTGTGAATCATTTGTCCTATTTTATTAATCCTTGTGACTCGTTGTGTGAATCATTTATCCTTGGTAATTAGTCCCTTTGACTCGTTGTGTGAATCATTTGTCCTTGTTAATTAGTCCCTTTGACTCGTTGTGTGAATCATTTGTCCTTGTTAATTAGTCTTGTGACTCGTTGTGTTAACCATTTGTCCTTGTTAATTAGTCATTGTGACTCGTTGTGTGAACCATTGGTCCTTGTTCATTAGTCATTGTGACTCTTTGTGTGAATCACTTGTTCTAGTTCATTAGTCATTGTGACTCGTTATGTGAATCATTTGTCCTTGTTAATTAGTCTTTGTGACTCGTTGTGTGAACCATTGGTCCTTGTTAATTAGTTATTGTGACTCGTTGTGTGAATCACTTGTTCAAGTTTATTAGTCATTGTGAATCGTTATGTAAATCATTTGTCCTTGTTAATTAGTCCTTGTGACTCGTTGTGTGAATCACTTGTTCTACTTCATTAGTCCTTGTGACTCATTGTGTGAATCATTTATCCTTGGTAATTAGTCCCTTTGACTCGTTGTGTGAATCATTTGTCCTTGTTAAATAGTCCCTTAAACTCGTTGTGTGAATCATTTATCCTAATTCATTAGTCCTTGTGACTCGTTGTGTGAATCAGTTGTCCTATTTTATTAGTCCTTGTGACTCGTTGTGTGAATCATTTATCCTTGGTAATTAGTCCCTTTGACTCGTTGTGTGAATCATTTGTCCTTGTTAATTAGTCCCTTTGACTCGTTGTGTGAATCATTTGTCCTTGTTAATTAGTCCTTGTGACTCATTGTGTTAACCATTTGTCCTTGTTAATTAGTCATTGTGACTCGTTGTGTGAATCATTGGTCCTTGTTCATTAGTCATTGTGACTCTTTGTGTGAATCACTTGTTCTAGTTCATTAGTCATTGTGACTCGTTATGTGAATCATTTGTCCTTGTTAATTAGTCTTTGTGACTCGTTGTGTGAACCATTGGTCCTTGGTCATTAGTCATTGTGACTCTTTGTGTGAATCACTTGTTCTACTTCATTAGTCATTGTGACTCATTATATGAATCATTTGTCCTTGTTAATTAGTCCGTGTGACTCGTTGTGTGAACCATTTGTCCTTGTTCATAAGTCATTGTGACTCGTGTGAATTTTTTGTCCTAATTCATTAGTCCTTGTGACTCATTGTGTGAATCATTTCTCCTATTTTATTAGTCCTTGTGACTCATTTTGTGAATCATTTATCCTTGGTAATTAATCCCTTTGACTCGTTGTGTGAATCATTTGTCCTTGTTAAATAGTCCCTTTGACTCGTTGTGTGAATCATTTGTCCTTGTTAATTAATCCTTGTGACTCGTTGTGTTAACCATTTGTCCTTCTTAATTAGTCATTGTGACTCGTTGTGTGAACCATTGGTCCTTGTTCATTAGTCATTGTGACTCTTTGTGTGAATTACTTGTTCTAGTTCATTAGTCATTGTGACTCCTTGTATGAATCATTTGTCCTTGTTGATTAGTCCTTGTGACTCGTTGCGTTAATCATTTTTCCTTGTTAATTAGTCCTTGTGACTCGTTGTGTGAACCATTTGTCCTTGTTCATTAGTCATTGTGACTCGTTGTGTGAATCATTTGCCCTTGTTAATTAGTCATTGTGACTCGTTATGTGAACCATTGGTCCTTGTTCATTAGTCATTGTGACTAGTTGTGTGAATCACTTGTTCTAGTTCATTAGTCGTTGTGACTCGTTGTGTGAATCATTTGTCCTTGTTAATTATTCCTTGTGACTCGTTGTGTAAACCATTTGTCCTTGTTCATTAGTCATTGTGACTCCTTGTGTGAATCATTTATCTTAATTCATTAGTCCTTGTGACTCGTTGTGTGAATCATTTGTCCTATTTTATTAGTCCTTGTGACTCGTTGTGTGAATCATTTATCCTTGGTAATTAGTCCCTTTGACTCGTTGTGTGAATCATTTGTCCTTGTTAAATAGTCCCTTAAACTCGTTGTGTGAATCATTTATCCTAATTCATTAGTCCTTGTGACTCGTTGTGTGAATCATTTGTCCTATTTTATTAGTCCTTGTGACTCGTTGTGTGAATCATTTATCCTTGGTAATTAGTCCCTTTGACTCGTTGTGTGAATCATTTGTCCTTGTTAATTAGTCCCTTTGACTCGTTGTGTGAATCATTTGTCCTTGTTAATTAGTCCTTGTGACTCGTTGTGTTAACCATTTGTCCTTGTTAATTAGTCATTGTGACTCGTTGTGTGAATCATTGGTCCTTGTTCATTAGTCATTGTGACTCTTTGTGTGAATCACTTGTTCTAGTTCATTAGTCATTGTGACTCGTTATGTGAATCATTTGTCCTTGTTAATTAGTCTTTGTGACTCGTTGTGTGAACCATTGGTCCTTGTTCATTAGTCATTGTGACTCTTTGTGTGAATCACTTGTTCTACTTCATTAGTCATTGTGACTCATTGTATGAATCATTTGTCCTTGTTAATTAGTCCGTGTGACTCGTTGTGTGAACCATTTGTCCTTGTTCATAAGTCATTGTGACTCGTGTGAATTTTTTGTCCTAATTCATTAGTCCTTGTGACTCATTGTGTGAATCATTTCTCCTATTTTATTAGTCCTTGTGACTCGTTTTGTGAATCATTTATCCTTGGTAATTAGTCCCTTTGACTCGTTGTGTGAATCATTTGTCCTTGTTAAATAGTCCCTTTGACTCGTTGTGTGAATCATTTGTCCTTGTTAATTAATCCTTGTGACTCGATGTGTTAATCATTTGTCCTTCTTAATTAGTCATTGTGACTCGTTGTGTGAACCATTGGTCCTTGTTCATTAGTCATTGTGACTCTTTGTGTGAATTACTTGTTCTAGTTCATTAGTCATTGTGACTCCTTGTATGAATCATTTGTCCTTGTTGATTAGTCCTTGTGACTCGTTGCGTTAATCATTTTTCCTTGTTAATTAGTCCTTGTGACTCGTTGTGTGAACCATTTGTCCTTGTTCATTAGTCATTGTGACTCGTTGTGTGAATCATTTGCCCTTGTTAATTAGTCATTGTGACTCGTTATGTGAACCATTGGTCCTTGTTCATTAGTCATTGTGACTAGTTGTGTGAATCACTTGTTCTAGTTCATTAGTCGTTGTGACTCGTTGTGTGAATCATTTGTCCTTGTTAATTATTCCTTGTGACTCGTTGTGTAAACCATTTGTCCTTGTTCATTAGTCATTGTGACTCGTTGTGTGAATCATTTATCTTAATTCATTAGTCCTTGTGACTCGTTGTGTGAATCATTTGTCCTATTTTATTAGTCCTTGTGACTCGTTGTGTGAATCATTTATCCTTGGTAATTAGTCCCTTTGACTCGTTGTGTGAATCATTTGTCCTTGTTAATTAGTCCCTTTGACTCGTTGTGTGAATCATTTGTCCTTGTTAATTAGTCCTTGTGACTCGTTGTGTTAACCATTTGTCCTTGTTAATTAGTCATTGTGACTCGTTGTGTGAACCATTGGTCCTTGTTCATTAGTCATTGTGACTCTTTGTGTGAATCACTTGTTCTAGTTCATTAGTCATTGTGACTCGTTATGTGAATCATTTGTCCTTGTTAATTAGTCTTTGTGACTCGTTGTGTGAACCATTGGTCCTTGTTAATTAGTTATTGTGACTCGTTGTGTGAATCACTTGTTCCAGTTTATTAGTCATTGTGAATCGTTATGTAAATCATTTGTCCTTGTTAATTAGTCCTTGTGACTCGTTGTGTGAATCACTTGTTCTACTTCATTAGTCCTTGTGACTCATTGTGTGAATCATTTATCCTTGGTAATTAGTCCCTTTGACTCGTTGTGTGAATCATTTGTCCTTGTTAAATAGTCCCTTAAACTCGTTGTGTGAATCATTTGTCCTTGTTAATTAGTCCTTGTGACTCATTGTGTTAACCATTTGTCCTTCTTAATTAGTCATTGTGACTCGTTGTGTGAACCATTGGTCCTTGTTCATTAGTCATTGTGACTCTTTGTGTGAATCACTTGTTCTACTTCATTAGTCATTGTGACTCCTTGTATGAATCATTTGTCCTTGTTAATTAGTCCGTGTGACTCGTTGTGTGAACCATTTGTCCTTGTTCATAAGTCATTGTGACTCGTGTGAATTTTTTGTCCTAATTCATTAGTCCTTGTGACTCATTGTGTGAATCATTTCTCCTATTTTATTAGTCCTTGTGATTCGTTTTGTGAATCATTTATCCATGGTAATTAGTCCCTTTGACTCGTTGTGTGAATCATTTGTCCTTGTTAAATAGTCCCTTTGACTCGTTGTGTGAATCATTTGTCCTTGTTAATTAATCCTTGTGACTCGTTGTGTTAACCATTTGTCCTTCTTAATTAGTCATTGTGACTCGTTGTGTGAACCATTGGTCCTTATTCATTAGTCATTGTGACTCTTTTTGTGAATTACTTGTTCTAGTTCATTAGTCATTGTGACTCCTTGTATGAATCATTTGTCCTTGTTGATTAGTCCTTGTGACTCGTTGCGTTAATCATTTTTCCTTGTTAATTAGTCCTTGTGACTCGTTGTGTGAACCATTTGTCCTTGTTCATTAGTCATTGTGACTCGTTGTGTGAATCATTTGCCCTTGTTAATTAGTCATTGTGACTCGTTATGTGAACCATTGGTCCTTGTTCATTAGTCATTGTGACTAGTTGTGTGAATCACTTGTTCTAGTTCATTAGTCGTTGTGACTCGTTGTGTGAATCATTTGTCCTTGTTCATTAGTCATTGTGACTCGTTGTGTGAATCATTTATCCTAATTCATTAGTCCTTGTGACTCGTTGTGTGAATCATTTGTCCTATTTTATTAGTCCTTGTGACTCGTTGTGTGAATCATTTATCCTTGGTAATTAGTCCCTTTGACTCGTTGTGTGAATCATTTGTCCTTGTTAATTAGTCACTTTGACTCGTTGTGTGAATCATTTGTCCTTGTTAATTAGTCTTGTGACTCGTTGTGTTAACCATTTGTCCTTGTTAATTAGTCATTGTGACTCGTTGTGTGAACCATTGGTCCTTGTTCATTAGTCATTGTGACTCTTTGTGTGAATCACTTGTTCTAGTTCATTAGTCATTGTGACTCGTTATGTGAATCATTTGTCCTTGTTAATTAGTCTTTGTGACTCGTTGTGTGAACCATTGGTCCTTGTTAATTAGTTATTGTGACTCGTTGTGTGAATCACTTGTTCAAGTTTATTAGTCATTGTGAATCGTTATGTAAATCATTTGTCCTTGTTAATTAGTCCTTGTGACTCGTTGTGTGAATCACTTGTTCTACTTCATTAGTCCTTGTGACTCATTGTGTGAATCATTTATCCTTGGTAATTAGTCCCTTTGACTCGTTGTGTGAATCATTTGTCCTTGTTAAATAGTCCCTTAAACTCGTTGTGTGAATCATTTATCCTAATTCATTAGTCCTTGTGACTCGTTGTGTGAATCATTTGTCCTATTTTATTAGTCCTTGTGACTCGTTGTGTGAATCATTTATCCTTCGTAATTAATCCCTTTGACTCGTTGTGTGAATCATTTGTCCTTGTTAATTAGTCCCTTTGACTCGTTGTGTGAATCATTTGTCCTTGTTAATTAGTCCTTGTGACTCGTTGTGTTAACCATTTGTCCTTGTTAATTAGTCGTTGTGACTCGTTGTGTGAATCATTGGTCCTTGTTCATTAGTCATTGTGACTCTTTGTGTGAATCACTTGTTCTAGTTCATTAGTCATTGTGACTCGTTATGTGAATCATTTGTCCTTGTTAATTAGTCTTTGTGACTCTTTGTGTGAATCACTTGTTCTACTTCATTAGTCATTGTGACTCATTCTATGAATCATTTGTCCTTGTTAATTAGTCCGTGTGACTCGTTGTGTGAACCATTTGTCCTTGTTCATAAGTCATTGTGACTCGTGTGAATTTTTTGTCCTAATTCATTAGTCCTTGTGACTCATTGTGTGAATCATTTCTCCTATTTTATTAGTCCTTGTGACTCGTTTTGTGAATCATTTATCCTTGGTAATTAGTCCCTTTGACTCGTTGTGTGAATCATTTGTCCTTGTTAAATAGTCCCTTTGACTCGTTGTGTGAATCATTTGTCCTTGTTAATTAATCCTTGTGACTCGTTGTGTTAACCATTTGTCCTTCTTAATTAGTCATTGTGACTCGTTGTGTGAACCATTGGTCCTTGTTCATTAGTCATTGTGACTCTTTGTGTGAATTACTTGTTCTAGTTCATTAGTCATTGTGACTCCTTGTATGAATCATTTGTCCTTGTTGATTAGTCCTTGTGACTCGTTGCGTTAATCATTTTTCCTTGTTAATTAGTCCTTGTGACTCGTTGTGTGAACCATTTGTCCTTGTTCATTAGTCATTGTGACTCGTTGTGTGAATCATTTGCCCTTGTTAATTAGTCATTGTGACTCGTTATGTCAACCATTGGTCCTTGTTCATTAGTCATTGTGACTCTTTGTGTGAATCACTTGTTCTACTTCATTAGTCATTGTGACTCCTTGTATGAATCATTTGTCCTTGTTAATTAGTCCGTGTGACTCGTTGTGTGAACCATTTGTCCTTGTTCATAAGTCATTGTGACTCGTGTGAATTTTTTGTCCTAATTCATTAGTCCTTGTGACTCATTGTGTGAATCATTTCTCCTATTTTATTAGTCCTTGTGACTCGTTTTGTGAATCATTTATCCATGGTAATTAGTCCCTTTGACTCGTTGTGTGAATCATTTGTCCTTGTTAAATAGTCCCTTTGACTCGTTGTGTGAATCATTTGTCCTTGTTAATTAATCCTTGTGACTCGTTGTGTTAACCATTTGTCCTTCTTAATTAGTCATTGTGACTCGTTGTGTGAACCATTGGTCCTTATTCATTAGTCATTGTGACTCTTTTTGTGAATTACTTGTTCTAGTTCATTAGTCATTGTGACTCCTTGTATGAATCATTTGTCCTTGTTGATTAGTCCTTGTGACTCGTTGCGTTAATCATTTTTCCTTGTTAATTAGTCCTTGTGACTCGTTGTGTGAACCATTTGTCCTTGTTCATTAGTCATTGTGACTCGTTGTGTGAATCATTTGCCCTTGTTAATTAGTCATTGTGACTCGTTATGTGAACCATTGGTCCTTGTTCATTAGTCATTGTGACTAGTTGTGTGAATCACTTGTTCTAGTTCATTAGTCGTTGTGACTCGTTGTGTGAATCATTTGTCCTTGTTCATTAGTCATTGTGACTCGTTGTGTGAATCATTTATCCTAATTCATTAGTCCTTGTGACTCGTTGTGTGAATCATTTGTCCTATTTTATTAGTCCTTGTGACTCGTTGTGTGAATCATTTATCCTTGGTAATTAGTCCCTTTGACTCGTTGTGTGAATCATTTGTCCTTGTTAATTAGTCCCTTTGACTCGTTGTGTGAATCATTTGTCCTTGTTAATTAGTCTTGTGACTCGTTGTGTTAACCATTTGTCCTTGTTAATTAGTCATTGTGACTCGTTGTGTGAACCATTGGTCCTTGTTCATTAGTCATTGTGACTCTTTGTGTGAATCACTTGTTCTAGTTCATTAGTCATTGTGACTCGTTATGTGAATCATTTGTCCTTGTTAATTAGTCTTTGTGACTCGTTGTGTGAACCATTGGTCCTTGTTAATTAGTTATTGTGACTCGTTGTGTGAATCACTTGTTCCAGTTTATTAGTCATTGTGAATCGTTATGTAAATCATTTGTCCTTGTTAATTAGTCCTTGTGACTCGTTGTGTGAATCACTTGTTCTACTTCATTAGTCCTTGTGACTCATTGTGTGAATCATTTATCCTTGGTAATTAGTCCCTTTGACTCGTTGTGTGAATCATTTGTCCTTGTTAAATAGTCCCTTAAACTCGTTGTGTGAATCATTTGTCCTTGTTAATTAGTCCTTGTGACTCATTGTGTTAACCATTTGTCCTTCTTAATTAGTCATTGTGACTCGTTGTATGAACCATTGGTCCTTGTTCATTAGTCATTGTGACTCTTTGTGTGAATCACTTGTTCTACTTCATTAGTCATTGTGACTCCTTGTATGAATCATTTGTCCTTGTTAATTAGTCCGTGTGACTCGTTGTGTGAACCATTTGTCCTTGTTCATAAGTCATTGTGACTCGTGTGAATTTTTTGTCCTAATTCATTAGTCCTTGTGACTCATTGTGTGAATCATTTCTCCTATTTTATTAGTCCTTGTGACTCGTTTTGTGAATCATTTATCCATGGTAATTAGTCCCTTTGACTCGTTGTGTGAATCATTTGTCCTTGTTAAATAGTCCCTTTGACTCGTTGTGTGAATCATTTGTCCTTGTTAATTAATCCTTGTGACTCGTTGTGTTAACCATTTGTCCTTCTTAATTAGTCATTGTGACTCGTTGTGTGAACCATTGGTCCTTATTCATTAGTCATTGTGACTCTTTTTGTGAATTACTTGTTCTAGTTCATTAGTCATTGTGACTCCTTGTATGAATCATTTGTCCTTGTTGATTAGTCCTTGTGACTCGTTGCGTTAATCATTTTTCCTTGTTAATTAGTCCTTGTGACTCGTTGTGTGAACCATTTGTCCTTGTTCATTAGTCATTGTGACTCGTTGTGTGAATCATTTGCCCTTGTTAATTAGTCATTGTGACTCGTTATGTGAACCATTGGTCCTTGTTCATTAGTCATTGTGACTAGTTGTGTGAATCACTTGTTCTAGTTCATTAGTCGTTGTGACTCGTTGTGTGAATCATTTGTCCTTGTTCATTAGTCATTGTGACTCGTTGTGTGAATCATTTATCCTAATTCATTAGTCCTTGTGACTCGTTGTGTGAATCATTTGTCCTATTTTATTAGTCCTTGTGACTCGTTGTGTGAATCATTTATCCTTGGTAATTAGTCCCTTTGACTCGTTGTGTGAATCATTTGTCCTTGTTAATTAGTCCCTTTGACTCGTTGTGTGAATCATTTGTCCTTGTTAATTAGTCTTGTGACTCGTTGTGTTAACCATTTGTCCTTGTTAATTAGTCATTGTGACTCGTTGTGTGAACCATTGGTCCTTGTTCATTAGTCATTGTGACTCTTTGTGTGAATAACTTGTTCTAGTTCATTAGTCATTGTGACTCGTTATGTGAATCATTTGTCCTTGTTAATTAGTCTTTGTGACTCGTTGTGTGAACCATTGGTCCTTGTTAATTAGTTATTGTGACTCGTTGTGTGAATCACTTGTTCAAGTTTATTAGTCATTGTGAATCGTTATGTAAATCATTTGTCCTTGTTAATTAGTCCTTGTGACTCGTTGTGTGAATCACTTGTTCTACTTCATTAGTCCTTGTGACTCATTGTGTGAATCATTTATCCTTGGTAATTAGTCCCTTTGACTCGTTGTGTGAATCATTTGTCCTTGTTAAATAGTCCCTTAAACTCGTTGTGTGAATCATTTATCCTAATTCATTAGTCCTTGTGACTCGTTGTGTGAATCATTTGTCCTATTTTATTAGTCCTTGTGACTCGTTGTGTGAATCATTTATCCTTGGTAATTAATCCCTTTGACTCGTTGTGTGAATCATTTGTCCTTGTTAATTAGTCCCTTTGACTCGTTGTGTGAATCATTTGTCCTTGTTAATTAGTCCTTGTGACTCGTTGTGTTAACCATTTGTCCTTGTTAATTAGTCGTTGTGACTCGTTGTGTGAATCATTGGTCCTTGTTCATTAGTCATTGTGACTCTTTGTGTGAATCACTTGTTCTAGTTCATTAGTCATTGTGACTCGTTATGTGAATCATTTGTCCTTGTTAATTAGTCTTTGTGACTCGTTGTGTGAACCATTGGTCCTTGTTCATTAGTCATTGTGACTCTTTGTGTGAATCACTTGTTCTACTTCATTAGTCATTGTGACTCATTGTATGAATCATTTGTCCTTGTTAATTAGTCCGTGTGACTCGTTGTGTGAACCATTTGTCCTTGTTCATAAGTCATTGTGACTCGTGTGAATTTTTTGTCCTAATTCATTAGTCCTTGTGACTCATTGTGTGAATCATTTCTCCTATTTTATTAGTCCTTGTGACTCGTTTTGTGAATCATTTATCCTTGGTAATTAGTCCCTTTGACTCGTTGTGTGAATCATTTGTCCTTGTTAAATAGTCCCTTTGACTCGTTGTGTGAATCATTTGTCCTTGTTAATTAATCTTTGTGACTCGTTGTGTTAACCATTTGTCCTTCTTAATTAGTCATTGTGACTCGTTGTGTGAACCATTGGTCCTTGTTCATTAGTCATTGTGACTCTTTGTGTGAATTACTTGTTCTAGTTCATTAGTCATTGTGACTCCTTGTATGAATCATTTGTCCTTGTTGATTAGTCCTTGTGACTCGTTGCGTTAATCATTTTTCCTTGTTAATTAGTCCTTGTGACTCGTTGTGTGAACCATTTGTCCTTGTTCATTAGTCATTGTGACTCGTTGTGTGAATCATTTGCCCTTGTTAATTAGTCATTGTGACTCGTTATGTCAACCATTGGTCCTTGTTCATTAGTCATTGTGACTCTTTGTGTGAATCACTTGTTCTACTTCATTAGTCATTGTGACTCCTTGTATGAATCATTTGTCCTTGTTAATTAGTCCGTGTGACTCGTTGTGTGAACCATTTGTCCTTGTTCATAAGTCATTGTGACTCGTGTGAATTTTTTGTCCTAATTCATTAGTCCTTGTGACTCATTGTGTGAATCATTTCTCCTATTTTATTAGTCCTTGTGACTCGTTTTGTGAATCATTTATCCATGGTAATTAGTCCCTTTGACTCGTTGTGTGAATCATTTGTCCTTGTTAAATAGTCCCTTTGACTCGTTGTGTGAATCATTTGTCCTTGTTAATTAATCCTTGTGACTCGTTGTGTTAACCATTTGTCCTTCTTAATTAGTCATTGTGACTCGTTGTGTGAACCATTGGTCCTTATTCATTAGTCATTGTGACTCTTTTTGTGAATTACTTGTTCTAGTTCATTAGTCATTGTGACTCCTTGTATGAATCATTTGTCCTTGTTGATTAGTCCTTGTGACTCGTTGCGTTAATCATTTTTCCTTGTTAATTAGTCCTTGTGACTCGTTGTGTGAACCATTTGTCCTTGTTCATTAGTCATTGTGACTCGTTGTGTGAATCATTTGCCCTTGTTAATTAGTCATTGTGACTCGTTATGTGAACCATTGGTCCTTGTTCATTAGTCATTGTGACTAGTTGTGTGAATCACTTGTTCTAGTTCATTAGTCGTTGTGACTCGTTGTGTGAATCATTTGTCCTTGTTCATTAGTCATTGTGACTCGTTGTGTGAATCATTTATCCTAATTCATTAGTCCTTGTGACTCGTTGTGTGAATCATTTGTCCTATTTTATTAGTCCTTGTGACTCGTTGTGTGAATCATTTATCCTTGGTAATTAGTCCCTTTGACTCGTTGTGTGAATCATTTGTCCTTGTTAATTAGTCCCTTTGACTCGTTGTGTGAATCATTTGTCCTTGTTAATTAGTCTTGTGACTCGTTGTGTTAACCATTTGTCCTTGTTAATTAGTCATTGTGACTCGTTGTGTGAACCATTGGTCCTTGTTCATTAGTCATTGTGACTCTTTGTGTGAATCACTTGTTCTAGTTCATTAGTCATTGTGACTCGTTATGTGAATCATTTGTCCTTGTTAATTAGTCTTTGTGACTCGTTGTGTGAACCATTGGTCCTTGTTAATTAGTTATTGTGACTCGTTGTGTGAATCACTTGTTCAAGTTTATTAGTCATTGTGAATCGTTATGTAAATCATTTGTCCTTGTTAATTAGTCCTTGTGACTCGTTGTGTGAATCACTTGTTCTACTTCATTAGTCCTTGTGACTCATTGTGTGAATCATTTATCCTTGGTAATTAGTCCCTTTGACTCGTTGTGTGAATCATTTGTCCTTGTTAAATAGTCCCTTAAACTCGTTGTGTGAATCATTTATCCTAATTCATTAGTCCTTGTGACTCGTTGTGTGAATCATTTCTCCTATTTTATTAGTCCTTGTGACTCGTTGTGTGAATCATTTATCCTTGGTAATTAGTCCCTTTGACTCGTTGTGTGAATCATTTGTCCTTGTTAATTAGTCCCTTTGACTCGTTGTGTGAATCATTTGTCCTTGTTAATTAGTCCTTGTGACTCGTTGTGTTAACCATTTGTCCTTGTTAATTAGTCGTTGTGACTCGTTGTGTGAATCATTGGTCCTTGTTCATTAGTCATTGTGACTCTTTGTGTGAATCACTTGTTCTAGTTCATTAGTCATTGTGACTCGTTATGTGAATCATTTGTCCTTGTTAATTAGTCTTTGTGACTCGTTGTGTGAACCATTGGTCCTTGTTCATTAGTCATTGTGACTCTTTGTGTGAATCACTTGTTCTACTTCATTAGTCATTGTGACTCATTGTATGAATCATTTGTCCTTGTTAATTAGTCTGTGTGACTCGTTGTGTGAACCATTTGTCCTTGTTCATAAGTCATTGTGACTCGTGTGAATTTTTTGTCCTAATTCATTAGTCCTTGTGACTCATTGTGTGAATCATTTCTCCTATTTTATTAGTCCTTGTGACTCGTTTTGTGAATCATTTATCCTTGGTAATTAGTCCCTTTGACTCGTTGTGTGAATCATTTGTCCTTGTTAAATAGTCCCTTTGACTCGTTGTGTGAATCATTTGTCCTTGTTAATTAATCCTTGTGACTCGTTGTGTTAACCATTTGTCCTTCTTAATTAGTCATTGTGACTCGTTGTGTGAACCATTGGTCCTTGTTCATTAGTCATTGTGACTCGTGTGAATTTTTTGTCCTAATTCATTAGTCCTTGTGACTCATTGTGTGAATCATTTCTCCTATTTTATTAGTCCTTGTGACTCGTTTTGTGAATCATTTATCCATGGTAATTAGTCCCTTTGACTCGTTGTGTGAATCATTTGTCCTTGTTAAATAGTCCCTTTGACTCGTTGTGTGAATCATTTGTCCTTGTTAATTAATCCTTGTGACTCGTTGTGTTAACCATTTGTCCTTCTTAATTAGTCATTGTGACTCGTTGTGTGAACCATTGGTCCTTATTCATTAGTCATTGTGACTCTTTTTGTGAATTACTTGTTCTAGTTCATTAGTCATTGTGACTCCTTGTATGAATCATTTGTCCTTGTTGATTAGTCCTTGTGACTCGTTGCGTTAATCATTTTTCCTTGTTAATTAGTCCTTGTGACTCGTTGTGTGAACCATTTGTCCTTGTTCATTAGTCATTGTGACTCGTTGTGTGAATCATTTGCCCTTGTTAATTAGTCATTGTGACTCGTTATGTGAACCATTGGTCCTTGTTCATTAGTCATTGTGACTAGTTGTGTGAATCACTTGTTCTAGTTCATTAGTCGTTGTGACTCGTTGTGTGAATCATTTGTCCTTGTTCATTAGTCATTGTGACTCGTTGTGTGAATCATTTATCCTAATTCATTAGTCCTTGTGACTCGTTGTGTGAATCATTTGTCCTATTTTATTAGTCCTTGTGACTCGTTGTGTGAATCATTTATCCTTGGTAATTAGTCCCTTTGACTCGTTGTGTGAATCATTTGTCCTTGTTAATTAGTCCCTTTGACTCGTTATGTGAATCATTTGTCCTTGTTAATTAGTCTTGTGACTCGTTGTGTTAACCATTTGTCCTTGTTAATTAGTCATTGTGACTCGTTGTGTGAACCATTGGTCCTTGTTCATTAGTCATTGTGACTCTTTGTGTGAATCACTTCTTCTAGTTCATTAGTCATTGTGACTCGTTATGTGAATCATTTGTCCTTGTTAATTAGTCTTTGTGACTCGTTGTGTGAACCATTGGTCCTTGTTAATTAGTTATTGTGACTCGTTGTGTGAATCACTTGTTCAAGTTTATTAGTCACTGTGAATCGTTATGTAAATCATTTGTCCTTGTTAATTAGTCCTTGTGACTCGTTGTGTGAATCACTTGTTCTACTTCATTAGTCCTTGTGACTCATTGTGTGAATCATTTATCCTTGGTAATTAGTCCCTTTGACTCGTTGTGTGAATCATTTGTCCTTGTTAAATAGTCCCTTAAACTCGTTGTGTGAATCATTTATCCTAATTCATTAGTCCTTGTGACTCGTTGTGTGAATCATTTCTCCAATTTTATTAGTCCTTGTGACTCGTTGTGTGAATCATTTATCCTTGGTAATTAATCCCTTTGACTCGTTGTGTGAATCATTTGTCCTTGTTAATTAGTCCCTTTGACTCGTTGTGTGAATCATTTGTCCTTGTTAATTAGTCCTTGTGACTCGTTGTGTTAACCATTTGTCCTTGTTAATTAGTCGTTGTGACTCGTTGTGTGAATCATTGGTCCTTGTTCATTAGTCATTGTGACTCTTTGTGTGAATCACTTGTTCTAGTTCATTAGTCATTGTGACTCGTTATGTGAATCATTTGTCCTTGTTAATTAGTCTTTGTGACTCGTTGTGTGAACCATTGGTCCTTGTTCATTAGTCATTGTGACTCTTTGTGTGAATCACTTGTTCTACTTCATTAGTCATTGTGACTCATTGTATGAATCATTTGTCCTTGTTAATTAGTCTGTGTGACTCGTTGTGTGAACCATTTGTCCTTGTTCATAAGTCATTGTGACTCGTGTGAATTTTTTGTCCTAATTCATTAGTCCTTGTGACTCATTGTGTGAATCATTTCTCCTATTTTATTAGTCCTTGTGACTCGTTTTGTGAATCATTTATCCTTGGTAATTAGTCCCTTTGACTCGTTGTGTGAATCATTTGTCCTTGTTAAATAGTCCCTTTGACTCGTTGTGTGAATCATTTGTCCTTGTTAATTAATCCTTGTGACTCGTTGTGTTAACCATTTGTCCTTCTTAATTAGTCATTGTGACTCGTTGTGTGAACCATTGGTCCTTGTTCATTAGTCATTGTGACTCGTGTGAATTTTTTGTCCTAATTCATTAGTCCTTGTGACTCATTGTGTGAATCATTTCTCCTATTTTATTAGTCCTTGTGACTCGTTTTGTGAATCATTTATCCATGGTAATTAGTCCCTTTGACTCGTTGTGTGAATCATTTGTCCTTGTTAAATAGTCCCTTTGACTCGTTGTGTGAATCATTTGTCCTTGTTAATTAATCCTTGTGACTCGTTGTGTTAACCATTTCTCCTTCTTAATTAGTCATTGTGACTCGTTGTGTGAACCATTGGTCCTTATTCATTAGTCATTGTGACTCTTTTTGTGAATTACTTGTTCTAGTTCATTAGTCATTGTGACTCCTTGTATGAATCATTTGTCCTTGTTGATTAGTCCTTGTGACTCGTTGCGTTAATCATTTTTCCTTGTTAATTAGTCCTTGTGACTCGTTGTGTGAACCATTTGTCCTTGTTCATTAGTCATTGTGACTCGTTGTGTGAATCATTTGCCCTTGTTAATTAGTCATTGTGACTCGTTATGTGAACCATTGGTCCTTGTTCATTAGTCATTGTGACTAGTTGTGTGAATCACTTGTTCTAGTTCATTAGTCGTTGTGACTCGTTGTGTGAATCATTTGTCCTTGTTCATTAGTCATTGTGACTCGTTGTGTGAATCATTTATCCTAATTCATTAGTCCTTGTGACTCGTTGTGTGAATCATTTGTCCTATTTTATTAGTCCTTGTGACTCGTTGTGTGAATCATTTATCCTTGGTAATTAGTCCCTTTGACTCGTTGTGTGAATCATTTGTCCTTGTTAATTAGTCCCTTTGACTCGTTATGTGAATCATTTGTCCTTGTTAATTAGTCTTGTGACTCGTTGTGTTAACCATTTGTCCTTGTTAATTAGTCATTGTGACTCGTTGTGTGAACCATTGGTCCTTGTTCATTAGTCATTGTGACTCTTTGTGTGAATCACTTCTTCTAGTTCATTAGTCATTGTGACTCGTTATGTGAATCATTTGTCCTTGTTAATTAGTCTTTGTGACTCGTTGTGTGAACCATTGGTCCTTGTTAATTAGTTATTGTGACTCGTTGTGTGAATCACTTGTTCAAGTTTATTAGTCATTGTGAATCGTTATGTAAATCATTTGTCCTTGTTAATTAGTCCTTGTGACTCGTTGTGTGAATCACTTGTTCTACTTCATTAGTCCTTGTGACTCATTGTGTGAATCATTTATCCTTGGTAATTAGTCCCTTTGACTCGTTGTGTGAATCATTTGTCCTTGTTAAATAGTCCCTTAAACTCGTTGTGTGAATCATTTATCCTAATTCATTAGTCCTTGTGACTCGTTGTGTGAATCATTTCTCCAATTTTATTAGTCCTTGTGACTCGTTGTGTGAATCATTTATCCTTGGTAATTAATCCCTTTGACTCGTTGTGTGAATCATTTGTCCTTGTTAATTAGTCCCTTTGACTCGTTGTGTGAATCATTTGTCCTTGTTAATTAGTCCTTGTGACTCGTTGTGTTAACCATTTGTCCTTGTTAATTAGTCGTTGTGACTCGTTGTGTGAATCATTGGTCCTTGTTCATTAGTCATTGTGACTCTTTGTGTGAATCACTTGTTCTAGTTCATTAGTCATTGTGACTCGTTATGTGAATCATTTGTCCTTGTTAATTAGTCTTTGTGACTCGTTGTGTGAACCATTGGTCCTTGTTCATTAGTCATTGTGACTCTTTGTGTGAATCACTTGTTCTACTTCATTAGTCATTGTGACTCATTGTATGAATCATTTGTCCTTGTTAATTAGTCCGTGTGACTCGTTGTGTGAACCATTTGTCCTTGTTCATAAGTCATTGTGACTCGTGTGAATTTTTTGTCCTAATTCATTAGTCCTTGTGACTCATTGTGTGAATCATTTCTCCTATTTTATTAGTCCTTGTGACTCGTTTTGTGAATCATTTATCCTTGGTAATTAGTCCCTTTGACTCGTTGTGTGAATCATTTGTCCTTGTTAAATAGTCCCTTTGACTCGTTGTGTGAATCATTTGTCCTTGTTAATTAATCCTTGTGACTCGTTGTGTTAACCATTTGTCCTTCTTAATTAGTCATTGTGACTCGTTGTGTGAACCATTGGTCCTTGTTCATTAGTCATTGTGACTCGTGTGAATTTTTTGTCCTAATTCATTAGTCCTTGTGACTCATTGTGTGAATCATTTCTCCTATTTTATTAGTCCTTGTGACTCGTTTTGTGAATCATTTATCCATGGTAATTAGTCCCTTTGACTCGTTGTGTGAATCATTTGTCCTTGTTAAATAGTCCCTTTGACTCGTTGTGTGAATCATTTGTCCTTGTTAATTAATCCTTGTGACTCGTTGTGTTAACCATTTCTCCTTCTTAATTAGTCATTGTGACTCGTTGTGTGAACCATTGGTCCTTATTCATTAGTCATTGTGACTCTTTTTGTGAATTACTTGTTCTAGTTCATTAGTCATTGTGACTCCTTGTATGAATCATTTGTCCTTGTTGATTAGTCCTTGTGACTCGTTGCGTTAATCATTTTTCCTTGTTAATTAGTCCTTGTGACTCGTTGTGTGAACCATTTGTCCTTGTTCATTAGTCATTGTGACTCGTTGTGTGAATCATTTGCCCTTGTTAATTAGTCATTGTGACTCGTTATGTGAACCATTGGTCCTTGTTCATTAGTCATTGTGACTAGTTGTGTGAATCACTTGTTCTAGTTCATTAGTCGTTGTGACTCGTTGTGTGAATCATTTGTCCTTGTTCATTAGTCATTGTGACTCGTTGTGTGAATCATTTATCCTAATTCATTAGTCCTTGTGACTCGTTGTGTGAATCATTTGTCCTATTTTATTAGTCCTTGTGACTCGTTGTGTGAATCATTTATCCTTGGTAATTAGTCCCTTTGACTCGTTGTGTGAATCATTTGTCCTTGTTAATTAGTCCCTTTGACTCGTTATGTGAATCATTTGTCCTTGTTAATTAGTCTTGTGACTCGTTGTGTTAACCATTTGTCCTTGTTAATTAGTCATTGTGACTCGTTGTGTGAACCATTGGTCCTTGTTCATTAGTCATTGTGACTCTTTGTGTGAATCACTTCTTCTAGTTCATTAGTCATTGTGACTCGTTATGTGAATCATTTGTCCTTGTTAATTAGTCTTTGTGACTCGTTGTGTGAACCATTGGTCCTTGTTAATTAGTTATTGTGACTCGTTGTGTGAATCACTTGTTCAAGTTTATTAGTCATTGTGAATCGTTATGTAAATCATTTGTCCTTGTTAATTAGTCCTTGTGACTCGTTGTGTGAATCACTTGTTCTACTTCATTAGTCCTTGTGACTCATTGTGTGAATCATTTATCCTTGGTAATTAGTCCCTTTGACTCGTTGTGTGAATCATTTGTCCTTGTTAAATAGTCCCTTAAACTCGTTGTGTGAATCATTTATCCTAATTCATTAGTCCTTGTGACTCGTTGTGTGAATCATTTCTCCAATTTTATTAGTCCTTGTGACTCGTTGTGTGAATCATTTATCCTTGGTAATTAATCCCTTTGACTCGTTGTGTGAATCATTTGTCCTTGTTAATTAGTCCCTTTGACTCGTTGTGTGAATCATTTGTCCTTGTTAATTAGTCCTTGTGACTCGTTGTGTTAACCATTTGTCCTTGTTAATTAGTCGTTGTGACTCGTTGTGTGAATCATTGGTCCTTGTTCATTAGTCATTGTGACTCTTTGTGTGAATCACTTGTTCTAGTTCATTAGTCATTGTGACTCGTTATGTGAATCATTTGTCCTTGTTAATTAGTCTTTGTGACTCGTTGTGTGAACCATTGGTCCTTGTTCATTAGTCATTGTGACTCTTTGTGTGAATCACTTGTTCTACTTCATTAGTCATTGTGACTCATTGTATGAATCATTTGTCCTTGTTAATTAGTCTGTGTGACTCGTTGTGTGAACCATTTGTCCTTGTTCATAAGTCATTGTGACTCGTGTGAATTTTTTGTCCTAATTCATTAGTCCTTGTGACTCATTGTGTGAATCATTTCTCCTATTTTATTAGTCCTTGTGACTCGTTTTGTGAATCATTTATCCTTGGTAATTAGTCCCTTTGACTCGTTGTGTGAATCATTTGTCCTTGTTAAATAGTCCCTTTGACTCGTTGTGTGAATCATTTGTCCTTGTTAATTAATCCTTGTGACTCGTTGTGTTAACCATTTGTCCTTCTTAATTAGTCATTGTGACTCGTTGTGTGAACCATTGGTCCTTGTTCATTAGTCATTGTGACTCGTGTGAATTTTTTGTCCTAATTCATTAGTCCTTGTGACTCATTGTGTGAATCATTTCTCCTATTTTATTAGTCCTTGTGACTCGTTTTGTGAATCATTTATCCATGGTAATTAGTCCCTTTGACTCGTTGTGTGAATCATTTGTCCTTGTTAAATAGTCCCTTTGACTCGTTGTGTGAATCATTTGTCCTTGTTAATTAATCCTTGTGACTCGTTGTGTTAACCATTTGTCCTTCTTAATTAGTCATTGTGACTCGTTGTGTGAACCATTGGTCCTTATTCATTAGTCATTGTGACTCTTTTTGTGAATTACTTGTTCTAGTTCATTAGTCATTGTGACTCCTTGTATGAATCATTTGTCCTTGTTGATTAGTCCTTGTGACTCGTTGCGTTAATCATTTTTCCTTGTTAATTAGTCCTTGTGACTCGTTGTGTGAACCATTTGTCCTTGTTCATTAGTCATTGTGACTCGTTGTGTGAATCATTTGCCCTTGTTAATTAGTCATTGTGACTCGTTATGTGAACCATTGGTCCTTGTTCATTAGTCATTGTGACTAGTTGTGTGAATCACTTGTTCTAGTTCATTAGTCGTTGTGACTCGTTGTGTGAATCATTTGTCCTTGTTCATTAGTCATTGTGACTCGTTGTGTGAATCATTTATCCTAATTCATTAGTCCTTGTGACTCGTTGTGTGAATCATTTGTCCTATTTTATTAGTCCTTGTGACTCGTTGTGTGAATCATTTATCCTTGGTAATTAGTCCCTTTGACTCGTTGTGTGAATCATTTGTCCTTGTTAATTAGTCCCTTTGACTCGTTATGTGAATCATTTGTCCTTGTTAATTAGTCTTGTGACTCGTTGTGTTAACCATTTGTCCTTGTTAATTAGTCATTGTGACTCGTTGTGTGAACCATTGGTCCTTGTTCATTAGTCATTGTGACTCTTTGTGTGAATCACTTCTTCTAGTTCATTAGTCATTGTGACTCGTTATGTGAATCATTTGTCCTTGTTAATTAGTCTTTGTGACTCGTTGTGTGAACCATTGGTCCTTGTTAATTAGTTATTGTGACTCGTTGTGTGAATCACTTGTTCAAGTTTATTAGTCACTGTGAATCGTTATGTAAATCATTTGTCCTTGTTAATTAGTCCTTGTGACTCGTTGTGTGAATCACTTGTTCTACTTCATTAGTCCTTGTGACTCATTGTGTGAATCATTTATCCTTGGTAATTAGTCCCTTTGACTCGTTGTGTGAATCATTTGTCCTTGTTAAATAGTCCCTTAAACTCGTTGTGTGAATCATTTATCCTAATTCATTAGTCCTTGTGACTCGTTGTGTGAATCATTTCTCCAATTTTATTAGTCCTTGTGACTCGTTGTGTGAATCATTTATCCTTGGTAATTAATCCCTTTGACTCGTTGTGTGAATCATTTGTCCTTGTTAATTAGTCCCTTTGACTCGTTGTGTGAATCATTTGTCCTTGTTAATTAGTCCTTGTGACTCGTTGTGTTAACCATTTGTCCTTGTTAATTAGTCGTTGTGACTCGTTGTGTGAATCATTGGTCCTTGTTCATTAGTCATTGTGACTCTTTGTGTGAATCACTTGTTCTAGTTCATTAGTCATTGTGACTCGTTATGTGAATCATTTGTCCTTGTTAATTAGTCTTTGTGACTCGTTGTGTGAACCATTGGTCCTTGTTCATTAGTCATTGTGACTCTTTGTGTGAATCACTTGTTCTACTTCATTAGTCATTGTGACTCATTGTATGAATCATTTGTCCTTGTTAATTAGTCCGTGTGACTCGTTGTGTGAACCATTTGTCCTTGTTCATAAGTCATTGTGACTCGTGTGAATTTTTTGTCCTAATTCATTAGTCCTTGTGACTCATTGTGTGAATCATTTCTCCTATTTTATTAGTCCTTGTGACTCGTTTTGTGAATCATTTATCCTTGGTAATTAGTCCCTTTGACTCGTTGTGTGAATCATTTGTCCTTGTTAAATAGTCCCTTTGACTCGTTGTGTGAATCATTTGTCCTTGTTAATTAATCCTTGTGACTCGTTGTGTTAACCATTTGTCCTTCTTAATTAGTCATTGTGACTCGTTGTGTGAACCATTGGTCCTTGTTCATTAGTCATTGTGACTCTTTGTGTGAATTACTTGTTCTAGTTCATTAGTCATTGTGACTCCTTGTATGAATCATTTGTCCTTGGTGATTAGTCCTTGTGACTCGTTGCGTTAATCATTTTTCCTTGTTAATTAGTCCTTGTGACTCGTTGTGTGAACCATTTGTCCTTGTTCATTAGTCATTCTGACTCGTTGTGTGAATCATTTGCCCTTGTTAATTAGTCATTGTGACTCGTTATGTCAACCATTGGTCCTTGTTCATTAGTCATTGTGACTCTTTGTGTGAATCACTTGTTCTACTTCATTAGTCATTGTGACTCCTTGTATGAATCATTTGTCCTTGTTAATTAGTCCGTGTGACTCGTTGTGTGAACCATTTGTCCTTGTTCATAAGTCATTGTGACTCGTGTGAATTTTTTGTCCTAATTCATTAGTCCTTGTGACTCATTGTGTGAATCATTTCTCCTATTTTATTAGTCCTTGTGACTCGTTTTGTGAATCATTTATCCATGGTAATTAGTCCCTTTGACTCGTTGTGTGAATCATTTGTCCTTGTTAAATAGTCCCTTTGACTCGTTGTGTGAATCATTTGTCCTTGTTAATTAATCCTTGTGACTCGTTGTGTTAACCATTTGTCCTTCTTAATTAGTCATTGTGACTCGTTGTGTGAACCATTGGTCCTTATTCATTAGTCATTGTGACTCTTTTTGTGAATTACTTGTTCTAGTTCATTAGTCATTGTGACTCCTTGTATGAATCATTTGTCCTTGTTGATTAGTCCTTGTGACTCGTTGCGTTAATCATTTTTCCTTGTTAATTAGTCCTTGTGACTCGTTGTGTGAACCATTTGTCCTTGTTCATTAGTCATTGTGACTCGTTGTGTGAATCATTTGCCCTTTTTAATTAGTCATTGTGACTCGTTATGTGAACCATTGGTCCTTGTTCATTAGTCATTGTGACTAGTTGTGTGAATCACTTGTTCTAGTTCATTAGTCGTTGTGACTCGTTGTGTGAATCATTTGTCCTTGTTCATTAGTCATTGTGACTCGTTGTGTGAATCATTTATCCTAATTCATTAGTCCTTGTGACTCGTTGTGTGAATCATTTGTCCTATTTTATTAGTCCTTGTGACTCGTTGTGTGAATCATTTATCCTTGGTAATTAGTCCCTTTGACTCGTTGTGTGAATCATTTGTCCTTGTTAATTAGTCCCTTTGACTCGTTGTGTGAATCATTTGTCCTTGTTAATTAGTCTTGTGACTCGTTGTGTTAACCATTTGTCCTTGTTAATTAGTCATTGTGACTCGTTGTGTGAACCATTGGTCCTTGTTCATTAGTCATTGTGACTCTTTGTGTGAATCACTTGTTCTAGTTCATTAGTCATTGTGACTCGTTATGTGAATCATTTGTCCTTGTTAATTAGTCTTTGTGACTCGTTGTGTGAACCATTGGTCCTTGTTAATTAGTTATTGTGACTCGTTGTGTGAATCACTTGTTCAAGTTTATTAGTCATTGTGAATCGTTATGTAAATCATTTGTCCTTGTTAATTAGTCCTTGTGACTCGTTGTGTGAATCACTTGTTCTACTTCATTAGTCCTTGTGACTCATTGTGTGAATCATTTATCCTTGGTAATTAGTCCCTTTGACTCGTTGTGTGAATCATTTGTCCTTGTTAAATAGTCCCTTAAACTCGTTGTGTGAATCATTTATCCTAATTCATTAGTCCTTGTGACTCGTTGTGTGAATCATTTCTCCTATTTTATTAGTCCTTGTGACTCGTTGTGTGAATCATTTATCCTTGGTAATTAGTCCCTTTGACTCGTTGTGTGAATCATTTGTCCTTGTTAATTAGTCCCTTTGACTCGTTGTGTGAATCATTTGTCCTTGTTAATTAGTCCTTGTGACTCGTTGTGTTAACCATTTGTCCTTGTTAATTAGTCGTTGTGACTCGTTGTGTGAATCATTGGTCCTTGTTCATTAGTCATTGTGACTCTTTGTGTGAATCACTTGTTCTAGTTCATTAGTCATTGTGACTCGTTATGTGAATCATTTGTCCTTGTTAATTAGTCTTTGTGACTCGTTGTGTGAACCATTGGTCCTTGTTCATTAGTCATTGTGACTCTTTGTGTGAATCACTTGTTCTACTTCATTAGTCATTGTGACTCATTGTATGAATCATTTGTCCTTGTTAATTAGTCCGTGTGACTCGTTGTGTGAACCATTTGTCCTTGTTCATAAGTCATTGTGACTCGTGTGAATTTTTTGTCCTAATTCATTAGTCCTTGTGACTCATTGTGTGAATCATTTCTCCTATTTTATTAGTCCTTGTGACTCGTTTTGTGAATCATTTATCCTTGGTAATTAGTCCCTTTGACTCGTTGTGTGAATCATTTGTCCTTGTTAAATAGTCCCTTTGACTCGTTGTGTGAATCATTTGTCCTTGTTAATTAATCCTTGTGACTCGTTGTGTTAACCATTTGTCTTTCTTAATTAGTCATTGTGACTCGTTGTGTGAACCATTGGTCCTTGTTCATTAGTCATTGTGACTCTTTGTGTGAATTACTTGTTCTAGTTCATTAGTCATTGTGACTCCTTGTATGAATCATTTGTCCTTGTTGATTAGTCCTTGTGACTCGTTGCGTTAATCATTTTTCCTTGTTAATTAGTCCTTGTGACTCGTTGTGTTAACCATTTGTCCTTGTTCATTAGTCATTGTGACTCGTTGTGTGAATCATTTGCCCTTGTTAATTAGTCATTGTGACTCGTTATGTCAACCATTGGTCCTTGTTCATTAGTCATTGTGACTAGTTGTGTGAATCACTTGTTCTAGTTCATTAGTCGTTGTGACTCGTTGTGTGAATCATTTGTCCTTGTTAATTATTCCTTGTGACTCGTTGTGTAAACCATTTGTCCTTGTTCATTAGTCATTGTGACTCGTTGTGTGAATCATTTATCTTAATTCATTAGTCCTTGTGACTCGTTGTGTGAATCATTTGTCCTATTTTATTAGTCCTTGTGACTCGTTGTGTGAATCATTTATCCTTGGTAATTAGTCCCTTTGACTCGTTGTGTGAATCATTTGTCCTTGTTAATTAGTCCCTTTGACTCGTTGTGTGAATCATTTGTCCTTGTTAATTAGTCCTTGTGACTCGTTGTGTTAACCATTTGTCCTTGTTAATTAGTCATTTTGACTCGTTGTGTAAACCATTGGTCCTTGTTCATTAGTCATTGTGACTCTTTGTGTGAATCACTTGTTCTAGTTCATTAGTCATTGTGACTCGTTATGTGAATCATTTGTCCTTGTTAATTAGTCTTTGTGACTCGTTGTGTGAACCATTGGTCCTTGTTAATTAGTTATTGTGACTCGTTGTGTGAATCACTTGTTCCAGTTTATTAGTCATTGTGAATCGTTATGTAAATCATTTGTCCTTGTTAATTAGTCCTTGTGACTCGTTGTGTGAATCACTTGTTCTACTTCATTAGTCCTTGTGACTCATTGTGTGAATCATTTATCCTTGGTAATTAGTCCCTTTGACTCGTTGTGTGAATCATTTGTCCTTGTTAAATAGTCCCTTAAACTCGTTGTGTGAATCATTTGTCCTTGTTAATTAGTCCTTGTGACTCATTGTGTTAACCATTTGTCCTTCTTAATTAGTCATTGTGACTCGTTGTGTGAACCATTGGTCCTTGTTCATTAGTCATTGTGACTCTTTGTGTGAATCACTTGTTCTACTTCATTAGTTATTGTGACTCCTTGTATGAATCATTTGTCCTTGTTAATTAGTCCGTGTGACTCGTTGTGTGAACCATTTGTCCTTGTTCATAAGTCATTGTGACTCTTTGTGTGAATCACTTGTTCTAGTTCATTAGTCATTGTGACTCGTTATGTGAATCATTTGTCCTTGTTAATTAGTCTTTGTGACTCGTTGTGTGAACCATTGGTCCTTGTTAATTAGTTATTGTGACTCGTTGTGTGAATCACTTGTTCCAGTTTATTAGTCATTGTGAATCGTTATGTAAATCATTTGTCCTTGTTAATTAGTCCTTGTGACTCGTTGTGTGAATCACTTATTCTACTTCATTGGTCCTTGTGACTCATTGTGTGAATCATTTATCCTTGGTAATTAGTCCCTTTGACTCATGTAAATCATTTGTCCTTGTTAAATAGTCCCTTAAACTCGTTGTGTGAATCAATTGTCCTTGTTAATTAGTCCTTGTGACTCATTGTGTTAACCATTTGTCCTTCTTAATTAGTCTTTGTGACTCGTTGTGTGAACCATTGGTCCTTGTTCATTAGTCATTGTGACTCTTTGTGTGAATCACTTGTTCTACTTCATTAGTCATTGTGACTCCTTGTATGAATCATTTGTCCTTGTTAATTAGTCCGTGTGACTCGTTGTGTGTCCCTTTTGTCCTTGTTCATAAGTCATTGTGACTCGTGTGAATTTTTTTTCCTAATTCATTATTCCATGTGACTCCTTGTGTGAATCATTTGTCCTTGTTAATTAGTCGTTGTGACTCGTTGTGTGAATCATTTGTCCTTGTTAATTATTCCTTGTGACTCGTTGTGTAAACCATTTGTCCTTGTTCATTAGTCATTGTGACTCGTTGTGTGAATCATTTATCCTAATTCATTAGTCCTTGTGACTCGTTGTGTGAATCATTTGTCCTATTTTATTAGTCCTTGTGACTCGTTGTGTGAATCATTTATCCTTGGTAATTAGTCCCTTTGACTCGTTGTGTGAATCATTTGTCCTTGTTATTTAGTCCCTTTGACTCGTTGTGTGAATCATTTGTCCTTGTTAATTAGTCCTTGTGACTCGTTGTGTTAACCATTTGTCCTTGTTAATTAGTCATTGTGACTCTTTGTGTGAATCACTTGTTCTAGTTCATTAGTCATTGTGAATCGTTATGTGAATCATTTGTCCTTGTTAATTAATCCTTGTGGCTCGTTGTGTTGACCATTTCTCCTTGTTCATTAGTCATTGTGAATCGTTATGTAAATCATTTGCCCTTGTTAATTAGTCCTTGTGACTCGTTGTGTGAACCATTTGTCCTTGTTCATTAGTCGTTGTGACTCGTTGTATGAATCATTTTTCCTTGTTCATTAGTCATTGTGACTCGTTATGTGAACCATTGGTCCTTGTTCATTAGTCATTGTGACTCGTTGTGTGAATCACTTGTTCTACTTCATTAGTCATTGTGACTCCTTGTATGAATCATTTGTCCTTTTTAATTAGTCCTTGTGACTCGTTGTGTGAATCATTTGTCCTTGTTCATAAGTCATTGTGACTCGTTGTGTGAATTTTTTGTCCTAATTCATTAGTCCTTGTGACTCGTTGTGTGAATCATTTCTCCTATTTTATTAGTCCTTGTGACTCGTTTTGTGAATCATTTATCCTTGGTAATTAGTCCCTTTGACTCGTTGTGTGAATCATTTGTCCTTGTTAAATAGTCCCTTTGACTCGTTGTGTAAATCATTTGTCCTTGTTAATTAGTCCTTGTGACTCGTTGTGTTAACCATTTGTCCTTCTTAATTAGTCATTGTGACTCGTTGTGTGAACCATTGGTCCTTGTTCATTATTCATTGTGACTCTTTGTGTGAATTACTTGTTCTAGTTCATTAGTCATTGTGACTCCTTGTATGAATCATTTGTCCTTGTTAATTAGTCCTTGTGACTCGTTGCGTTAATCATTTTTCCTTGTTAATTAGTCCTTGTGACTCGTTGTGTGAACTATTTGTCCTTGTTCATTAGTCATTGTGACTAGTTGTGTGAATCACTTGTTCTAGTTCATTAGTCGGTGTGACTCGTTGTGTGAATCATTTATCCTTGTTAATTATTCCTTGTGACTCGTTGTGTAAACCATTTGTCCTTGTTCATTAGTCATTGTGACTCGTTGTGTGAATCATTTATCCTAATTCATTAGTCCTTGTGACTCGTTGTGTGAATCATTTGTCCTATTTTATTAGTCCTTGTGACTCGTTGTGTGAATCATTTATCCTTGGTAATTAGTCCCTTTGACTCGTTGTGTGAATCATTTGTCCTTGTTAATTAGTCCCTTTGACTCGTTGTGTGAATCATTTGTCCTTGTTAATTAGTCCTTGTGACTCGTTGTGTTACCCATTTGTCCTTGTTAATTAGTCATTGTGACTCGTTGTGTGAACCATTGGTCCTTGTTCATTAGTCATTGTGACTCTTTGTGTGAATCACTTGTTCGAGTTCATTAGTCATTGTGACTCGTTATGTGAATCATTTGTCCTTGTTAATTAGTCTTTGTGACTCGTTGTGTGAACCATTGGTCCTTGTTAATTAGTTATTGTGACTCGTTGTGTGAATCACTTGTTCCAGTTTATTAGTCATTGTGAATCGTTATGTAAATCATTTGTCCTTGTTAATTAGTCCTTGTGACTCGTTGTGTGAATCACTTGTTCTACTTCATTAGTCCTTGTGACTCATTGTGTGAATCATTTATCCTTGGTAATTAGTCCCTTTGACTCGTTGTGTGAATCATTTGTCCTTGTTAAATAGTCCCTTAAACTCGTTGTGTGAATCATTTGTCCTTGTTAGTTAGTCCTTGTGACTCATTGTGTTAACCATTTGTCCTTCTTAATTAGTCATTGTGACTCGTTGTGTGAACCATTGGTCCTTGTTCATTAGTCATTGTGACTCTTTGTGTGAATCACTTGTTCTACTTCATTAGTCATTGTGACTCCTTGTATGAATCATTTGTCCTTGTTAATTAGTCCTTGTGACTCGTTGTGTGAACCATTTGTCCTTGTTCATTAGTCATTGTGACTCGTTGTGTGAATTATTTGTCCTAATTCATTAGTCCTTCTGACTCGTTGTGTGAATCATTTCTCCTATTTTATTAGTCCTTGTGACTCGTTTTGTGGATCATTTATCCTTGGTAATTAGTCCCTTTGACTCGTTGTGTGAATCATTTGTCCTTGTTAAATAGTCCCTTTGACTCGTTGTGTGAATCATTTGTCCTTGTTGATTAGACATTGTGACTCGTTGTGTGAATCATTTGTCCTTGTTAATTAGTCATTGTGACTCGTTATGTGAACCATTGGTCCTTGTTCATTAGTCATTGTGACTCGTTGTGTAAATCATTTATCCTAATTCATTAGTCCTTGTGACTCGTTGTGTGAATCATTTGTCCTATTTTATTAGTCCTTGTGACTCGTTGTGTGAATCATTTATCCTTGGTAATTAGTCCCTTTGACTCGTTGCTTGAATCATTTGTCCTTGTTAATTAGTCCCTTTGACTCGTTGTGTGAATCATTTGTCCTTGTTAATTAGTCCTTGTGACTCGTTGTGTTAACCATTTGTCCTTGTTAATTAGTCATTGTGACTCGTTGTGTGAACCATTGGTCCTTGTTCATTAGTCATTGTGACTCTTTGTGTGAATCACTTGTTCTAGTTCATTTGTCATTGTGACTCCTTGTATGAATCATTTGTTCTTGTTAATTAGTCCTTGTGACTCGTTGTGTGAATCATTTGTCCTTGTTAATTAGTCCTTGTGACTCGTTGTGTTAACCATTTGTCCTTGTTAATTAGTCATTGTGACTCGTTGTGTGAACCATTGGTCCTTGTTCATTAGTCATTGTGACTCTTTGTGTGAATCACTTGTTCTAGTTCATTAGTCATTGTGACTCGTTATGTGAATCATTTGTCCTTGTTAATTAATCCATGTGGCTCGTTGTGTTGACCATTTCTCCTTGTTCATTAGTCATTGTGACTCGTTGTGTGAATCATTTGCCCTTGTTAATTAGTCATTGTGACTCGTTATGTGAACCATTGGCCCTTGTTCATTAGTCATTGTGACTAGTTGTGTGAATCACTTGTTCAAGTTCATTAGTCGTTGTGACTCGTTGTGTGAATCATTTGTCCTTGTTAATTATTCCTTGTGACTCGTTGTGTAAACCATTTGTCCTTGTTCATTAGTCATTGTGACTCGTTGTGTGAATCATTTATCCTAATTCATTAGTCCTTGTGACTCGTTGTGTGAATCATTTGTCCTATTTTATTAGTCCTTGTGACTCGTTGTGTGAATCATTTATCCTTGGTAATTAGTCCCTTTGACTCGTTGTGTGAATCATTTGTCCTTGTTAATTAGTCCCTTTGACTCGTTGTGTGAATCATTTGTCCTTGTTAATTAGTCCTTGTGACTCGTTGTGTTAACCATTTGTCCTTGTTAATTAGTCATTGTGACTCGTTGTGTGAACCATTGGTCCTTGTTCATTAGTCATTGTGACTCTTTGTGTGAATCACTTGTTCTAGTTCATTAGTCATTGTGACTCGTTATGTGAATCATTTGTCCTTGTTAATTAATCCATGTGGCTCGTTGTGTTGACCATTTCTCCTTGTTCATTAGTCATTGTGACTCGTTGTGTGAATCATTTGTCCTTGTTAATTAGTCCTTGTGACTCGTTGTGTGAATCATTTGTCCTTCTTCATTAGTCCTTGTGACTCCTTGTGTGAACCATTCGTTCTTGTTCATTACTCATTGTGACTAGTTGTGTGAATCATTTTCCCTAGTTCATTAGTCATTGTAACTTGTTGTTTGAATCATTTGTCCTTGTTAATTAGTGCATGTGACTCGTTGTGTGAACCATTGGTCCTTGTTAATTAGTTATTGTGACTCGTTGTGTGAATCACTTGTTCCAGTTTATTAGTCATTGTGAATCGTTATGTAAATCATTTGCCCTTGTTAATTAGTCCTTGTGACTCGTTGTGTGAACCATTTGTCCTTGTTCATTAGTCGTTGTGACTCGTTGTATGAATCATTTTTCCTTGTTCATTAGTCATTGTGACTCGTTGTATGAATCATTTGTCCTTTTTAATTAGTCCTTGTGACTCGTTGTATGAATCATTTGTCCTTGTTAATGACTCCCTCTGACTCGTAGTGAGAATCATTTGTCCTTGTTAATTAGTCATTGTGACTCGTTATGTGAACCATTGGTCCTTGTTCATTAGTCATTGTGACTCGTTGTGTGAATCACTTGTTCTACTTCATTAGTCATTGTGACTCCTTGTATGAATAATTTGTCCTTGTTAATTAGTCCTTGTGACTCGTTGTGTGAACCATTTGTCCTTGTTCATAAGTCATTGTGACTCGTTGTGTGAATTTTTTGTCTTAATTCATTAGTCCTTGTGACTCGTTGTGTGAATCGTTTCTCCTATTTTATAAGTCCTTGTGACTCGTTTTGTGAATCATTTATCCTTGATAATTAGTCCCTTTGACTCGTTGTGTGAATCATTTGTCCTTGTTAAATAGTCCGTTTGACTCGTTGTGTGAATCATTTGTCCTTGTTAATTAATCCTTGTGACTCGTTGTGTTAACCATTTGTCCTTCTTAATTAGTCATTGTGACTCGTTGTGTGAACCATTGGTCCTTGTTCATTAGTCATTGTGACTCTTTGTGTGAATTACTTGTTCTAGTTCATTAGTCATTGTGACTCCTTGTATGAATCATTTGTCCTTGTTAATTAGTCCTTGTGACTTGTTGCGTTAATCATTTTTCCTTGTTAATTAGTCCTTGTGATTCGTTGTGTGAACCATTTGTCCTTGTTCATTAGTCATTGTGACTCGTTGTGTGAATCATTTGCCCTTGTTAATTAGTCATTGTGACTCGTTATGTGAACCATTGGTCCTTGTTCATTAGTCATTGTGACTAGTTGTGTGAATCACTTGTTCTAGTTCATTAGTCGTTGTGACTAGTTGTGTGAATCATTTGTCCTTGTTAATTATTCCTTGTGACTCGTTGTGTAAACCATTTGTCCTTGTTCATTACTCATTGTGACTCGTTGTGTGAATCATTTATCCTAATTCATTAGTCCTTGTGACTCGTTGTGTGAATCATTTGTCCTATTTTATTAGTCCTTGTGACTCGTTGTGTGAATCATTTATCCTTGGTAATTAGTCCCTTTGACTCGTTGTGTGAATCATTTGTCCTTGTTAATTAGTCCCTTTGACTCGTTGTGTGAATCATTTGTCCTTGTTAATTAGTCCTTGTGTCTCGTTGTGTTAACCATTTGTCCTTGTTAATTAGTCATTGTGACTCGTTGTGTAAACCATTGGTCCTTGTTCATTAGTCATTGTGACTCTTTGTGTGAATCACTTGTTCTAGTTTATTTGTCATTGTGACTCCTTGTATGAATCATTTGTTCTTGTTAATTAGTCCTTGTGACTCGTTGTGTGAATCATTTGTCCTTGTTAATTAGTCCTTGTGACTCGTTGTGTTAACCATTTGTCCTTGTTAATTAGTCATTGTGACTCGTTGTGTGAACCATTGGTCCTTGTTCATTAGTCATTGTGACTCTTTGTGGGAATCACTTGTTCTAGTTCATTAGTCATTGTGACTCGTTATGTGAATCATTTGTCCTTGTTAATTAATCCATGTGGCTCGTTGTGTTGACCATTTCTCCTTGTTCATTAGTCACTGTGACTCGTTGTGTGAATCATTTGTCCTTGTTAATTAGTCCTTGTGACTCGTTGTGTGAATCATTTGTCCTTGTTCATTAGTCCTTGTGACTCCTTGTGTGAACCATTCGTTCTTGTTCATTAGTCATTGTGACTAGTTGTGTGAATCATTTTCCCTAGTTCATTAGTCATTGTAACTTGTTGTTTGAATCATTTGTCCTTGTTAATTAGTCCTTGTGACTCGTTGTGTGAACCATTGGTCCTTGTTAATTAGTTATTGTAACTCGTTGTGTGAATCACTTGTTCCAGTTTATTAGTCATTGTGAATCGTTATGTAAATCATTTGCCCTTGTTAATTAGTCCTTGTGACTCGTTGTGTGAACCATTTGTCCTTGTTCATTAGTCGTTGTGACTCGTTGTATGAATCATTTTTCCTTGTTCATTAGTCATTGTGACTCGTTGTATGAATCATTTGTCCTTTTTAATTAGTCCTTGTGACTCGTTGTATGAATCATTTGTCCTTGTTAATGACTCCCTTTGACTCGTAGTGTGAATCAGTTGTCCTTGTTAATTAGTCATTGTGACTCGTTAAGTGAACCATTGGTCCTTGTTCATTAGTCATTGTGACTCGTTGTGTGAATCACTTGTTCTACTTCATTAGTCATTGTGACTCCTTGTATGAATCATTTGTCCTTATTAATTAGTCCTTGTGACTCGTTGTGTGAACCATTTGTCCTTGTTCATAAGTCATTGTGACTCGTTGTGTGAATTTTTTGTCCTAATTCATTAGTCATTGTGACTAGTTGTGGGAATCATTTTCCCTAGTTCATTAGTCATTGTAACTTGTTGTTTGAATCATTTGTCCTTGTTAATTAGTCCATGTGACTCGTTGTGTGAACCATTGGTCCTTGTTAATTAGTTATTGTGACTCGTTGTGTGAATCACTTGTTCCAGTTTATTAGTCATTGTGAATCGTTATGTAAATCATTTGCCCTTGTTAATTAGTCATTGTGACTCATTGTGTGAACCATTGGTCCTTGTTCATTAGTCATTGTGACTCTTTGTGTGAATCACTTGTTCTAGTTCATTTGTCATTGTGACTCCTTGTATGAATCATTTGTTCTTGTTAATTAGTCCTTGTGACTCGTTGTGTGAATCATTTATCCTTGTTAATTAGTCCTTGTGACTCGTTGTGTTAACCATTTGTCCTTGTTAATTAGTCATTGTGACTCGTTGTGCAAACCATTGGTCCTTGTTCATTAGTCATTGTGACTCTTTGTGTGAATCACTTGTTCTAGTTCATTTGTCATTGTGACTCCTTGTATGAATCATTTGTTCTTGTTAATTAGTCCTTGTGACTCGTTGTGTGAATCATTTGTCCTTGTTAATTAGTCCTTGTGACTCGTTGTGTTAACCATTTGTCCTTGTTAATTAGTCATTGTGACTCGTTGTGTGAACCATTGGTCCTTGTTCATTAGTCATTGTGACTCTTTGTGTGAATCACTTGTTCTAGTTCATTAGTCATTGTGACTCGTTATGTGAATCATTTGTCCTTGTTAATTAATCCATGTGGCTCGTTGTGTTGACCATTTCTCCTTGTTCATTAGTCATTGTGACTCGTTGTGTGAATCATTTGTCCTTGTTAATTAGTCCTTGTGACTCGTTGTGTGAATCATTTGTCCTTGTTCATTAGTCCTTGTGACTCCTTGTGTGAACCATTCGTTCTTGTTCATTAGTCATTGTGACTAGTTGTGTGAATCATTTTCCCTAGTTCATTAGTCATTCTAACTTGTTGTTTGAATCATTTGTCCTTGTTAATTAGTCCTTGTGACTCGTTGTGTGAACCATTGGTCCTTGTTAATTAGTTATTGTGAGTCGTTGTGTGAATCACTTGTTCCAGTTAATTAGTCATTGTGAATCGTTATGTAAATCATTTGCCCTTGTTAATTAGTCCTTGTGACTCGTTGTGTGAACCATTTGTCCTTGTTCATTAGTCGTTGTGACTCGTTGTATGAATCATTTTTCCTTGTTCATTAGCCATTGTGACTCGTTGTATGAATCATTTGTCCTTTTTAATTAGTCCTTGTGACTCGTTGTATGAATCATTTGTCCTTGTTAATGACTCCCTTTGACTCGTAGTGTGAATCAGTTGTCCTTGTTAATTAGTCATTGTGACTCGTTAAGTGAACCATTGGTCCTTGTTCATTAGTCATTGTGACTCGTTGTGTGAATCACTTGTTCTACTTCATTAGTCATTGTGACTCCTTGTATGAATCATTTGTCCTTATTAATTAGTCCTTGTGACTCGTTGTGTGAACCATTTGTCCTTGTTCATAAGTCATTGTGACTCGTTGTGTGAATTTTTTGTCCTAATTCATTAGTCATTGTGACTAGTTGTGGGAATCATTTTCCCTAGTTCATTAGTCATTGTAACTTGTTGTTTGAATCATTTGTCCTTGTTAATTAGTCCATGTGACTCGTTGTGTGAACCATTGGTCCTTGTTAATTAGTTATTGTGACTCGTTGTGTGAATCACTTGTTCCAGTTTATTAGTCATTGTGAATCGTTATGTAAATCATTTGCCCTTGTTAATTAGTCATTGTGACTCATTGTGTGAACCATTGGTCCTTGTTCATTAGTCATTGTGACTCTTTGTGTGAATCACTTGTTCTAGTTCATTTGTCATTGTGACTCCTTGTATGAATCATTTGTTCTTGTTAATTAGTCCTTGTGACTCGTTGTGTGAATCATTTATCCTTGTTAATTAGTCCTTGTGACTCGTTGTGTTAACCATTTGTCCTTGTTAATTAGTCATTGTGACTCGTTGTGCAAACCATTGGTCCTTGTTCATTAGTCATTGTGACTCTTTGTGTGAATCACTTGTTCTAGTTCATTTGTCATTGTGACTCCTTGTATGAATCATTTGTTCTTGTTAATTAGTCCTTGTGACTCGTTGTGTGAATCATTTGTCCTTGTTAATTAGTCCTTGTGACTCGTTGTGTTAACCATTTGTCCTTGTTAATTAGTCATTGTGACTCGTTGTGTGAACCATTGGTCCTTGTTCATTAGTCATTGTGACTCTTTGTGTGAATCACTTGTTCTAGTTCATTAGTCATTGTGACTCGTTATGTGAATCATTTGTCCTTGTTAATTAATCCATGTGGCTCGTTGTGTTGACCATTTCTCCTTGTTCATTAGTCATTGTGACTCGTTGTGTGAATCATTTGTCCTTGTTAATTAGTCCTTGTGACTCGTTGTGTGAATCATTTGTCCTTGTTCATTAGTCCTTGTGACTCCTTGTGTGAACCATTCGTTCTTGTTCATTAGTCATTGTGACTAGTTGTGTGAATCATTTTCCCTAGTTCATTAGTCATTCTAACTTGTTGTTTGAATCATTTGTCCTTGTTAATTAGTCCTTGTGACTCGTTGTGTGAACCATTGGTCCTTGTTAATTAGTTATTGTGAGTCGTTGTGTGAATCACTTGTTCCGATTAATTAGTCATTGTGAATCGTTATGTAAATCATTTGCCCTTGTTAATTAGTCCTTGTGACTCGTTGTGTGAACCATTTGTCCTTGTTCATTAGTCGTTGTGACTCGTTGTATGAATCATTTTTCCTTGTTCATTAGCCATTGTGACTCGTTGTATGAATCATTTGTCCTTTTTAATTAGTCCTTGTGACTCGTTGTATGAATCATTTGTCCTTGTTAATGACTCCCTTTGACTCGTAGTGTGAATCAGTTGTCCTTGTTAATTAGTCATTGTGACTCGTTAAGTGAACCATTGGTCCTTGTTCATTAGTCATTGTGACTCGTTGTGTGAATCACTTGTTCTACTTCATTAGTCATTGTGACTCCTTGTATGAATCATTTGTCCTTGTTAATTAGTCCTTGTGACTCGTTGTGTGAACCATTTGTCCTTGTTCATAAGTCATTGTGACTCGTTGTGTGAATTTTTTGTCCTAATTCATTAGTCATTGTGACTAGTTGTGGGAATCATTTTCCCTAGTTCATTAGTCATTGTAACTTGTTGTTTGAATCATTTGTCCTTGTTAATTAGTCCATCTGACTCGTTGTGTGAACCATTGGTCCTTGTTAATTAGTTATTGTGACTCGTTGTGTGAATCACTTGTTCCAGTTTATTAGTCATTGTGAATCGTTATGTAAATCATTTGCCCTTGTTAATTAGTCATTGTGACTCGTTGTGTGAACCATTGGTCCTTGTTCATTAGTCATTGTGACTCTTTGTGTGAATCACTTGTTCTAGTTCATTTGTCATTGTGACTCCTTGTATGAATCATTTGTTCTTGTTAATTAGTCCTTGTGACTCGTTGTGTGAATCATTTGTCCTTGTTAATTAGTCCTTGTGACTCGTTGTGTTAACCATTTGTCCTTGTTAATTAGTCATTGTGACTCGTTGTGTAAACCATTGGTCCTTGTTCATTAGTCATTGTGACTCTTTGTGTGAATCACTTGTTCTAGTTCATTTGTCATTGTGACTCCTTGTATGAATCATTTGTTCTTGTTAATTAGTCCTTGTGACTCGTTGTGTGAATCATTTGTCCTTGTTAATTAGTCCTTGTGACTCGTTGTGTTAACCATTTGTCCTTGTTAATTAGTCATTGTGACTCGTTGTGTGAACCATTGGCCCTTGTTCATTAGTCATTGTGACTCTTTGTGTGAATCACTTGTTCTAGTTCATTAGTCATTGTGACTCGTTATGTGAATCATTTGTCCTTGTTAATTAATCCATGTGGCTCGTTGTGTTGACCATTTCTCCTTGTTCATTAGTCATTGTGACTCGTTGTGTGAATCATTTGTCCTTGTTAATTAGTCCTTGTGACTCGTTGTGTGAATCATTTGTCCTTGTTCATTAGTCCTTGTGACTCCTTGTGTGAACCATTCGTTCTTGTTCATTAGTCATTGTGACTAGTTGTGTGAATCATTTTCCCTAGTTCATTAGTCATTGTAACTTGTTGTTTGAATCATTTGTCCTTGTTAATTAGTCCTTGTGACTCGTTGTGTGAACCATTTGTCCTTGTTCATTAGTCATTGTGACTCGTTGTGTGAATCATTTATCCTAATTCATTAGTCCTTGTGACTCGTTGTGTGAATCATTTGTCCTATTTTATTAGTCCTTGTGACTCGTTGTGTGAATCATTTATCCTTTGTAATTAGTCCCTTTGACTCGTTGTGTGAATCATTTGTCCTTGTTAATTAGTCCCTTTGACTCGTTGTGTGAATCATTTGTCCTTGTTAATTAGTCCTTGTGACTCGTTGTGTTAACCATTTGTCCTTGTTAATTAGTCATTGTGACTCGTTGTGTGAACCATTGGTCCTCGTTCATTAGTCATTGTGACTCTTTGTGTGAATCACTTGTTCTAGTTCATTAGTCATTGTGACTCGTTATGTGAATCATTTGTCCTTGTTAATTAATCCTTGTGGCTCGTTGTGTTGACCATTTCTCCTTGTTCATTAGTCATTGTGACTCGTTGTGTGAATCATTTGTCCTTGCTAATTAGTCCTTGTGACTCGTTGTGTGAATCATTTGTCCTTGTTCATTAGTCCTTGTGACTCCTTGTGTGAACCATTCGTTCTTGTTCATTAGTCATTGTGACTAGTTGTGTGAATCATTTTCCCTAGTTCATTAGTCATTGTAACTTTTTGTTTGAATCATTTGTCCTTGTTAATTAGTCCTTGTGACTCGTTGTGTGAACCATTGGTCCTTGTTAATTAGTTATTGTGACTCGTTGTGTGAATCACTTGTTCCAGTTTATTAGTCATTGTGAATCGTTAAGTAAATCATTTGCCCTTATTAATTAGTCCTTGTGACTCGTTGTGTGAACCATTTGTCCTTGTTCATTAGTCGTTGTGACTCGTTGTATGAATCATTTTTCCTTGTTCATTAGTCATTGTGACTCGTTGTATGAATCATTTGTCCTTTTTAATTAGTCCTTGTGACTCGTTGTATGAATCATTTGTCCTTGTTAATGACTCCCTTTGACTCGTAGTGGGAATCAGTTGTCCTTGTTAATTAGTCATTGTGACTCGTTATGTGAACCATTGGTCCTTGTTCATTAGTCATTGTGACTCGTTGTGTGAATCACTTGTTCTACTTCATTAGTCATTGTGACTCCTTGTATGAATCATTTGTCCTTGTTAATTAGTCCTTGTGACTCGTTGTGTGAACCATTTGTCCTTGTTCATAAGTCATTGTGACTCGTTGTGTGAATTTTTATGCCTAATTCATTAGTCCTTGTGACTCGTTGTGTGAATCGTTTCTCCTATTTTATTAGTCCTTGTGACTCGTTTTGTGAATCATTTATCCTTGGTAATTATTCCCTTTGACTCGTTGTGTGAATCATTTGTCCTTGGTAATTATTCCCTTTGACTCGTTGTGTGAATCATTTGTCCTTGTTAAATAGTCCCTTTGACTCGTTGTGTGAATCATTTGTCCTTGTTAAGTAATCCTTGTGACTCCTTGTGTTAACCATTTGTCCTTCTTAATAAGTCATTGTGACTCGTTGTGTGAACCATTGGTCCTTGTTCATTAGTCATTGTGACTCTTTGTGTGAATTACTTGTTCTAGTTCATTAGTCATTGTGACTTCTTGTATGAATCATTTGTCCTTGTTAATTAGTCCTTGTGACTCGTTGCGTTAATCATTTTTCCTTGTTAATTAGTCCTTGTGACTCGTTGTGTGAACCATTTGTCCTTGTTCATTAGTCATTGTAACTTGTTGTTTGAATCATTTGTCCTTGTTAATTAGTCCTTGTGACTCGTTGTGTGAACCATTGGTCCTTGTTAATTAGTTATTGTGACTCGTTGTGTGAATCACTTGTTCCAGTTTTTTAGTCATTGTGAATCGTTTTGTAAATCATTTGCCCTTGTTAATTAGTCCTTGTGACTCGTTGTGTGAACCATTTGTCCTTGTTCATTAGTCGTTGTGACTCGTTGTATGAATCATTTTTCCTTGTTCATTAGTCATTGTGACTCGTTGTATGAATCATTTGTCCTTTTTAATTAGTCCTTGTGACTCGTTGTACGAATCATTTGTCCTTGTTAATGACTCCCTTTGACTCGTAGTGTGAATCAGTTGTCCTTGTTAATTAGTCATTGTGACTCGTTAAGTGAACCATTGGTCCTTGTTCATTAGTCATTGTGACTCGTTGTGTGAATCACTTGTTCTACTTCATTAGTCATTGTGACTCCTTGTATGAATCATTTGTCCTTGTTAATTAGTCCTTGTGACTCGTTGTGTGAACCATTTTTCCTTGTTCATAAGTCATTGTGACTCGTTGTGTGAATTTTTTGCCCTAATTCATTAGTCCTTGTGACTCGTTGTGTGAACCATTGGTCCTTGTTCATTAGTCATTGTGACTCTTTGTGTGAATTACTTGTTCTAGTTCATTAGTCATTGTGACTCCTTGTATGAATCATTTGTCCTTGTTAATTAGTCCTTGTGACTCGTTGCGTTAATTATTTTTCCTTGTTAATTAGTCCTTGTGACTCGTTGTGTGAACCATTTGTCCTTGTTCATTAGTCCTTGTGACTCGTTGTGTGAACCATTGGTCCTCGTTCATTAGTCATTGTGACTCTTTGTGTGAATCACTTGTTCTAGTTCATTAGTCATTGTGACTCGTTATGTGAATCATTTGTCCTTGTTAATTAATCCTTGTGGCTCGTTGTGTTGACCATTTCTCCTTGTTCATTAGTCATTGTGACTCGTTGTGTGAATCATTTGTCCTTGCTAATTAGTCCTTGTGACTCGTTGTGTGAATCATTTGTCCTTGTTCATTAGTCCTTGTGACTCGTTGTGTGAATCACTTGTTCTACTTCATTAGTCATTGTGACTCCTTGTATGAATCATTTGTCCTTGTTAATTAGTCCTTGTGACTCGTTGTGTGAACCATTTGTCCTTGTTCATAAGTCATTGTGACTCGTTGTGTGAATTTTTATGCCTAATTCATTAGTCCTTGTGACTCGTTGTGTGAATCGTTTCTCCTATTTTATTAGTCCTTGTGACTCGTTTTGTGAATCATTTATCCTTGGTAATTATTCCCTTTGACTCGTTGTGTGAATCATTTGTCCTTGTTAAATAGTCCCTTTGACTCGTTGTGTGAATCATTTGTCCTTGTTAAGTAATCCTTGTGACTCCTTGTGTTAACCATTTGTCCTTCTTAATTAGTCATTGTGACTCGTTGTGTGAACCATTGGTCCTTGTTCATTAGTCATTGTGACTCTTTGTGTGAATTACTTGTTCTAGTTCATTAGTCATTGTGACTTCTTGTATGAATCATTTGTCCTTGTTAATTAGTCCTTGTGACTCGTTGCGTTAATCATTTTTCCTTGTTAATTAGTCCTTGTGACTCGTTGTGTGAACCATTTGTCCTTGTTCATTAGTCATTGTGACTCGTTGTGTGAATCATTTGCCCTTGTTAATTAGTCATTGTGACTCTTTTTGTGAACCATTGGTCCTTGTTCATTAGTCATTGTGACTAGTTGTGTGAATCATTTCTCCTTGTTAATTATTCCTTGTGACTCGTTGTGTAAACCATTTGTCCTTGTTCATTAGTCATTGTGAGTCGTTGTGTGAATCATTTATCCTAATTCATTAGTCCTTGTGACTCGTTGTGTGAATCATTTGTCCTATTTTATTAGTCCTTGTGACTCGTTGTGTGAATCATTTATCCTTGGTAATTAGTCCCTTTGACTCGTTGTGTGAATCATTTGTCCTTGTTAATTAGTCCTTTTGACTCGTTGTGTGAATCATTTGTCCTTGTTAATTAGTCCTTGTGACTCGTTGTGTTAACCATTTGTCCTTGTTAATTAGTCATTGTGACTCGTTGTGTAAACCATTGGTCCTCGTTCATTAGTCATTGTGACTCTTTGTGTGAATCACTTGTTCTAGTTCATTAGTCATTGTGACTCGTTATGTGAATCATTTGTCCTTGTTAATTAATCCTTGTGGCTCGCTGTGTTGACCATTTCTCCTTGTTCATTAGTCATTGTGAGTCGTTGTGTGAATCATTTGTCCTTGTTAATTAGTCCTTGTGACTCGTTGTGTGAATCATTTTTCCTTATTCTTTAGTCCTTGTGACTCCTTGTGTGACCCATTCGTTATTGTTCATTAGTCATTGTGACTAGTTGTGTGAATCATTTTCCCTAGTTCATTAGTCATTGTAACTTGTTGTTTGAATCATTTGTCCTTGTTAATTAGTCCTTGTGACTCGTTGTGTGAACCATTGGTCCTTGTTAATTAGTTATTGTGACTCGTTGTGTGAATCACTTGTTCCAGTTTATTAGTCATTGTGAATCGTTATGTAAATCATTTGTCCTTGTTAATTAGTCCTTGTCACTCGTTGTGTGAATCACTTGGTCTACTTCATTAGTCCTTGTGACTCGTTGTGTGAATCATTTATCCTTGGTAATTAGTCCCTTTGACTCGTTGTGTGAATCATTTGTCCTTGTTAAATAGTCCCTTAAACTCGTTGTGTGAATCATTTGTCCTTGTTAATTAGTCCTTGTGACTCGTTGTGTTAACCATTTGTCCTTGTTAATTAGTCATTGTGACTCGTTGTGTGAACCATTGGTCCTTGTTCATTAGTCATTGTGACTCTTTGTGTGAATCACTTGTTCTACTTCATTAGTCATTTTGACTACTTGTATGAATCATTTGTCCTTGTTAATTAGTTCTTGTGACTCGTTGTGTGAACCATTTGTCCTTGTTCATTAGTCATTGTGACTCGTTGTGTGAATTATTTGTCCTAATTCATTAGTCCTTGTGACTCGTTGTGTGAATCATTTCTCCTATTTTATTAGTCCTTGTGACTCGTTTTGTGAATCATTTATCCTTGGTAATAAGTCCCTTTGACTCGTTGTGTGAATCATTTGTCCTTGTTAAATAGTCCCTTTGACTCGCTGTGTGAATCATTTGTCCTTGTTAATTAATCCATGTGACTCCTTGTGTTAACCATTTGTCCTTCTTAATTAGTCATTGTGACTCGTTGTGTGAACCATTGGTCCTTGTTCATTAGTCATTGTGACTCTTTGTGTGAATCACTTGTTCTAGTTCATTAGTCATTGTGACTCCTTGTATGAATCATTTGACCTTGTTAATTAGTCCTTGTGACTCGTTGCGTTAATCATTTTTCCTTGTTAATTAGTCCTTGTGACTCGTTGTGTGAACCATTTGTCCTTGTTCATTAGTCATTGTGACTCGTTGTGTGAATCATTTGTCCTTGTTAATTAGTCATTGTGACTCGTTATGTGAACCATTGGTCCTTGTTCATTAGTCATTGTGACTAGTTGTGTGAATCACTTGTTCTAGTTCATTAGTCGTTGTGACTCGTTGTGTGAATCATTTGTCCTTGTTAATTATTCCTTGTGACTCGTTGTGTAAACCATTTGTCCTTGTTCATTAGTCATTGTGACTCGTTGTGTGAATCATTTATCCTAATTCATTAGTCCTTGTGACTCGTTGTGTGAATAATTTGTCCTATTTTATTAGTCCTTGTGACTCGTTGTGTGAATCATTTATCCTTGGTAATTAGTCCTTTTGACTCGTTGTTTGAATCATTTGTCCTTGTTAATTAGTCCCTTTGACTCGTTGTGTGAATCCTTTGTCCTTGTTAATTAGTCCTTGTGACTCGTTGTATTAACCATTTGTCCTTGTTAATTAGTCATTGTGACTCGTTGTGTGAACCATTGGTCCTTGTTCATTAGTCATTGTGACTCTTTGTGTGAATCACTTGTTCTAGTTCATTTGTCATTGTGACTCCTTGTATGAATCATTTGTTCTTGTTAATTAGTCCTTGTGACTCGTTGTGTGAATCATTTGCCCTTGTTAATTAGTCCTTGTGACTCGTTGTGTTAACCATTTGTCCTTGTTAATTAGTCATTGTGACTCGTTGTGTGAACCATTGGTCCTTGTTCATTAGTCATTGTGACTCTTTGTGTGAATCACTTGTTCTAGTTCATTTGTCATTGTGACTCGTTATGTGAATCATTTGTCCTTGTTAATTAATCCTTGTGGCTCGTTGTGTTGACCATTTCTCCTTGTTCATTAGTCATTGTGACTCGTTGTGTGAATCATTTGTCCTTGTTAATTAGTCCTTGTGACTCGTTGTGTGAATCATTTGTCCTTGTTCATTAGTCCTTGTGACTCCTTGAGTGAACCATTCGTTCTTGTTCATTAGTCATTGTGACTAGTTGTGTGAATCATTTTCCCTAGTTCATTAGTCATTGTAACTTGTTGTTTGAATCATTTGTCCTTCTTAATTAGTCCTTGTGACTCGTTGTGTGAACCATTGGTCCTTGTTAATTAGTTATTGTGACTCGTTGTGTGAATCACTTGTTCCAGTTTATTAGTCATTGTGAATCGTTATGTAAATCATTTGCCCTTGTTAATTAGTCCTTGTGACTCGTTGTGTGAACCATTTGTCCTTGTTCATTAGTCGTTGTGACTCGTTGTATGAATCATTTTTCCTTGTTCATTAGTCATTGTGACTCTTGTATGAATCATTTGTCCTTTTTAATTAGTCCTTGTGACTCGTTGTATGAATCATTTGTCCTTGTTAATGACTCCCTTTGACTCGTAGTGTGAATCAGTTGTCCTTGTTAATTAGTCATTGTGACTCGTTATGTGAACCATTGGTCCTTGTTCATTAGTCATTGTGACTCGTTGTGTGAATCACTTGTTCTACTTCATTAGTCATTGTGACTCCTTGTATGAATCATTTGTCCTTGTTAATTAGTCCTTGTGACTCGTTGTGTGAACCATTTGTCCTTGTTCATAAGTCATTGTGACTCGTTGTGTGAATTTTTTGTCCTAATTCATTAGTCCTTGTGACTCGTTGTGTGAATCGTTTCTCCTATTTTATTAGTCCTTGTGACTCGTTTTGTGAATCATTTATCCTTGGTAATTATTCCCTTTGACTCGTTGTGTGAATCATTTGTCCTTGTTAAATAGTCCCTTTGACTCGTTGTGTGAATCATTTGTCCATGTTAAGTAATCCTTGTGACTCCTTGTGTTAACCATTTGTCCTTCTTAATTAGTCATTGTGACTCGTTGTGTGAACCATTGCTCCTTGTTCATTAGTCATTGTGACTCTTTGTGTGAATTACTTGTTCTAGTTCATTAGTCATTGTGACTCCTTGTATGAATCATTTGTCCTTGTTAATTAGTCCTTATGACTCGTTGCGTTAATCATTTTTCCTTGTTAATTAGTCCTTGTGACTCGTTGTGTGAACCATTTGTCCTTGTTCATTAGTCATTGTGACTCGTTGTGTGAATCATTTGCCCTTGTTAATTAGTCATTGTGACTCTTTATGTGAACCATTGGTCCTTGTTCATTAGTCATTGTGACTAGTTGTGTGAATCATTTGTCCTTGTTAATTATTCCTTGTGACTCGTTGTGTAAACCATTTGTCCTTGTTCATTAGTCATTGTGACTCGTTGTGTGAATCATTTATCCTAATTCATTAGTCCTTGTGACTCGTTGTGTGAATCATTTGTCCTATTTTATTAGTCCTTGTGACTCGTTGTGTGAATCATTTATCCTTGGTAATTAGTCCCTTTGACTCGTTGTGTGAATCATTTGTCCTTGTTAATTAGTCTTTGTGACTCGTTGTGTTAACCATTTGTCCTTGTTAATTAGTCATTGTGACTCGTTGTGTGAACCATTGGTCCTCGTTCATTAGTCATTGTGACTCTTTGTGTGAATCACTTGTTCTAGTTCATTAGTCATTGTGACTCGTTATGTGAATCATTTGTCCTTGTTAATTAATCCTTGTGGCTCGCTGTGTTGACCATTTCTCCTTGTTCATTAGTTATTGTGACACGTTGTGTGAATCATTTGTCCTTGTTAATTAGTCCTTGTGACTCGTTGTGTGAATCATTTGTCCTTGTTCATTAGTCATTGTGACTCTTTGTGTGACCCATTCGTTATTGTTCATTAGTCATTGTGACTAGTTGTGTGAATCATTTTCCCTAGTTCATTAGTCATTGTAACTTGTTGTTTGAATCATTTGTCCTTGTTAATTAGTCCTTGTGACTCGTTGTGTGAACCATTGGTCCTTGTTAATTAGTTATTGTGACTCGTTGTGTGAATCACTTGTTCCAGTTTATTAGTCATTGTGAATCGTTATGTAAATCATTTGTCCTTGTTAATTAGTCCTTGTGACTCGTTGTGTGAATCACTTGGTCTACTTCATTAGTCCTTGTGACTCGTTGTGTGAATCATTTATCCTTGGTAATTAGTCCCTTTGACTCGTTGTGTGAATCATTTGTCCTTGTTAAATAGTCCCTTAAACTCGTTGTGTGAATCATTTGTCCTTGTTAATTAGTCGTTGTGACTCATTGTGTTAACCATTTGTCCTTTTTAATTAGTCATTGTGACTCGTTGTGTGAACCATTGGTCCTTGTTCATTAGTCATTGTGACTCTTTGTGTGAATCACTTGTTCTACTTCATTAGTCATTGTGACTCCTTGTATGAATCATTTGTCCTTGTTAATTAGTCCTTGTGACTCGTTGTGTGAACCATTTGTCCTTGTTCATTAGTCATTGTGACTCGTTGTGTGAATTATTTGTCCTAATTCATTAGTCCTTGTGACTCGTTGTGTGAATCATTTCTCCTATTTTATTAGTCCTTGTGACTCATTTTGTGAATCATTTATCCTTGGTAATTAGTCCCTTTGACTCGTTGTGTGAATCATTTGTCCTTGTTAAATAGTCCCTTTGACTCGCTGTGTGAATCATTTGTCCTTGTTAATTAATCCTTGTGACTCGTTGTGTTAACCATTTGTCCTTCTTAATTAGTCATTGTGACTCGTTGTGTGAACCATTGGTCCTTGTTCATTAGTCATTGTGACTCTTTGTGTGAACCATTTGTCCTTGTTCATTAGTCATTGTGACTCGTTGTGTGAATCATTTGTCCTTGTTAATTAGTCATTGTGACTCGTTATGTGAACCATTGGTCCTTGTTCATTAGTCATTGTGACTAGTTGTGTGAATCACTTGTTCTAGTTCATTAGTCGTTGTGACTCGTTGTGTGAATCATTTGTCCTTGTTAATTATTCCTTGTGACTCGTTGTGTAAACCATTTGTCCTTGTTCATTAGTCATTGTGACTCGTTGTGTGAATCATTTATCCTAATTCATTAGTCCTTGTGACTCGTTGTGTGAATAATTTGTCCTATTTTATTAGTCCTTGTGACTCGTTGTGTGAATCATTTATCCTTGGTAATTAGTCCCTTTGACTCATTGTATGAATCATTTGTCCTTGTTAATTAGTCCCTTTGACTCGTTGTGTGAATCATTTGTCCTTGTTAATTAGTCCTTGTGACTCGTTGTGTTAACCATTTGTCCTTGTTAATTAATCATTGTGACTCGTTGTGTGAACCATTGGTCCTTGTTCATTAGTCATTGTGACTCTTTGTGTGAATCACTTGTCCTATTTTATTAGTCCTTGTGACTCGTTGTGTGAATCATTTATCCTTGGTAATTAGTCCCTTTGACTCGTTGTGTGAATCATTTGTCCTTGTTAATTAGTCTTTGTGACTCGTTGTGTTAACCATTTGTCCTTGTTAATTAGTCATTGTGACTCGTTGTGTGAACCATTGGTCCTTGTTCATTAGTCATTGTGACTCTTTGTGTGAATCACTTGTTCTAGTTCATTTGTCATTGTGACTCGTTATGTGAATCATTTGTCCTTGTTAATTAATCCTTGTGGCTCGTTGTGTTGACCATTTCTCCTTGTTCATTAGTCAATGTGACTCGTTGTGTGAATCATTTGTCCTTGTTAATTAGTCCTTGTGACTCGTTGTGTGAATCATTTGTCCTTGTTCATTAGTCCTTGTGACTCCTTGTGTGAACCATTCGTTCTTGTTCATTAGTCATTGTGACTAGTTGTGTGAATCATTTTCCCTAGTTCATTAGTCATTATAACTTGTTGTTTGAATCATTTGTCCTTTATAATTAGTCCTTGTGACTCATTGTGTTAACCATTTGTCCTTTTTAATTAGTCATTGTGACTCGTTGTGTGAACCATTGGTCCTTGTTCATTAGTCATTGTGACTCTTTGTGTGAATCACTTGTTCTACTTCATTAGTCATTGTGACTCCTTGTATGAATCATTTGTCCTTGTTAATTAGTCCTTGTGACTCGTTGTGTGAACCATTTGTCCTTGTTCATTAGTCATTGTGACTCGTTGTGTGAATTATTTGTCCTAATTCATTAGTCCTTGTGACTCGTTGTGTGAATCATTTCTCCTATTTTATTAGTCCTTGTGACTCATTTTGTGAATCATTTATCCTTGGTAATTAGTCCCTTTGACTCGTTGTGTGAATCATTTGTCCTTGTTAAATAGTCCCTTTGACTCGCTGTGTGAATCATTTGTCCTTGTTAATTAATCCTTGTGACTCGTTGTGTTAACCATTTGTCCTTCTTAATTAGTCATTGTGACTCGTTGTGTGAACCATTGGTCCTTGTTCATTAGTCATTGTGACTCTTTGTGTGAACCATTTGTCCTTGTTCATTAGTCATTGTGACTCGTTGTGTGAATCATTTGTCCTTGTTAATTAGTCATTGTGACTCGTTATGTGAACCATTGGTCCTTGTTCATTAGTCATTGTGACTAGTTGTGTGAATCACTTGTTCTAGTTCATTAGTCGTTGTGACTCGTTGTGTGAATCATTTGTCCTTGTTAATTATTCCTTGTGACTCGTTGTGTAAACCATTTGTCCTTGTTCATTAGTCATTGTGACTCGTTGTGTGAATCATTTATCCTAATTCATTAGTCCTTGTGACTCGTTGTGTGAATAATTTGTCCTATTTTATTAGTCCTTGTGACTCGTTTTGTGAATCATTTATCCTTGGTAATTAGTCCCTTTGACTCATTGTATGAATCATTTGTCCTTGTTAATTAGTCCCTTTGACTCGTTGTGTGAATCATTTGTCCTTGTTAATTAGTCCTTGTGACTCGTTGTGTTAACCATTTGTCCTTGTTAATTAGTCATTGTGACTCGTTGTGTGAACCATTGGTCCTTGTTCATTAGTCATTGTGACTCTTTGTGTGAATCACTTGTCCTATTTTATTAGTCCTTGTGACTCGTTGTGTGAATCATTTATCCTTGGTAATTAGTCCCTTTGACTCGTTGTGTGAATCATTTGTCCTTGTTAATTAGTCTTTGTGACTCGTTGTGTTAACCATTTGTCCTTGTTAATTAGTCATTGTGACTCGTTGTGTGAACCATTGGTCCTTGTTCATTAGTCATTGTGACTCTTTGTGTGAATCACTTGTTCTAGTTCATTTGTCATTGTGACTCGTTATGTGAATCATTTGTCCTTGTTAATTAATCCTTGTGGCTCGTTGTGTTGACCATTTCTCCTTGTTCATTAGTCAATGTGACTCGTTGTGTGAATCATTTGTCCTTGTTAATTAGTCCTTGTGACTCGTTGTGTGAATCATTTGTCCTTGTTCATTAGTCCTTGTGACTCCTTGTGTGAACCATTCGTTCTTGTTCATTAGTCATTGTGACTAGTTGTGTGAATCATTTTCCCTAGTTCATTAGTCATTATAACTTGTTGTTTGAATCATTTGTCCTTTATAATTAGTCCTTGTGACTCGTTGTGTGAACCATTGGTCCTTGTTAATTAGTTATTGTGACTCGTTGTGTGAATCACTTGTTCCAGTTTATTAGTCATTGTGAATCGTTATGTAAATCATTTGTCCTTGTTAATTAGTCCTTGTGACTCGTTGTGTGAACCATTTGACCTTGTTCATTAGTCGTTGTGACTCGTTGTATGAATCATTTTTCCTTGTTCATTAGTCATTGTGACTCGTATGAATCATTTGTCCTTTTTAATTAGTCCTTGTGACTCGTTGTATGAATCATTTGTCCTTGTTAATGACTCCCTTTGACTCGTAGTGTGAATCAGTTGTCCTTGTTAATTAGTCATTGTGACTCGTTATGTGAACCACTGGTCCTTGTTCATTAGTCATTGTGACTCGTTGTGTGAATCACTTGTTCTACTTCATTAGTCATTGTGACTCCTTGTATGAATCATTTGTCCTTGTTAATTAGTCCTTGTGACTCGTTGTGTGAACCATTTGTCCTTGTTCATAAGTCATTGTGACTCGTTGTGTGAATTTTTTGTCCTAATTCATTAGTCCTTGTGACTCGTTGTGTGAATCGTTTCTCCTATTTTATTAGTCCTTGTGACTCGTTTTGTGAATCATTTATCCTTGGTAATTATTCCCTTTGACTCGTTGTGTGAATCATTTGTCCTTGTTAAATAGTCCCTTTGACTCGCTGTGTGAATCATTTGTCCTTGTTAAGTAATCCTTGTGACTCCTTGTGTTAACCATTTGTCCTTCTTAATTAGTCATTGTGACTCGTTGTGTGAACCATTGCTCCTTGTTCATTAGTCATTGTGACTCTTTGTGTGAATCACTTGTTCTAGTTCATTAGTCATTGTGACTCCTTGTATGAATCATTTGTCCTTGTTAATTAGTCCTTGTGACTCGTTGCGTTAATCATTTTTCCTTGTTAATTAGTCCTTGTGACTCGTTGTGTGAACCATTTGTCCTTGTTCATTAGTCATTGTGACTCGTTGTGTGAATCATTTGCCCTTGTTAATTAGTCATTGTGACTCTTTATGTGAACCATTGGTCCTTGTTCATTAGTCATTGTGACTAGTTGTGTGAATCATTTGTCCTTGTTAATTATTCCTTGTGACTCGTTGTGTAAACCATTTGTCCTTGTTCATTAGTCATTGTGACTCGTTGTGTGAATCATTTATCCTAATTCATTAGTCCTTGTGACTCGTTATGTGAATCATTTGTCCTATTTTATTAGTCCTTGTGACTCGTTGTGTGAATCATTTATCCTTGGTAATTAGTCCCTTTGACTCGTTGTGTGAATCATTTGTCCTTGTTAATTAGTCTTTGTGACTCGTTGTGTTAACCATTTGTCCTTGTTAATTAGTCATTGTGACTCGTTGTGTGAACCATTGGTCCTCGTTCATTAGTCATTGTGACTCTTTGTGTGAATCACTTGTTCTAGTTCATTAGTCATTGTGACTCGTTATGTGAATCATTTGTCCTTGTTAATTAATCCTTGTGGCTCGCTGTGTTGACCATTTCTCCTTGTTCATTAGTTATTGTGACTCGTTGTGTGAATCATTTGTCCTTGTTAATTAGTCCTTGTGACTCGTTGTGTGAATCATTTGTCCTTATTCTTTAGTCCTTGTGACTCCTTGTGTGACCCATTCGTTATTGTTCATTAGTCATTGTGACTAGTTGTGTGAATCATTTTCCCTAGTTCATTAGTCATTGTAACTTGTTGTTTGAATCATTTGTCCTTGTTAATTAGTCCTTGTGACTCGTTGTGTGAACCATTGGTCCTTGTTAATTAGTTATTGTGACTCGTTGTGTGAATCACTTGTTCCAGTTTATTAGTCATTGTGAATCGTTATGTAAATCATTTGTCCTTGTTAATTAGTCCTTGTGACTCGTTGTGTGAATCACTTGGTCTACTTCATTAGTCCTTGTGACTCGTTGTGTGAATCATTTATCCTTGGTAATTAGTCCCTTTGACTCGTTGTGTGAATCATTTGTCCTTGTTAAATAGTCCCTTAAACTCGTTGTGTGAATCATTTGTCCTTGTTAATTAGTCGTTGTGACTCATTGTGTTAACCATTTGTCCTTTTTAATTAGTCATTGTGACTCGTTGTGTGAACCATTGGTCCTTGTTCATTAGTCATTGTGACTCTTTGTGTGAATCACTTGTTCTACTTCATTAGTCATTGTGACTCCTTGTATGAATCATTTGTCCTTGTTAATTAGTCCTTGTGACTCGTTGTGTGAACCATTTGTCCTTGTTCATTAGTCATTGTGACTCGTTGTGTAAATTATTTGTCCTAATTCATTAGTCCTTGTGACTCGTTGTGTGAATCATTTCTCCTATTTTATTAGTCCTTGTGACTCATTTTGTGAATCATTTTTCCTTGGTAATTAGTCCCTTTGACTCGTTGTGTGAATCATTTGTCCTTGTTAAATAGTCCCTTTGACTCGCTGTGTGAATCATTTGTCCTTGTTAATTAATCCTTGTGACTCGTTGTGTTAACCATTTGTCCTTCTTAATTAGTCATTGTGACTCGTTGTGTGAACCATTGGTCCTTGTTCATTAGTCATTGTGACTCTTTGTGTGAATCACTTGTTCTAGTTCATTAGTCATTGTGACTCCTTGTATGAATCATTTGACCTTGTTAATTAGTCTTTGTGACTCGTTGCGTTAATCATTTTTCCTTGTTAATTAGTCCTTGTGACTCGTTGTGTAAACCATTTGTCCTTGTTCATTAGTCATTGTGACTCGTTGTGTGAATCATTTGTCCTTGTTAATTAGTCATTGTGACTCGTTATGTGAACCATTGGTCCTTGTTCATTAGTCATTGTGACTAGTTGTGTGAATCACTTGTTCTAGTTCATTAGTCGTTGTGACTCGTTGTGTGAATCATTTGTCCTTGTTAATTATTCCTTGGGACTCGTTGTGTAAATCATTTGTCCTTGTTCATTAGTCATTGTGACTCGTTGTGTGAATCATTTATCCTAATTCATTAGTCCTTGTGACTCGTTGTGTGAATAATTTGTCCTATTTTATTAGTCCTTGTGACTCGTTGTGTGAATCATTTATCCTTGGTAATTAGTCCCTTTGACTCATTGTATGAATCATTTGTCCTTGTTAATTAGTCCCTTTGACTCGTTGTGTGAATCATTTGTCCTTGTTAATTAGTCCTTGTGACTCGTTGTGTTAACCATTTGTCCTTGTTAATTAGTCATTGTGACTCGTTGTGTGAACCATTGGTCCTTGTTCATTAGTCATTGTGACTCTTTGTGTGAATCACTTGTTCTAGTTCATTTGTCATTGTGACTCCTTGTATGAATCATTTGTTCTTGTTAATTAGTCCTTGTGACTCGTTGTGTGAATCATTTGCCCTTGTTAATTAGTCCTTGTGACTCGTTGTGTTAACCATTTGTCCTTGTTAATTAGTCATTGTGACTCGTTGTGTGAACCATTGGTCCTTGTTCATTAGTCATTGTGACTCTTTGTGTGAATCACTTGTTCTAGTTCATTTGTCATTGTGACTCGTTATGTGAATCATTTGTCCTTGTTAATTAATCCTTGTGGCTCGTTGTGTTGACCATTTCTCCTTGTTCATTAGTCAATGTGACTCGTTGTGTGAATCATTTGTCCTTGTTAATTAGTCCTTGTAACTCGTTGTGTGAATCATTTGTCCTTGTTCATTAGTCCTTGTGACTCCTTGTGTGAACCATTCGTTCTTGTTCATTAGTCATTGTGACTAGTTGTGTGAATCATTTTCCCTAGTTCATTAGTCATTATAACTTGTTGTTTGAATCATTTGTCCTTTATAATTAGTCCTTGTGACTCGTTGTGTGAACCATTGGTCCTTGTTAATTAGTTATTGTGACTCGTTGTGTGAATCACTTGTTCCAGTTTATTAGTCATTGTGAATCGTTGTATGAATCATTTGTCCTTGTTAATGACTCCCTTTGACTCGTAGTGTGAATCAGTTGTCCTTGTTAATTAGTCATTGTGACTCGTTATGTGAACCACTGGTCCTTGTTCATTAGTCATTGTGACTCGTTGTGTGAATCACTTGTTCTACTTCATTAGTCATTGTGACTCCTTGTATGAATCATTTGTCCTTGTTAATTAGTCCTTGTGACTCGTTGTGTGAACCATTTGTCCTTGTTCATAAGTCATTGTGACTCGTTGTGTGAATTTTTTATCCTAATTCATTAGTCCTTGTGACTCGTTGTGTGAATCGTTTCTCCTATTTTATTAGTCCTTGTGACTCGTTTTGTGAATCATTTACCCTTGGTAATTATTCCCTTTGACTCGTTGTGTGAATCATTTGTCCTTGTTAAATAGTCCCTTTGACTCGCTGTGTGAATCATTTGTCCTTGTTAATTAATCCTTGTGACTCGTTGTGTTAACCATTTGTCCTTCTTAATTAGTCATTGTGACTCGTTGTGTGAACCATTGGTCCTTGTTCATTAGTCATTGTGACTCTTTGTGTGAATCACTTGTTCTAGTTCATTAGTCATTGTGACTCCTTGTATGAATCATTTGACCTTGTTAATTAGTCCTTGTGACTCGTTGCGTTAATCATTTTTCCTTGTTAATTAGTCCTTGTGACTCGTTGTGTGAACCATTTGTCCTTGTTCATTAGTCATTGTGACTCGTTGTGTGAATCATTTGTCCTTGTTAATTAGTCATTGTGACTCGTTATGTGAACCATTGGTCCTTGTTCATTAGTCATTGTGACTAGTTGTGTGAATCACTTGTTCTAGTTCATTAGTCGTTGTGACTCGTTGTGTGAATCATTTGTCCTTGTTAATTATTCCTTGTGACTCGTTGTGTAAACCATTTGTCCTTGTTCATTAGTCATTGTGACTCGTTGTGTGAATCATTTATCCTAATTCATTAGTCCTTGTGACTCGTTGTGTGAATAATTTGTCCTATTTTATTAGTCCTTGTGACTCGTTGTGTGAATCATTTATCCTTGGTAATTAACCCCTTTGACTCATTGTATGAATCATTTCTCCTTGTTAATTAGTCCCTTTGACTCGTTGTGTGAATCATTTGTCCTTGTTAATTAGTCCTTGTGACTCGTTGTGTGAACCATTGGTCCTTGTTCATTAGTCATTGTGACTCTTTGTGTGAATCACTTGTTCTACTTCATTAGTCATTGTGACTCCTTGTATGAATCATTTGTCCTTGTTAATTAGTCCTTGTGACTCGTTGTGTGAACCATTTGTCCTTGTTCATTAGTCATTGTGACTCGTTGTGTAAATTATTTGTCCTAATTCATTAGTCCTTGTGACTCGTTGTGTGAATCATTTCTCCTATTTTATTAGTCCTTGTGACTCATTTTGTGAATCATTTTTCCTTGGTAATTAGTCCCTTTGACTCGTTGTGTGAATCATTTGTCCTTGTTAAATAGTCCCTTTGACTCGCTGTGTGAATCATTTGTCCTTGTTAATTAGTCATTGTGACTCGTTATGTGAACCATTGGTCCTTGTTCATTAGTCATTGTGACTAGTTGTGTGAATCACTTGTTCTAGTTCATTAGTCGTTGTGACTCGTTGTGTGAATCATTTGTCCTTGTTAATTATTCCTTGGGACTCGTTGTGTAAATCATTTGTCCTTGTTCATTAGTCATTGTGACTCGTTGTGTGAATCATTTATCCTAATTCATTAGTCCTTGTGACTCGTTGTGTGAATAATTTGTCCTATTTTATTAGTCCTTGTGACTCGTTGTGTGAATCATTTATCCTTGGTAATTAGTCCCTTTGACTCATTGTATGAATCATTTGTCCTTGTTAATTAGTCCCTTTGACTCGTTGTGTGAATCATTTGTCCTTGTTAATTAGTCCTTGTGACTCGTTGTGTTAACCATTTGTCCTTGTTAATTAGTCATTGTGACTCGTTGTGTGAACCATTGGTCCTTGTTCATTAGTCATTGTGACTCTTTGTGTGAATCACTTGTTCTAGTTCATTTGTCATTGTGACTCCTTGTATGAATCATTTGTTCTTGTTAATTAGTCCTTGTGACTCGTTGTGTGAATCATTTGCCCTTGTTAATTAGTCCTTGTGACTCGTTGTGTTAACCATTTGTCCTTGTTAATTAGTCATTGTGACTCGTTGTGTGAACCATTGGTCCTTGTTCATTAGTCATTGTGACTCTTTGTGTGAATCACTTGTTCTAGTTCATTTGTCATTGTGACTCGTTATGTGAATCATTTGTCCTTGTTAATTAATCCTTGTGGCTCGTTGTGTTGACCATTTCTCCTTGTTCATTAGTCAATGTGACTCGTTGTGTGAATCATTTGTCCTTGTTAATTAGTCCTTGTGACTCGTTGTGTGAATCATTTGTCCTTGTTCATTAGTCCTTGTGACTCCTTGTGTGAACCATTCGTTCTTGTTCATTAGTCATTGTGACTAGTTGTGTGAATCATTTTCCCTAGTTCATTAGTCATTATAACTTGTTGTTTGAATCATTTGTCCTTTATAATTAGTCCTTGTGACTCGTTGTGTGAACCATTGGTCCTTGTTAATTAGTTATTGTGACTCGTTGTGTGAATCACTTGTTCAAGTTTATTAGTCATTGTGAATCGTTATGTAAATCATTTGCCCTTGTTAATTAGTCCTTGTGACTCGTTGTGTGAACCATTTGACCTTAATCATTAGTCGTTGTGACTCGTTGTATGAATCATTTTTCCTTGTTCATTAGTCATTGTGACTCGTATGAATCATTTGTCCTTTTTAATTAGTCCTTGTGACTCGTTGTATGAATCATTTGTCCTTGTTAATGACTCCCTTTGACTCGTAGTGTGAATCAGTTGTCCTTGTTAATTAGTCATTGTGACTCGTTATGTGAACCATTTGGTCCTTGTTCATTAGTCATTGTGACTCGTTGTGTGAATCACTTGTTCTACTTCATTAGTCATTGTGACTCCTTGTATGAATCATTTGTCCTTGTTAATTAGTCCTTGTGACTCGTTGTGTGAACCATTTGTCCTTGTTCATAAGTCATTGTGACTCGTTGTGTGAATTTTTTATCCTAATTCATTAGTCCTTGTGACTCGTTGTGTGAATCGTTTCTCCTATTTTATTAGTCCTTGTGACTCGTTTTGTGAATCATTTACCCTTGGTAATTATTCCCTTTGACTCGTTGTGTGAATCATTTGTCCTTGTTAAATAGTCCCTTTGACTCGCTGTGTGAATCATTTGTCCTTGTTAATTAATCCTTGTGACTCGTTGTGTTAACCATTTGTCCTTCTTAATTAGTCATTGTGACTCGTTGTGTGAACCATTGGTCCTTGTTCATTAGTCATTGTGACTCTTTGTGTGAATCACTTGTTCTAGTTCATTAGTCATTGTGACTCCTTGTATGAATCATTTGACCTTGTTAATTAGTCCTTGTGACTCGTTGCGTTAATCATTTTTCCTTGTTAATTAGTCCTTGTGACTCGTTGTGTGAACCATTTGTCCTTGTTCATTAGTCATTGTGACTCGTTGTGTGAATCATTTGTCCTTGTTAATTAGTCATTGTGACTCGTTATGTGAACCATTGGTCCTTGTTCATTAGTCATTGTGACTAGTTGTGTGAATCACTTGTTCTAGTTCATTAGTCGTTGTGACTCGTTGTGTGAATCATTTGTCCTTGTTAATTATTCCTTGTGACTCGTTGTGTAAACCATTTGTCCTTGTTCATTAGTCATTGTGACTCGTTGTGTGAATCATTTATCCTAATTCATTAGTCCTTGTGACTCGTTGTGTGAATAATTTGTCCTATTTTATTAGTCCTTGTGACTCGTTGTGTGAATCATTTATCCTTGGTAATTAACCCCTTTGACTCATTGTATGAATCATTTCTCCTTGTTAATTAGTCCCTTTGACTCGTTGTGTGAATCATTTGTCCTTGTTAATTAGTCCTTGTGACTCGTTGTGTGAACCATTGGTCCTTGTTCATTAGTCATTGTGACTCTTTGTGTGAATCACTTGTTCTACTTCATTAGTCATTGTGACTCCTTGTATGAATCATTTGTCCTTGTTAATTAGTCCTTGTGACTCGTTGTGTGAACCATTTGTCCTTGTTCATTAGTCATTGTGACTCGTTGTGTAAATTATTTGTCCTAATTCATTAGTCCTTGTGACTCGTTGTGTGAATCATTTCTCCTATTTTATTAGTCCTTGTGACTCATTTTGTGAATCATTTTTCCTTGGTAATTAGTCCCTTTGACTCGTTGTGTGAATCATTTGTCCTTGTTAAATAGTCCCTTTGACTCGCTGTGTGAATCATTTGTCCTTGTTAATTAATCCTTGTGACTCGTTGTGTTAACCATTTGTCCTTCTTAATTAGTCATTGTGACTCGTTGTGTGAACCATTGGTCCTTGTTCATTAGTCATTGTGACTCTTTGTGTGAATCACTTGTTCTAGTTCATTAGTCATTGTGACTCCTTGTATGAATCATTTGACCTTGTTAATTAGTCTTTGTGACTCGTTGCGTTAATCATTTTTCCTTGTTAATTAGTCCTTGTGACTCGTTGTGTAAACCATTTGTCCTTGTTCATTAGTCATTGTGACTCGTTGTGTGAATCATTTGTCCTTGTTAATTAGTCATTGTGACTCGTTATGTGAACCATTGGTCCTTGTTCATTAGTCATTGTGACTAGTTGTGTGAATCACTTGTTCTAGTTCATTAGTCGTTGTGACTCGTTGTGTGAATCATTTGTCCTTGTTAATTATTCCTTGGGACTCGTTGTGTAAATCATTTGTCCTTGTTCATTAGTCATTGTGACTCGTTGTGTGAATCATTTATCATAATTCATTAGTCCTTGTGACTCGTTGTGTGAATAATTTGTCCTATTTTATTAGTCCTTGTGACTCGTTGTGTGAATCATTTATCCTTGGTAATTAGTCCCTTTGACTCATTGTATGAATCATTTGTCCTTGTTAATTAGTCCCTTTGACTCGTTGTGTGAATCATTTGTCCTTGTTAATTAGTCCTTGTGACTCGTTGTGTTAACCATTTGTCCTTGTTAATTAGTCATTGTGACTCGTTGTGTGAACCATTGGTCCTTGTTCATTAGTCATTGTGACTCTTTGTGTGAATCACTTGTTCTAGTTCATTTGTCATTGTGACTCCTTGTATGAATCATTTGTTCTTGTTAATTAGTCCTTGTGACTCGTTGTGTGAATCATTTGCCCTTGTTAATTAGTCCTTGTGACTCGTTGTGTTAACCATTTGTCCTTGTTAATTAGTCATTGTGACTCGTTGTGTGAACCATTGGTCCTTGTTCATTAGTCATTGTGACTCTTTGTGTGAATCACTTGTTCTAGTTCATTTGTCATTGTGACTCGTTATGTGAATCATTTGTCCTTGTTAATTAATCCTTGTGGCTCGTTGTGTTGACCATTTCTCCTTGTTCATTAGTCAATGTGACTCGTTGTGTGAATCATTTGTCCTTGTTAATTAGTCCTTGTGACTCGTTGTGTGAATCATTTGTCCTTGTTCATTAGTCCTTGTGACTCCTTGTGTGAACCATTCGTTCTTGTTCATTAGTCATTGTGACTAGTTGTGTGAATCATTTTCCCTAGTTCATTAGTCATTATAACTTGTTGTTTGAATCATTTGTCCTTTATAATTAGTCCTTGTGACTCGTTGTGTGAACCATTGGTCCTTGTTAATTAGTTATTGTGACTCGTTGTGTGAATCACTTGTTCCAGTTTATTAGTCATTGTGAATCGTTATGTAAATCATTTGCCCTTGTTAATTAGTCCTTGTGACTCGTTGTGTGAACCATTTGACCTTAATCATTAGTCGTTATGACTCGTTGTATGAATCATTTTTCCTTGTTCATTAGTCATTGTGACTCGTATGAATCATTTGTCCTTTTTAATTAGTCCTTGTGACTCGTTGTATGAATCATTTGTCCTTGTTAATGACTCCCTTTGACTCGTAGTGTGAATCAGTTGTCCTTGTTAATTAGTCATTGTGACTCGTTATGTGAACCATTTGGTCCTTGTTCATTAGTCATTGTGACTCGTTGTGTGAATCACTTGTTCTACTTCATTAGTCATTGTGACTCCTTGTATGAATCATTTGTCCTTGTTAATTAGTCCTTGTGACTCGTTGTGTGAACCATTTGTCCTTGTTCATAAGTCATTGTGACTCGTTGTGTGAATTTTTATGCCTAATTCATTAGTCCTTGTGACTCGTTGTGTGAATCGTTTCTCCTATTTTATTAGTCCTTGTGACTCGTTTTGTGAATCATTTACCCTTGGTAATTATTCCCTTTGACTCGTTGTGTGAATCATTTGTCCTTGTTAAATAGTCCCTTTGACTCGCTGTGTGAATCATTTGTCCTTGTTAATTAATCCTTGTGACTCGTTGTGTTAACCATTTGTCCTTCTTAATTAGTCATTGTGACTCGTTGTGTGAACCATTGGTCCTTGTTCATTAGTCATTGTGACTCTTTGTGTGAATCACTTGTTCTAGTTCATTAGTCATTGTGACTCCTTGTATGAATCATTTGACCTTGTTAATTAGTCCTTGTGACTCGTTGCGTTAATCATTTTTCCTTGTTAATTAGTCCTTGTGACTCGTTGTGTGAACCATTTGTCCTTGTTCATTAGTCATTGTGACTCGTTGTGTGAATCATTTGTCCTTGTTAATTAGTCATTGTGACTCGTTATGTGAACCATTGGTCCTTGTTCATTAGTCATTGTGACTAGTTGTGTGAATCACTTGTTCTAGTTCATTAGTCGTTGTGACTCGTTGTGTGAATCATTTGTCCTTGTTAATTATTCCTTGTGACTCGTTGTGTAAACCATTTGTCCTTGTTCATTAGTCATTGTGACTCGTTGTGTGAATCATTTATCCTAATTCATTAGTCCTTGTGACTCGTTGTGTGAATAATTTGTCCTATTTTATTAGTCCTTGTGACTCGTTGTGTGAATCATTTATCCTTGGTAATTAACCCCTTTGACTCATTGTATGAATCATTTCTCCTTGTTAATTAGTCCCTTTGACTCGTTGTGTGAATCATTTGTCCTTGTTAATTAGTCCTTGTGACTCGTTGTGTGAACCATTGGTCCTTGTTCATTAGTCATTGTGACTCTTTGTGTGAATCACTTGTTCTACTTCATTAGTCATTGTGACTCCTTGTATGAATCATTTGTCCTTGTTAATTAGTCCTTGTGACTCGTTGTGTGAACCATTTGTCCTTGTTCATTAGTCATTGTGACTCGTTGTGTAAATTATTTGTCCTAATTCATTAGTCCTTGTGACTCGTTGTGTGAATCATTTCTCCTATTTTATTAGTCCTTGTGACTCATTTTGTGAATCATTTTTCCTTGGTAATTAGTCCCTTTGACTCGTTGTGTGAATCATTTGTCCTTGTTAAATAGTCCCTTTGACTCATTGTGTGAATCATTTGTCCTTGTTAATTAATCCTTGTGACTCGTTGTGTTAACCATTTGTCCTTCTTAATTAGTCATTGTGACTCGTTGTGTGAACCATTGGTCCTTGTTCATTAGTCATTGTGACTCTTTGTGTGAATCACTTGTTCTAGTTCATTAGTCATTGTGACTCCTTGTATGAATCATTTGACCTTGTTAATTAGTCTTTGTGACTCGTTGCGTTAATCATTTTTCCTTGTTAATTAGTCCTTGTGACTCGTTGTGTAAACCATTTGTCCTTGTTCATTAGTCATTGTGACTCGTTGTGTGAATCATTTGTCCTTGTTAATTAGTCATTGTGACTCGTTATGTGAACCATTGGTCCTTGTTCATTAGTCATTGTGACTAGTTGTGTGAATCACTTGTTCTAGTTCATTAGTCGTTGTGACTCGTTGTGTGAATCATTTGTCCTTGTTAATTATTCCTTGGGACTCGTTGTGTAAATCATTTGTCCTTGTTCATTAGTCATTGTGACTCGTTGTGTGAATCATTTATCATAATTCATTAGTCCTTGTGACTCGTTGTGTGAATAATTTGTCCTATTTTATTAGTCCTTGTGACTCGTTGTGTGAATCATTTATCCTTGGTAATTAGTCCCTTTGACTCATTGTATGAATCATTTGTCCTTGTTAATTAGTCCCTTTGACTCGTTGTGTGAATCATTTGTCCTTGTTAATTAGTCCTTGTGACTCGTTGTGTTAACCATTTGTCCTTGTTAATTAGTCATTGTGACTCGTTGTGTGAACCATTGGTCCTTGTTCATTAGTCATTGTGACTCTTTGTGTGAATCACTTGTTCTAGTTCATTTGTCATTGTGACTCCTTGTATGAATCATTTGTTCTTGTTAATTAGTCCTTGTGACTCGTTGTGTGAATCATTTGCCCTTGTTAATTAGTCCTTGTGACTCGTTGTGTTAACCATTTGTCCTTGTTAATTAGTCATTGTGACTCGTTGTGTGAACCATTGGTCCTTGTTCATTAGTCATTGTGACTCTTTGTGTGAATCACTTGTTCTAGTTCATTTGTCATTGTGACTCGTTATGTGAATCATTTGTCCTTGTTAATTAATCCTTGTGGCTCGTTGTGTTGACCATTTCTCCTTGTTCATTAGTCAATGTGACTCGTTGTGTGAATCATTTGTCCTTGTTAATTAGTCCTTGTGACTCGTTGTGTGAATCATTTGTCCTTGTTCATTAGTCCTTGTGACTCCTTGTGTGAACCATTCGTTCTTGTTCATTAGTCATTGTGACTAGTTGTGTGAATCATTTTCCCTAGTTCATTAGTCATTATAACTTGTTGTTTGAATCATTTGTCCTTTATAATTAGTCCTTGTGACTCGTTGTGTGAACCATTGGTCCTTGTTAATTAGTTATTGTGACTCGTTGTGTGAATCACTTGTTCCAGTTTATTAGTCATTGTGAATCGTTATGTAAATCATTTGCCCTTGTTAATTAGTCCTTGTGACTCGTTGTGTGAACCATTTGACCTTAATCATTAGTCGTTATGACTCGTTGTATGAATCATTTTTCCTTGTTCATTAGTCATTGTGACTCGTATGAATCATTTGTCCTTTTTAATTAGTCCTTGTGACTCGTTGTATGAATCATTTGTCCTTGTTAATGACTCCCTTTGACTCGTAGTGTGAATCAGTTGTCCTTGTTAATTAGTCATTGTGACTCGTTATGTGAACCACTGGTCCTTGTTCATTAGTCATTGTGACTCGTTGTGTGAATCACTTGTTCTACTTCATTAGTCATTGTGACTCCTTGTATGAATCATTTGTCCTTGTTAATTAGTCCTTGTGACTCGTTGTGTGAACCATTTGTCCTTGTTCATAAGTCATTGTGACTCGTTGTGTGAATTTTTATGCCTAATTCATTAGTCCTTGTGACTCGTTGTGTGAATCGTTTCTCCTATTTTATTAGTCCTTGTGACTCGTTTTGTGAATCATTTACCCTTGGTAATTATTCCCTTTGACTCGTTGTGTGAATCATTTGTCCTTGTTAAATAGTCCCTTTGACTCGCTGTGTGAATCATTTGTCCTTGTTAATTAATCCTTGTGACTCGTTGTGTTAACCATTTGTCCTTCTTAATTAGTCATTGTGACTCGTTGTGTGAACCATTGGTCCTTGTTCATTAGTCATTGTGACTCTTTGTGTGAATCACTTGTTCTAGTTCATTAGTCATTGTGACTCCTTGTATGAATCATTTGACCTTGTTAATTAGTCCTTGTGACTCGTTGCGTTAATCATTTTCCTTGTTAATTAGTCCTTGTGACTCGTTGTGTGAACCATTTGTCCTTGTTCATTAGTCATTGTGACTCGTTGTGTGAATCATTTGTCCTTGTTAATTAGTCATTGTGACTCGTTATGTGAACCATTGGTCCTTGTTCATTAGTCATTGTGACTAGTTGTGTGAATCACTTGTTCTAGTTCATTAGTCGTTGTGACTCGTTGTGTGAATCATTTGTCCTTGTTAATTATTCCTTGTGACTCGTTGTGTAAACCATTTGTCCTTGTTCATTAGTCATTGTGACTCGTTGTGTGAATCATTTATCCTAATTCATTAGTCCTTGTGACTCGTTGTGTGAATAATTTGTCCTATTTTATTAGTCCTTGTGACTCGTTGTGTGAATCATTTATCCTTGGTAATTAACCCCTTTGACTCATTGTATGAATCATTTCTCCTTGTTAATTAGTCCCTTTGACTCGTTGTGTGAATCATTTGTCCTTGTTAATTAGTCCTTGTGACTCGTTGTGTGAACCATTGGTCCTTGTTCATTAGTCATTGTGACTCTTTGTGTGAATCACTTGTTCTACTTCATTAGTCATTGTGACTCCTTGTATGAATCATTTGTCCTTGTTAATTAGTCCTTGTGACTCGTTGTGTGAACCATTTGTCCTTGTTCATTAGTCATTGTGACTCGTTGTGTAAATTATTTGTCCTAATTCATTAGTCCTTGTGACTCGTTGTGTGAATCATTTCTCCTATTTTATTAGTCCTTGTGACTCATTTTGTGAATCATTTTTCCTTGGTAATTAGTCCCTTTGACTCGTTGTGTGAATCATTTGTCCTTGTTAAATAGTCCCTTTGACTCATTGTGTGAATCATTTGTCCTTGTTAATTAATCCTTGTGACTCGTTGTGTTAACCATTTGTCCTTCTTAATTAGTCATTGTGACTCGTTGTGTGAACCATTGGTCCTTGTTCATTAGTCATTGTGACTCTTTGTGTGAATCACTTGTTCTAGTTCATTAGTCATTGTGACTCCTTGTATGAATCATTTGACCTTGTTAATTAGTCTTTGTGACTCGTTGCGTTAATCATTTTTCCTTGTTAATTAGTCCTTGTGACTCGTTGTGTAAACCATTTGTCCTTGTTCATTAGTCATTGTGACTCGTTGTGTGAATCATTTGTCCTTGTTAATTAGTCATTGTGACTCGTTATGTGAACCATTGGTCCTTGTTCATTAGTCATTGTGACTAGTTGTGTGAATCACTTGTTCTAGTTCATTAGTCGTTGTGACTCGTTGTGTGAATCATTTGTCCTTGTTAATTATTCCTTGGGACTCGTTGTGTAAATCATTTGTCCTTGTTCATTAGTCATTGTGACTCGTTGTGTGAATCATTTATCCTAATTCATTAGTCCTTGTGACTCGTTGTGTGAATAATTTGTCCTATTTTATTAGTCCTTGTGACTCGTTGTGTGAATCATTTATCCTTGGTAATTAGTCCCTTTGACTCATTGTATGAATCATTTGTCCTTGTTAATTAGTCCCTTTGACTCGTTGTGTGAATCATTTGTCCTTGTTAATTAGTCCTTGTGACTCGTTGTGTTAACCATTTGTCCTTGTTAATTAGTCATTGTGACTCGTTGTGTGAACCATTGGTCCTTGTTCATTAGTCATTGTGACTCTTTGTGTGAATCACTTGTTCTAGTTCATTTGTCATTGTGACTCCTTGTATGAATCATTTGTTCTTGTTAATTAGTCCTTGTGACTCGTTGTGTGAATCATTTGCCCTTGTTAATTAGTCCTTGTGACTCGTTGTGTTAACCATTTGTCCTTGTTAATTAGTCATTGTGACTCTTTGTGTGAACCATTGGTCCTTGTTCATTAGTCATTGTGACTCTTTGTGTGAATCACTTGTTCTAGTTCATTTGTCATTGTGACTCGTTATGTGAATCATTTGTCCTTGTTAATTAATCCTTGTGGCTCGTTGTGTTGACCATTTCTCCTTGTTCATTAGTCAATGTGACTCGTTGTGTGAATCATTTGTCCTTGTTAATTAGTCCTTGTGACTCGTTGTGTGAATCATTTGTCCTTGTTCATTAGTCCTTGTGACTCCTTGTGTGAACCATTCGTTCTTGTTCATTAGTCATTGTGACTAGTTGTGTGAATCATTTTCCCTAGTTCATTAGTCATTATAACTTGTTGTTTGAATCATTTGTCCTTTATAATTAGTCCTTGTGACTCGTTGTGTGAACCATTGGTCCTTGTTAATTAGTTATTGTGACTCGTTGTGTGAATCACTTGTTCCAGTTTATTAGTCATTGTGAATCGTTATGTAAATCATTTGCCCTTGTTAATTAGTCCTTGTGACTCGTTGTGTGAACCATTTGACCTTAATCATTAGTCGTTATGACTCGTTGTATGAATCATTTTTCCTTGTTCATTAGTCATTGTGACTCGTATGAATCATTTGTCCTTTTTAATTAGTCCTTGTGACTCGTTGTATGAATCATTTGTCCTTGTTAATGACTCCCTTTGACTCGTAGTGTGAATCAGTTGTCCTTGTTAATTAGTCATTGTGACTCGTTATGTGAACCATTTGGTCCTTGTTCATTAGTCATTGTGACTCGTTGTGTGAATCACTTGTTCTACTTCATTAGTCATTGTGACTCCTTGTATGAATCATTTGTCCTTGTTAATTAGTCCTTGTGACTCGTTGTGTGAACCATTTGTCCTTGTTCATAAGTCATTGTGACTCGTTGTGTGAATTTTTTATCCTAATTCATTAGTCCTTGTGACTCGTTGTGTGAATCGTTTCTCCTATTTTATTAGTCCTTGTGACTCGTTTTGTGAATCATTTACCCTTGGTAATTATTCCCTTTGACTCGTTGTGTGAATCATTTGTCCTTGTTAAATAGTCCCTTTGACTCGCTGTGTGAATCATTTGTCCTTGTTAATTAATCCTTGTGACTCGTTGTGTTAACCATTTGTCCTTCTTAATTAGTCATTGTGACTCGTTGTGTGAACCATTGGTCCTTGTTCATTAGTCATTGTGACTCTTTGTGTGAATCACTTGTTCTAGTTCATTAGTCATTGTGACTCCTTGTATGAATCATTTGACCTTGTTAATTAGTCCTTGTGACTCGTTGCGTTAATCATTTTTCCTTGTTAATTAGTCCTTGTGACTCGTTGTGTGAACCATTTGTCCTTGTTCATTAGTCATTGTGACTCGTTGTGTGAATCATTTGTCCTTGTTAATTAGTCATTGTGACTCGTTATGTGAACCATTGGTCCTTGTTCATTAGTCATTGTGACTAGTTGTGTGAATCACTTGTTCTAGTTCATTAGTCGTTGTGACTCGTTGTGTGAATCATTTGTCCTTGTTAATTATTCCTTGTGACTCGTTGTGTAAACCATTTGTCCTTGTTCATTAGTCATTGTGACTCGTTGTGTGAATCATTTATCCTAATTCATTAGTCCTTGTGACTCGTTGTGTGAATAATTTGTCCTATTTTATTAGTCCTTGTGACTCGTTGTGTGAATCATTTATCTTTGGTAATTAACCCCTTTGACTCATTGTATGAATCATTTCTCCTTGTTAATTAGTCCCTTTGACTCGTTGTGTGAATCATTTGTCCTTGTTAATTAGTCCTTGTGACTCGTTGTGTTAACCATTTGTCCTTGTTAATTAGTCATTGTGACTCGTTGTGTGAACCATTGGTCCTTGTTCATTAGTCGTTGTGACTCTTTGTGTGAATCACTTGTTCTAGTTCATTTGTCATTGTGAATCCTTGTATGAATCATTTGTTCTTGTTAATTAGTCCTTGTGACTCGTTGTGTGAATCATTTGCCCTTGTTAATTAGTCCTTGTGACTCGTTGTGTTAACCATTTGTCCTTGTTAATTAGTCATTGTGACTCGTTGTGTGAACCATTGGTCCTTGTTCATTAGTCATTGTGACTCTTTGTGTGAATCACTTGTTCTAGTTCATTTGTCATTGTGACTCGTTATGTGAATCATTTGTCCTTGTTAATTAATCCTTGTGGCTCGTTGTATTGACCATTTCTCCTTGTTCATTAGTCATTGTGACTCGTTGTGTGAATCATTTGTCCTTGTTAATTAGTCCTTGTGACTCGTTGTGTGAATCATTTGTCCTTGTTCATTAGTCCTTGTGACTCCTTGTGTGAACCATTCGTTCTTGTTCATTAGTCATTGTGACTAGTTGTGTGAATCATTTTCCCTAGTTCATTAGTCATTATAACTTGTTGTTTGAATCATTTGTCCTTGTTAATTAGTCCTTGTGACTCGTTGTGTGAACCATTGGTCCTTGTTAATTAGTTATTGTGACTCGTTGTGTGAATCACTTGTTCCAGTTTATTAGTCATTGTGAATCGTTATGTAAATCATTTGCCCTTGTTAATTAGTCCTTGTGACTCGTTGTGTGAACCATTTGACCTTGTTCATTAGTCGTTGTGACTCGTTGTATGAATCATTTTTCCTTGTTCATTAGTCATTGTGACTCGTTGTATGAATCATTTGTCCTTTTTAATTAGTCCTTGTGACTCGTTGTATGAATCATTTGTCCTTGTTAATGACTCCCTTTGACTCGTAGTGTGAATCAGTTGTCCTTGTTAATTAGTCATTGTGACTCGTTATGTGAACCATTGGTCCTTGTTCATTAGTCATTGTGACTCGTTGTGTGAATCACTTGTTCTACTTCATTAGTCATTGTGACTCCTTGTATGAATCATTTGTCCTTGTTAATTAGTCCTTGTGACTCGTTGTGTGAACCATTTGTCCTTGTTCATAAGTCATTGTGACTCGTTGTGTGAATTTTTTATCCTAATTCATTAGTCCTTGTGACTCGTTGTGTGAATCGTTTCTCCTATTTTATTAGTCCTTGTGACTCGTTTTGTGAATCATTTATCCTTGGTAATTATTCCCTTTGACTCGTTGTGTGAATCATTTGTCCTTGTTAAATAGTCCCTTTGACTCGTTGTGTGAATCATTTGTCCTTGTTAAGTAATCCTTGTGACTCCTTGTGTTAACCATTTGTCCTTCTTAATTAGTCATTGTGACTCGTTGTGTGAACCATTGCTCCTTGTTCATTAGTCATTGTGACTCTTTGTGTGAATTACTTGTTCTAGTTCATTAGTCATTGTGACTCCTTGTATGAATCATTTGTCCTTGTTAATTAGTCCTTGTGACTCGTTGCGTTAATTATTTTTCCTTGTTAATTAGTCCTTGTGACTCGTTGTGTGAACCATTTGTCCTTGTTCATTAGTCATTGTGACTCGTTGTGTGAATCATTTGCCCTTGTTAATTAGTCATTGTGACTCTTTATGTGAACCATTGGTCCTTGTTCATTAGTCATTGTGACTAGTTGTGTGAATCATTTGTCCTTGTTAATTATTCCTTGTGACTCGTTGTGTAAACCATTTGTCCTTGTTCATTAGTCATTGTGACTCTGCAACAAAATTTTTTGCATTGTGATTCATTTTTAAGCCAAAAGAAACAGTCCAAGGAACGGTTCACAATTGAATGCATTTCATCGCTTTTTGAAGTGTCATTACATCAAGCCTAACTTCCAAGCTCTATATCTCAAGTTTTACTCATGCAAATACAATGATTCTTATGTCATTAGAAAGCTTGGGATCTTAGAAAAACGATGGATTTTGAATCACCTCCATATCAGGTCTATAGCTTGAGATATGGCTGATGCAAACAGACTGCGCATTTCTGGACAGCCCATGACCTACCTGCACTAAAAGTTCAATAACTCGAGATTTACTCAACGTCTAAGGTTGATTCTTTTTGGAGGTGAAAGATAGATCCCTTAGCTTTCAAATGAGCTATCATGGGCCCTGATATTCGTCCTGAGCTAAGAGATATGCCTCTTCCAAAATGCGTCTGATTTCCTAAGATGCTCTCCAAACCCGGTTTTGAACCGTCACCAACAATCGAGGTCCAACTTCAATTCCGTCTAAGAAGTCATGCCTCCAACCGCCCTATTTCACATCTTTGGTGAGTTTAGGATGTTTTTGTGTAGGATCTTTTATCTCCAAGGGTTACCATTCAGAAATTATTTGAAGAACTAAAGCAAAGGTACAAGGGGACCCGGTTTTGAACAATGAGCTAAATGTCGCTATCAACCTTTCCTCTTTTGATCCAACAAAGCTCAAGAGACTTTTTGGGAGCTGAATAGGAGTCATACACGGTTCCACAAGCCTCCAATCAGTCCATATAATCATAAATAAGAAGTTGAGCTACAAACAAGGAAGATTGGACTATTAGTTTACTTTATCATTTCTTTGCTTTATGTCATTTTCAATTTCAGCATTATAAGAGGCCTAGGCTGCTGTTTTTATGTCCTTTTAGCTGCTCATTTTGTGGCCCTTAGATGTAAATTGTAATCAAGGGTCAAGATTGTAAGCCTTGGTCTATATAAACCAAGTTAGACATATGAGAAAATCAGATTGGAGTTAATGAAAATTATGAGTTTTATGAGGTTTCTCAAAACCCTTGATTAGTTCTTTGCTTAGTGCTAGAACAACTCCATTACTTAGTGTTTGGGGTCGTGTATCTTGGTTTGCTTTGTGATCTGACCAAGTGCATAAGGGGATTAGTTCTTGCTTTGTGATCTTGAACAACATCCCAAGTCTTGAGATTGCTTTGTGATCTTCTCAAGTCATATCCCGAGTCTTGTTATTGTTTTGTGTCAAAACAGTCCCAAAGTTTCTGTTTTGTTGCCTTAAGTTATTGTGGGAATTGTTATTTGAATGTTTAGTTCATAAGCATTTAAGTTACAATCTTATTTCCATTGCTTTCTTTCAAAGTTATCAAGCTATTTAGGATCTTATATTCATCCAAAACAGGCTGTTTCGTGCCTTGCTTTGGTTGAATCGTTTATTAGCTTCTAAATGTGTCCTTATATAGCTTGTTGGTCCTTAAAACAATCCATCTAAGTGTCCAAATCGAGTCCTTTGTTGAGTCTAATTCTGTCCAAGTTAGTTCTTGTTTTCGAGTCTTATATGTCCAAAAATCAAGTCCTAAGAGTTTTACTCCAAATTGGTATCAGAGCTTTGGTTGAGTGTTCATCTTTCCTAACTACATCTAAAACTACAAAGACAACCCAATGAGTGAAGAGAGGTTTCCAAAGCTTTGGTTTGTTTCTTGAAAATCAGTTTTACTTAAGTTGTTGTGATTCTGATTTTTCCTCGGAAAATCAGTAGCTATTGGTGTTGTACCCTATGTTCCATGCTCAAAGATGAAGCCTTGTGATCTTGGTTCCATTTCCAAGTCATTAGAAGCAGCTATGGTGAAGTTGCAAGCTCTAACAAAAGGGTATGAAGGTGATGTGCATACAAGGAGTGCAACAAGTACCCATGGGGTTCCAAGGGAACCAAAACCTCCTGATTTGTATCAAGGAGAACACCTCGTGCCCTATGAGTGTTCTAATTCCTCTCCACCCTTAGAACAAAGGTAACACACCATTACTTCCTTCCTTTAATGGTGAAAACAGTAGAGCATTTGTGTCTTGGTTGTTTGATGTTGAATGCTATTTCGAGAACAAGTGTTTTTCTGATAAAGAGAAGTATAAACTGGTTGTGTCTTCTTTAAAGGGTGTTGCTTTGTTATGGTATAATACTCTTACATTTTCAAGGAGGATGGAAGGGAAGGGTAGAATATGTTCTTGGTTTAAACTTGAAAGGAACATGAGATTAAAGTTTCTACCTTCTTCTACCATGGATAATTT